>NC_140536.1:31745703-32101029 GCF_057382185.1 Mchenga conophoros | reverse complement strand
TTTATTTATTTATTTATTTGTATTTGTGTCAGTCCTCAAACAGTTACGCCAGACCAAATGGTCATTTCACCAAACAAGTCAATAAAAACTTACTGGATTTCTTTGTATTACTCTTCTCACTTGATGACTAATTACTGGACTAAATATATTTTTTTTATATCTTGCTGATTATTTAAGTGGTTAAGATTTTCGAGCTGGTGTGTCCAGAGAACTGGTGGAAATGAATATAAAACAAAAGAGCTTTGTTTAAACTGCTAAACTGTTAAGTGTTAAAGTACACAATCTTTATCACTTATTTCAAAACTACACGAATGAATACTTGACTTAAAAATAAATAATATCCACATGTATTGTTAAAGGCACGCCGTTAGGAAGCCATCACTTATTATCCATGTAAGTTTTTGAAGCCTTCTTAGCATCTTAAGCTCGATGTTTTGTTTCTCTGCCCGCAGCTTTACTGTTTCGGTCGTCTCGCTGCTCTCATTACATCATGTTTGGCCGCAGCAGGTAGCTGTTCCCAAAGAGAAAAACTCAGCTGAACCAATTTCAAAAGTAGCAGACAGGCAAACCCATTTAACCCCTAGCTGGTGAATAACTCAGGGCATCTGCAGCTGAAATAGAGACAAATGAAAAGAAAAACTGAACCCTTGAATCACTTCGATGAAGTTATCCGGGAGGTTTATTTTTCTGCAGTGTTTTGTTGCCAAGGCTCACATCGCTGCAAACCAATACAAAATTTGTTCTCAGTGATCACCTTCATCCTATCATTAAATCAATGCTTCTATCCTGAAGGAAGCAGTCTGCCACCATCCTCAGGGCACAAGGGGTCACTGAATGGTGAAAATTATGTGGCTCATGGTGTCGACTTTACAGTCACCAGATGTCAACTAAGCTGAACATCTATGGGATGTTTGGAAATTCCATGTCAGACAGTGTTGTTCACCACCACTATCAAAACACCAAATCAGGGAATACATCATGAAAAAATTGTGTTCATCCCTCCAGTGGAGATCTTTGACTTTAAAGCTCAGTGTTCATGTGGACTGAAGCAATTTTTCTTTAATGTTTTTGCCTTTTCTTTATTTCAAGTTAGTGAAAACCAAAGAAACTTTAGATATTCATCCTCTGGACACAACATGCGCCTGTATTTCTACTGGATATGTAAGTTTGATCTAAAATACCTTCAGGCAGTCAGGATTGAAATTAGTGGAAATAAAAAGAAAAGAAGTAATTGAATAAATTCAGCAAATCAGAATCAGGCAGCTAATGAGCTGTCTGCTTTTGCCGGTAATTTTACAGGCACTGCGATAATGTCATCACGTGCAGTTTCATTGCATTTACTGTAGTGATCTCTTTGGTGTTGAGTTGTGTGAGAGTTACACAGTGCCACCTGCTGATTGGAAAAATGTCCGGTGGCTTTAGTTCTGTTTCCCAGTTTAACTAGACCGAGCTGGTTGCTTGAATCGTGAATGTAAGATGGATGACTTGATATACACACACACATTATGTAATCAGGCTTTCTGCATTTCAACACAAACCGTTCCTTAAATTTGGATGGCAACAACATCAAATATAGCAACAAAACTGTATGTTTCACAAAGACTTATCAGCGGACTGATGTCAAAATTTTGGAAACCTCCAGTGTGATGAGAATTGTTGAGGCAGAACAACCCAAAGGTTAATGAGTATTCCCTCAGAAGTGCTTCACCATGAATAGAATCTGTCATTAAGTTTAAACAGAACAAGACATAAAATAAAAATGATGAAGAAGGATGTGCTGAGTGATGAATGTGCAGAGATTCAATCTTCAGATCTTTAATTGATTAATAATAAGCCAATACTGATTGACATTCAAGCGGCAAAAGAGATGCAAAATGACAGTTTTAAAAATGCATAGCAAATAGAAATATTTAATTGCAGTTTTTCATTTCACTTTTGTGGGCTGCTAGATATAGATTTCATATCACTGTTGGAACTTATTTAAATGCTAGATGTAAAAAAAAATGTCAGAGGAAAAAATGTGTCTCTGGAGATGAAGACTGGAGTGTGCAGGTGCATCTCTGAGGTGAAATTGGTCACTATTACCATGGAATAATAATAATAATAATAATAATAATAATAATAATAATAATAATAATAATAATAATACTTTAACATATATTCCTGTATATACCTGTTTTTGTGAAATACTCGGGATGCGTCTACCACCACGTCTATTACCACAGTACCACCAGCATGTGGGGCTGCTTGCACACGACATTAAGACGGCAACGCCGAAGAAGTTTCCATGTGCTTACGAAGATTGTCTATGAAGACGATGCGCACTCGCTACCACGCTTTCCTGTTTGCTAGCCCGTAGTGGAATTTATTTTTAGTATGATCGTAAGCCAAATATTAAGATTTGCCTTAATATTTGTCTTTATTATAGCTTGAGTGTAATGTGCCAAAATAAAAAAAATTGTGAAAATGATCGAAAAGATTGTCACGGATAAAGGGTCGGAGTGAGACCTCTTCTTTGGTTTATATTTCCAGGCGTTAACAACAAGCAGAAAGCAGAGACTGTGGAGAAAAGCTTTCTAATCTTTGATTTGTTAAAAATAGAATCGTAAGCCTTTAATTTTATCCCATATATGTACAAAACAGACATGTCGGTTAATTTCTGTTAAAATCTCCTGGTGTGTGTCACTTTGAAACCGTTTAGCTTGTATTATTTACAGTTAGCTTAGCTTCCAAGGTTAGCTATGTTTACAGAGCTCAACAGCATCCTGAACGCCACTCCAGACAGCTTCACTCAGGTAAGGAATGCAGTATTTTCAGTCTCACTTTGAACACTACTTTACTTGTAGTCGTGTATTTGTAACGAGCTTAAGTGCACTGCAAGTTATCCAGCGTCATTAAGTGCCACAATGCCCATCCTACAGGGGGAATTTATTTTAGTGTCTGACAGACAGAGTGATGCCTCTTTCCTCATTCACCACTTCCTGTCTTTCTACCTGCGAGGTGAGGTGTAACTTGCCACAGTATTGTCATTTTCTAGCTGTCTGTTTAACAGCTAATGTGTTTAATCTGTTTTTTTGTTTGTTTGTTTTTTTGGTTTTAGCGCGATGCAAAGTGTGTTTTCTGGGTCTGGTGCAGTCCTTCAGTCACTACAGTGCAATCAGTCAAAGACTGGTGAGTGTTAACTAACATTTTCTGCAAGAAAACATCAAAACCACTGGCATGAAGGGCAATTTCCATCCTTCCCCAGTGAGCCACTGTCATTAAAGACATGATATCTTATTCAAGATCTAAATCTATTTAAACAAGGATCAGCAGCAGAATTAAAACGCTTTATTAGTGACACAACAGGAGTCAAATATTTTTTTAAAAACCTCTTTTTTGCGTGAAATGTGTGTTCTCAGGGTGTAAGTTTAACACAGGCAAGGGAAAAGGGTCAGCTGATTTTCCTAGAGGGCCTTAAGGAGTCGCTATCTATATTGATTCCTCAAGAAACCACAACAGGAAGTCAAGCCATGGACTTCCTCAGGTATAACCACTGTTCTTACTCATAACTTTCATTGCATAATTGTCACGTATTTAAAAAAAAAAAACATGTTAACAAAAAAAAAAAAAAACCTCAACTGACTTTAGGACTAGTCAGACAGCATCACCTCCTTTGTCCCCAGAGATCCTACCGTTGGCCTGCAGAGGCTGTATGAGTTTGTGCGGTCCAGTGTGAGCAGTGATGGTGGTGGGGAGGAAGGGGTGGAAGAGTGGGGTCCTCCCGTTTTGCTGGTGGATGACGTCAGTGTGCTTTTGAGTCTGGGGGTCAGCGCTGGAGCCGCGCTGGACTTCAGCCACTACTGCAGAGCCACAGTCTGCTCTCAGCTACAGGTTAGACCAAAATGCCCTTTCATTAAAAGTCCTCTCCTCAAATTAAACTCAGTGGATTCTACAAATACTCTTATAAACATGTCTGCACTGCAGGGGAACATAGTGATGCTGGTACGCTGTCATGGAGAAGAAGCGGAGGATGATGGAAGTGATGAGGGATCAGAGTGGCTCCTCAAGGGCCTGACCCATCAGTGCAGCCTCACTCTTCATGTACAGGGTCTCCCAACTGGCTACTGCAGGGACATACACGGTCAGGTATGTGTGTATGTGGATGCAAATTTTCTAATTCAGACTGAACACATCAGAGACACAGATCTGCTCATTATCCAGGTGTTTAGATTCAGTTAACAAGTCAAAATCGATTTGAGCTTTCTATGTTATAGAGTTACAAATATTTGAACAGAAAGAGGGTAAAATGATTGTTTTTGGTAACTGTGATTAACATTTTTGTAATTAAGAACATTATTACTGACTAATTTTCTGTTGATTGATTACTTTATTAATCTCATTTCAGCTGTACTTGACAAAATCCATCTAGTGTCTATTTCTTGTCCTTAAACAGTATCAAATTTAGCACAAGGTGCACTGTTGTTTTTCCAGGTGGAGGTTTGTTGGAGGAGGAGACGAGGCGATGGGCAGCACACACAGAAGAAGCTTTTTCAGTACAAGGTCCACGATAAAGGAGCCTCCTTCTTTGCTCCTGGGACATCCAGCGCCGTTCTCTAGTTATACCCTTAGACACATTTAGTCTCTTTTACGTGACAACAGAACAACCACTGTTATGTTTTCATGTTGCGCAAATAGCAAATGCTGCCAAAGTGGTTGGTGAATTGGCCACGGCTGGTCACTGCTGTCAGCAAACAGTGTCTGGATCCCAAACCTTGTGATGGAAGGACATTGTGATCCAATTCCAGACCTCTGAATCTCCAGAGGATAGAGTTATTATCATGCTGACTCGTGATGTTGTCATTATTTGGTCGATTTCAGTGGACGACTCAACAAAATACTCAGAATGCAGGATTGCTGGTGGTTTGAAAGAATCTTGTTAATGAATAAAAGTATTATTCAAAGAACAGTTTTGTGGAGCCGTGTTGCCAATGAATGTTAATATAATAAAATCGAATTCATTTTTTCTTATTTAAATGCACACATTTTACAACAACAGTTGTCTCAGGGTACATTACATTGTAAGAAAAACACACAAGTAAAATATGTTTGGAGAGAAACCAAGCCTACCTCATGAGTAAGCACTTAAAAACAGAAAACTCAAATTTTACTGGAAAAATACTCTGGCAGAAACATACCTAGGGAGGTAATCCACCTCTGAAGGCAGACACCTGGAGATAGGTACAGGTGGGAATAGTTAACAATGATTAAAGCCCAAATGAGCCCAAAGAGTAAGAAGAAACAATCTTAATTCAATCTAATAGTGGTACTTGAATGCCTGGAGTATCCTCAGTGGTCACCTAAGTAGAGAGGGTGTCACTTGAACCCAAAATGGAAAGCTCTCCATCACATCCTAATTTTTAAAACTTGTAGTTGTGAGGAAAAGTGGTCTGTTGGGATAGTATGGAACTACGTGGTCTTCAAAATATGATGGACCTAATTAAGCGCTGTATAAGTGACGAGGATTTAACAGGGAGTCAATGAACAGAATATTAGAGAGTTATGAGCCTCCTTTGTTCATATTAGTACTCTTGATTCCTTCAGCATTTTGGATGAATTGAAAGGTCTTCAAAGATATCAGGGCACCTGATAAGAATTCTTCTGACTACTTCCTTTAGTGTTCAGCACAGCAGATCATCTGCCTCGATCTCACCCTATACCTAGAGTCCTCTCCTGCCACACCAACCCTCTGCTTGTCCTCCTTCACTACATCCATGAATCTTCTCTGTGGTCTTCCTGTTTTGCTCCCTCATCCTTGGAAGCTCCATAGTCAGTATCCCTTGTCCAATATAGCCACTATACCTCCTTCTCAAGCTTGTCCCTCTAACTCTGACTACAACCCGATCTGTCTCTCTTATGTACTTATTCCCGGCACCTTCAGCCCTGCTTTCTGTCTCTTCAGTGCAACCGTCTCTGACCCATACATAAAAGCAAGTTTCACTATAATAATAAATTACAATAATCTAGCCTAGAAGCCACAGACACGTAGACTCAAACAGGAAATTGGTTCCTAAATTTGCACAGGATGCCTAAAAAGTCGCCATCATATCCACTAGATGTCCCCACTGTAACAGCGTGCAAGTTGAGAGGTCGAAGGGGAGAGGTTTCATTGGGATATGACAGCCAGTAACTGCTGAGACGGTGCGTCTATATGTTGGCGTTTAATGGGAGGCATATGCGTTAGCATTTAGTAAAATCTGGAACCGAAGGAATAGAGCGATTGCTTACCAGTTCAACCACGAGGACAACATCAACTACAACAACAGCATCATTAGGAGGGACTCTGAAATTTGTCCAGGCAAGTTGAGCTGCGCACTGCTAGCATTAGCTGTGAAACTTAGCTTCGTGTAAGTGTAAAGTACCGGAACTGTTGAATTATTTATTATGTAGGTTACTCAATGTTGCTATGAATGTAGCGTTAAAGCTGCCGTCTTCGGGCTCGAATAAGCTCATAACTTAAGTGTGGTACTTACACATGAACCCGGAGCATCTCAGAGCGCACTCTAACGACGTGCTAACACCAAGCATGCTACCTGTAGTTTTACTCTATTATGCGCCGTTGTTGGAATCAATCTGTGGTACTTTATAAGCGACAGCTGTGTTAATTGAGGTATGTTAACTGTCACAATTTGTTTCTTTTTTAAGCTTAAAGCGTGGGTCCATATTGGGACCCGGGTTTATTTACAGCTAGCAAAGCTAATTGTTTGCTAGCAGGTTTAGCCTGAGCTTCATGACATCGTAAGTTTTTACATAATACATAAAACACATTGATCTATCATTATTATAGCTGTTTGTTCAGCACTTGTTTTCTGCTCTTATGTTTAAGGCATTTTAAGTGTTATTTAATGAACCATGATGAGGTAGCGGTGGATATTGTCAGCTAGCCTTTTTTGCACATGCCATTTTAATAATAAAGCTAGATGCTCTCATATGGAATATAAACCTGTCAGGGCAAACGGTGAGATTTAACTGTTCCCTTTGAGGTTTTTAATTGCATGTAAACATAATTTATCATTGCTTCAGCTCGGTGAGTGGTGTCTTCTCGCTCAATTTGACATTTGTTGGTAGGCACTTTCTAATGTTAGTTTTTATAAATGAAATTAAGACGTGTGCATATTTAAACTGCACTTTCTGATTTTATTCATTAATCCCTGCCGGTTTCTGATTGTTGGTTTGATAATTACTGTGATTACCAGCAGGTGATATTGCAACAGGGTTGCATCATCCTTCTTGCAGTTGTTCATTGTCTTGTGATGGCTATGTCACAACCCTGGTTGCTTTAGTATACCTTAGAGCGTAAAGAAGACTTTAGCAAGTAATTTAGTATATGTCCATCAATTAACCAAGATATATTTCATTTTTAAAAACTGTATTTTGAGAGAGGTGCTTGTAAGGAAGTAGACCGCCTATTACGCACCATCTGTTATTCAAATGTGGTTACTCATTGACAGGACATTACCCTCTTTTCTCATCAGCGCTGGTTGTAAAAGTCGGCTCATCCATATTGAGCTGCTCTCTGCAATTATAGCAGGACTAATGGTCCTCAGTTATCAGAGGCGCATGCCTCAGAATTATGCAACTATGTCACTGAATTTTGATGCAATTATGCCACAAAGAACGGACACAGCTTAATGCTTGCTGGAATGTTTGTGGGTATTGGTATGGTGCTTGGATTTGCAGCAGTTTATGAGGAAATATTGTTTAAGGAATTTACATTCATGGCATGTGTTGAAAAGAGGTAAGCTTTGCGCTTCTAAATTTTATTGATAATTTGCATCTATAAACTCCGTGCACCATTTTTCTCATAGCAGCAGTCTTTTAGCTTTGTGCTTTTTGACAAAGTCTTACCTTAGTCTTAATCTGAAAGGTACACTAAAGAGGTCCACAATGATCTCCTTAACTGAATTTGCACTTGCAATGTGAAATGCTGTGTTTTGTGAGTAAATGTGCTGAGTTTTCATGTAAGATGCATACAAGCTGTTCTTTGTTAGATTATTTGTTTAGCACATACTCACAAATGCACATGGTTATTCATTCAGCTGAGACTTTTCCCTGACTTAGTCAGGAAATATTATTTGTGTTATATAATATATATTGTTTTTAATGTACTACAGCCATAGTGTTTGTTAGGGAACACCATCGTCTATCTTGTGATACAGAATAGGATTTCTGAATAATTGCTGGTCACTTGCCAAAAATGGCTGAAGATAAGAGAAAGGCTACTCCTTACCAGCACTTGACCTGTGACTGGTGTTAATATATCTGCCCTAGTTGTTACGTTTTACTTGTCAAGCCTCTCTCAAATACACCATGCTTTTGAGATGGTGAATGTCTTGGCTTGCTGTAACTGGCATAATAGTACGCTGGCCGGCTTTGGCCAGAGGAGGAGGGAGATGATGGGGGATGGCTACAGGTCCTGAGCCCTGCTCGCTGAGTTTCCGATCAGCTCAATCCGGGATTAGTTCACTGACGGAGATGGTGCTGACCCTTTGCCAAATTGGGCCTTACAGCTACACCCACTTACCCTGCTGGACAAACAACTGAGAGATGGAGGCATTCATTGAAAATTTTCCCTGGCAAGATGGCCCCTGGAACCAGGACCAGGTTGAGAGCAGAAAGTCATTACTTCAAAATCTGCCTTTAACGTTTGCTGCACCTATTGTGCAAGGTTACTAGGACATTGCTGTGTTTACTGTATGGAGTATTTATAACAGCAGATCAAGAGACTCCTGAGGCAAATTCCTCCCGGGGAATGTTTCCGCTGTTCTCGGGGGGACAAGCGGAGCAATTACACAGTCTGTCTGAGTCGAGGAGGGAGCACTGTGTTAACCACAAAGCGCACGTAAAGCTAAAAAAACCCACCGTTTCTGCTTTCAGGGGACTTCAGCGGGTGCAAGCCAGAGAGATAAACTGGTCTCCCATTGGCAGGTATGCTCTTAGAACAGTCTAACTTGTCTAACAACACTGTTTGGTTAACAGTTTCATGCTGCTTATTGACATGATTTTAGAAGCTGAGGTGAGAGCGGGTGGATTAAGATACTGAACAAATCCAGCTGCTGTATGTGTGCCAGGAAACCCAGTTAAATATTTTTAATAGAGCAGTGTTTACACTGATAGGCAGCTCTGAACGTGCTGACTGAGTAAACAGGGAAACGAGAACTGCGATTGGAGGCCAATTTGGTGATTGCGTTTGTTGTTAAGTGAACCACGTTTACGTCAAAGAGTTCAGTTTTTCCACCTGAGTTGACATCCGTGTTCAAGCACAGAGTCATGTTAAGGGGGTCAGGCTGGAGAAATCAAATGTTGAATTCAGATAAGTCACATCAAACTCAGCAGTTAGTCTGGCAGTTTACATCATCCTAACATTAACATTTCTTTATTTGAACGATGGTCAATTTCCGGACGTTGTCATGATTGTGATTATTATTGTATAGAATGGAAACCAGAGATTATGATGCCAATCAGAGTTAAGAGTATGTTAACCTGTTGGTTGATCGACAAATTATCAGTGCATGGTGTCAGTTAAAAATATTTTTTTGTGTACTTGTACATATCTCTGTCGATACTCATATAATGTGTATAAAATGTGCACCTATGCCAGAGAACAATTCTTCAGTTCCTATAATATGAATGAAAGAATGTGGTCTACACAACTATCTAACTTTTAAATTTCAATCGATGGAAATAGCTAAACAAGTTTGCTGGTTTCCTTTAGCTGTTTCCTTTATACTAGGGCTGCTCGATTATGGCAAAAATGATAATCACGATTATTTTCACTGAAATTGAGATCACGATTATTTGACGATATTTATTTAACCCTTTAAGACCTACTATAGAACCAAGTCCACCAGAGCTTATATTATTTTTATTTATTTATTTTTACATGCTGTAGTGCCATTTGTGGGAGCATTTCAAGTTGCTATACATCAATACAACTGTTATAGCCCATATTTTAATAATATGTATGCATTAAGTGCATAGTAATTACATAAAATTCAAAAAAGTGCAATAAACTACAAAAAAAATTGAAAATCGCTTTTGTTTTGTTTACATATATTTCTACTTGGAGAAGTTTAAGAGGTTTATCCCTCAAAACTTTAAATACAATAAAGTTGCAAAAAATAGTTTCCCACCACAGGAAATTTATTTTGAGTGTCTTCATAGTAGAGCTGGGCGATAGAACGATAACGATATGTATCGCGATATAACTTTTACTCGATAGAGAAATTAAGCTATCGCGATAGACCTCGCCGCTCCTGTTCTCTTAAAAAAAAAAAAAAAAAAAAAAAAAAAAAAGGTCAGCCGATCCAAATTCAGTAGCGCAGAGCCGAACCAATCACAGCCGCAGCGTCACGTCGCGTGACTTGTTACGTACAGCACAAGTGCCAAGCCGCACGTGTGTTTGTTTGGGAAGCAGCCAGCGGGTAATGGAGCCAGCGCATAATGGAGGAAATGAGTGTGCCGACTAGAAAAATCAACCGAGCGTGACCGAAGAGAAAACAGATGATGGTTCCAATGCCGGAGAGATTGTCGAACGGAAGAGCCATAGAAGTTCCGTAGTTTGAAGGTATTTCGGCTATTTCAAGTCTGACAAAAAACAGAGTAGCGTGCACTGTAAATTGTGCCGAAAGCAAGTCTGGAAATACAATAAACTGGTGCATGCGTCACACTGTGCGCCACGTTATTGTTTCGGTGAAATGAATTTCTACAATACTGTTAATTCTACTCTCTGCAGTGTTTAAATGCTTACATATACACACAGTTACTGTCCCTCCACACATACGACTCGGTTCTGCTTCTATGCCCCAGCTTTGTTTACTTTTTCCCACCGAGGCTTCTAGACTTCTGATTGGCCAACATTTCTGCACGGTTAGGAATCTAGCGCCACCTGCTGCTTTGGCATGTTCATAGCAGCGTTTTCCTTCATTTCTGCCTTTATGTGTGGACGGGATTATTTTTTAAAACGAAAACGGAAAATCTCAGTTTTCAAAAATACCCGTGTACGTGTGGACGTAGCCTCAGTCTCTGACTGGAAGCGCTAATTCGTCATTCGGCTTTTGTCAGACTAAAGTAACTGTTAAAACTGTTTGAAAAGCTAAGCTATACAACAAGGAGAGATTGAGAATTTCCTTTTAGTTCTCAGTTTATTTGATACTGACAAAAGTTAGTCAGTTTTGTCTGTTCTTCTGTAAAACAAACTAAGATTTATTTTTAGAATTAATATTTTGTTTCTAAGTGGAATTGACAATTTAGTCTGTTTCATTTGTTCTATTTTGAAACTTAAACGCTTTAGCGGCTGCCTTTTGTGTAGTTTGCAATATTTGCCTTTATTTATCTGAAAAAGTCTCATGTTCCTTAAGTACATCTACCCTGTTGAACTTATTATGGGAAATAAATATTTAAAAACAAGCTGCTGATTATTTCACATTTTACTTGTGAGCAACGGCACATTTAAATCTTACAAATATAGTTATTTGGCTTATATCATGATAGATATCGTTATCGCCTGAAATGAAAAAAACATATCGTGATATGAAAAAATCTCATATCGCCCAGCTCTACTTCATAGTTTTATTTTGGAGATACAGCAATTTTTATATACTGCAGGAAAAACAAAAAACAATCCTATGATGCAAATTTGCAAAGAAAACAGCATGTGCATCATTTCACTGTGGGAAGTGTTACGAACAGCTGATAGGAACGGCGAAGCGTGTTTCTGGAATATTATGTTTTTGTTCATGCAAGCGCTTTTTATGCAATTTTTGCAAAGCTATATGTGGAACGAAACCGTGACCGAGGACAAGCTGATGGCATCAGATGTAAGTACAACTCCTCCGGTTTCATATGCAAAACAAATTATTGCGCTAGCTTACACGGTTCAGGTTCTACAGGGATTTAAAAATAGTTACGCAAAACGGAGCGTGCTGCTCTGACCGGCTTTAAAGGGTTAACAATGACTTTAAAAAAATAATATAAAATGGTGTGCAACACCACTGAAGTTTTTTTTTTTTTTTTTTTTTTTTTTTTTTTAACTCTTTTCAACCAACGGCAGTCACTCTCCAAATAACTTCTGCTTAGCTTTCCGAGCTTCCCTCGGGTCCTCTTAATCAGCGGTCTCCAACCTTTTTTGCGCCACGGACCGGTTTATGCCCGACAATATTTTCACGGACCGGCCTTTAAGGTGTCGCGGATAAATGAGGGAGGGGCTAATAATCGGCTCAGTCATTTTTAATGATCGTTGAAAGCCCAGATCGTAATCATGATTAAAATTCGATTAATTGAGCAGCCCTACTTTATACCATATGGCACATAGTATGTGTGCTGTACCATGGCTGGATAAATTGGGATCATCAAAGTTACCTAAAAGTTCAGCTACTAGAATTCATTAGCATCAATAATGAGTATACAGGACTGTTGTATTCAGAGTTTCGGGGCATCCTGTTGTATGAAAAGCATTTTGTTCTGTTTATAGCTATGGAAATATTAGGACTGGTTCAAAGGATGATTCATGTTGGAAGACTGCTAAGAAGTCCAGCAGTCAGATATGTGTTCCAATTGCTTTCTCTGTCCAAAGGTCGAAAGATATTTAGGTGGTGACTAATGATTAATGACTTAATGAATTCGTCTTCTACAAATAGCTTTTCAGTACCTGTGTTGTTATTATTATTTTATTTTTTTATTTCTTTAAATAGTTAAACATTACCCTCTTCCATTTTCACCATCATATCCTCCTGTGCATTATTATCTAAATGTAACTTTACAGGAAATTTCTGAGAAACAGTTGTTTCAGGGAACGTGGAGGTTGTAATTTTCCCCAGGTGTGACCAGTAAAGCATGTATGTTTCACTGCTGTACCACAGTTGGATATTTTCCACCGTGGGGAATGTGTCCACACCTTTTGGGCTACTGAATGAGTCGTGTGTTTAAGTGCTATGCAGCATGTGACCACAGTATGAGCTGGTTTGAACGAAAAAAACCACACTGTGCCTTTAGTTAGCAGTAAGAATGGCACCACAAGATGTGTGTAACAAATTAGTTTTCCAGGACAGAGCTTCTCAGTAACAGAGCTGACCTCTGTTTCTGTGTGTTAGTCTGTGGAGATGCACTACACGATTTGGCCTGATAAGAGAGGGATGACAATATTTATAAAACTTGCCTCTGTGCTGCTATTTTGTTCCACATGTGCTTACGTCTAAACAGTGACAACTGTGCCAGTTATTTAAAAATATGAAAACTGTTGCTTTTGTAATACATCTTTATAAGATTGCATTATTGAGACTGATTGGATGCAGTGTCAGCAATCTCAATATTTAAAAGTACAATCTATTTTCTCTGGAAGGAATTTATGCTTTTCTTAGACTAAAATATTGAAGTAAAAAAAAAGTATTGTAATTTTGGATGTCAAATGTTATATGTCTGAAAAGGAAATATGTCTTATGTATGCAAATAATTATTTATCAGTTATAAAACAGGATTTCACTCAGTTTCACTATGTCTGATGAATCTCCATAACAAGTTTAGTCTTAAATATAAAGTCTTCCCCTTGTCCCTTCCCCTTTCTCTGAACTCTCAGATCTCATAGGAGTATATAAGACATTTTTTCCCCCTAGAAAATCATTAAATGACTTAATTATTATACCAGATTCCCCTCTGGATTAAAAGTTTTAAAATGAATAATTTTATAGTCAAAATCATCCCACGAGTTTTGGCTTTAAAATGTGTGAAATTAAATATTCATTCGGTGAATCTATTGACTCGCTTGCACTCGTAGGTCCCTGGATGCCCCGCGGCGAACTGTCCTCGGCCGCCCAGTTCTTCCCAATGGCCGGGAGTTGACCAAGCCCACCAAGATGACGCTGCGCGAGCAGCTGAGAGAGAAGATTTCAGCGGCCTTCTACCGCCACGGGCTGCTGTGTGCCTCCTATCCAGTACCCATCATCCTCTTCACCTCGGCCAGCATCCTCACCTGCTGGTAGGTATTGAGTGTAATATAAGTAATTTGAGCATACAGGGAACAGTTTCAGTAATATGGATTTCTTTTTAACTTTGAAAAACTGACAAGCTGGCATTTACACCTACGTATTATACTGATGAGTTCATTGTGGAGCATCTACTCGTGTTCTTGTTCTTGTATACAACCAAGTACGTTAATGGTGAAACTGTCTGATTATGCTCCCTCTTATTCCTTATTAAGATACACCTTCCCCCTCCTCAGATTCACTTTTTACCTTCCCAGAGAGTGTGGTTGTGTTGAACAGTTGTACTGTGACCAGCTAGTTGACCACCTATGCAGGGTTCAGAAAACTGCTTTTGAAACATTGTCCAGGGCTGCCACGATTAGTCGACTAGTCACGATTACGTCGACGACTAATTTAATAGTTGACGCATCGTTTGAAGCTTTGTAAGATCCCGAAAGATGCAGGAATAAGTAGTAGGATTTTAAGAGCGTAATAACGGACTGAACGGGGCAAGGCTCACTAGAGCTGGTGAGAACACCGGACTCCCGGCAAATCATTTTCAAACCCACCGCCGTCTTTCGCTACTCAGGTTAAACATGATATAAAAGTCACTTAGGTAACTTAAAATGTGATTTTTTTTTTTTTTTTTTTTTTTTTTTTTTTTTTTTAGTATTTTATTTGTTCCTCAGTAAATCAGTTTGGCTGAGATTAAAGTTATAGTTTTTACACAGCTTAATAAACGTCAAGCAGACAACTGATTATCAGAAGTGTGAGATGCTCGAGAATATACTCCGGTGTCCTGTTATATTTTAGATAGCAAGGAGCAGACGGCTGAGTTTATTAAACTCCACCGAAACACTGCAATCTGCATCTTTATTTTTAGTTAGCACATACCTTAAACACTTAAAGCTGTAAGCTAATGATAGTTATATAAGAGCAGATGCATGCTGGTGCAATAAGCTGTACGTTTTACGTCCAATGGATGCGCGATCTGATTCGTTGACTTATCGCAAAAATAATCGGTGACTAGTCGACTATCAAAATAATCGTTTGTGGCAGCCCTAGTCCAGTCAAAATCTACTAAACAGTACAGCAGACTGTTTTGCAAGAACCTGTGGACATGATGACCTCCTTTTAGTACCAATTCTGTTAAAAGATGAGAGGAAATCTTGTCATCCACTTTACAGAAACAGACAGATGGAGAAAGTGACTTCAGAGGGGAAAACTCAGTTGGCCAGTTCAGCTCAGTTTAACTGGCCATCTGTACACACACAACAGCCTCCTGCTGACATGATGACACAAACATTCACTGAACTCACGCACATATCTCCTCTTGCTAAATCACTCCTCAAAAGAGAGGACATGGGTCAGAGTTTGACAGGCTTTGTAAGTAAAGGCATTGTAAAACAATCAGAAACGCACACATGCACCTGCAGCATGCTGTCCTTGCTGCAACTTACAGCAGGGGTGCTGACCAAATGGGCGACTGACTACCACCCGGGGTAAAATGAAAGAAAAGAGCTGGACAACGGGGATGTTAAGGCAGGGCTAGAGCAGAGGGCTGTGAGAAAGTGGCCCTGTGAGAATGGGATGCCTGTCCCTCCATCTGCTTGTCAGGAGGGGGGCTGGCTCGGCACAAAAGAGGCCTTTGTGGAGGTACAGTGACCTAGGAGAGTGGAGGAGGCATGAGGGAGAGGGAGGTGAGGCACAGCGAAAAGCAGGCAGAGGTTTCCATCGAAAAGACAAGAATTGATATTTGTATTAGAGTACAATATGTTCATATAAGCTGTCTGGATACAAAGGTACCAGTGACCCAATTGATCCTTCATCAGCTGCTGAGATTTCTGAACCTCTGTCAGACCACTTTTCCTTTTCCAGCTAAAGATGTACATCATCAAAAATTAAAACGTAACTTTATTTATACTGCTAAACTGGGGTACAGCTCAACTGCTGAAGGCTGTATTGTGTCTTTTTTTTTTTTTTTTTTTTAATAGAAAAAAGAAAAAAAGTGTGATGGTGATGTTTGGGGAGCACTTAATTTTCTCCAGGCTTGACCTCATTAGGAGAGAGCCCATTTTTATTAGATGAATTCTTACTTTGTTTTATCCTCAGCGGCCTTGACGACAGCCATGTGGGCAGCACAGCTACAGCTTAGTTTAATTAAAAGTGAACAATTTGTCAGCAGCTGCTTTTGATAATTAAATCATGATTTATTTTTAATATAAATATTTAATTTCTTTTACATTCTCTCATGTGAGAATTTGATGCATTTCTTTGACATTAAAACTATTTTGACTTTTGGACTATTTATCAACTACAACACGACCTTAGATTAAGGTTATGCTAACAAATAGAGGTGTATCAGTGTTTTTCTTGTTTTTGACAAAATCAACGAATTCAGAAAGTCAGCGTTGCGTTTAGGGCTGCCACAAACGATTATTTTGATAGTCGACTAGTCACCGATTATTTATGCGATTAGTCGACTAATCAGATCATCATCCACTGGACGTAAAACTACAGCTTATTGCACCAGCAGCATATGCTCTTATATAACTATCATTAGCTTACAGCTTTAAGCTTTTAAGGTGCTAACTAAAAATAAAGACAAGATGATAGTTTATTCAATTTTAATGAAATTTGCAGATTGTTTCGGTGAAGTTTAATAAACTCCTTGCTATCTAAAATATAACAGGACAACGGAGTATATTCTCCAGCATCTCACACTTCTGATAATCAGCTGTCTGCTTGACGTTTATTCAGCTGTGTAAAAACTATAACTTTAATCTCAGACAAACAGATTTACTCAGGAACAAATAAAATACTAAAAAAAAAAAAAAAAAAGCCAAACAACATTTTTAAGTTATCTAAGTGACTCATATATATTTAACCTGAGTAGCGAAAGACGGCGGTGGGTTTGAAAACAATTTGCTGGGAGTCCGGTGTTCTCACCGCGCTAGTGACCTAGCCCCCGGCTAGCTATCGAGCTAGTGGGTAACAGACGTCTCCGAAAACGTCGGAGCGCTTTTGAAAATATGTGGTGTCCTGATAAACTGAGCCGATATTTGAGGTTTACACAGCTACATTCTCGGCTGAAAATATGTTAAACGTTTATTTTGTGACCCAGAAAGAATAATAAGAGTAATATTAAAACTAACTAGCTGCCGCCATTGTTGGAAACTGAGCTGGGCCGCGCTATGAATTCTGGGACACAGCGGCTTCTTCTTCTTCTTCTTCTTCTTCTTCTTCGGGGTTTAACGGCAGCTGGCATCCTTGTACATGCAGTGCTGCCATCTTCTGTTTCAGTCCGTTATTACACTCTTAAATCCTGCTACTTATTCCTGCGTCTTTTGGGATCTTACAAAGCTTCAAACGACGCGTCGACTATTAAATCAGTCGTCGGCGATTTTGATAGTCGACGTAATCGTGACTAGTCGACAAATCGTGGCAGCCCTAATTGCGTTAATTGAGAATAAAATTAGTTGTTAGTTGTAGCCTGAGTGGGAAGCTTGAGGTGCTCTGCTAAAATCCCTATTATAAAGCTGATGAAGGCACATTTGATTACTTTTGGCTGAATTTGACATAATTTAGGCATAAGAAAAAAATAAAAATGTAGTTTGTGGGGTTTTTTTTGTTTGTTTTGTTTTTTTTAAAGAAGGAATTGACTTCCTTTGATAATTTTGTGATGACTTTTTTTCCATTTTAAGTAAGCACCAAGACAGTGGGCATACATCCAAAACACTTCAGAGAGTCTTTTAAAAGCTTTATTCCATCCACCTCTGTTGCCACCACCAGCTCAGTCTTTCAGGTATTTTTCAGGGTTGCTCAACACTATCATTTCAAACTGAACGTGCTTCCTCTACATATAGACACATGCAGAGAAGGAATGAAAGAAGGGAGTGGTTTGGTTCTCAGATGAAGTTTGTTTTCTTGAAGACCTGCCCATTTCCAGGAGAACTAGGGAGCGGGTCTCTCTGGGTTGCGCATGAAACTTAATCTGGCAGGAAAAGCCAGAGGTGCTGGTTTCATCTACTCAGAAGTGTTGCAACATGCATCACAGGGAAGCGCTCACCGTTATCGTGGTGGCTTCATTGGTCCGTAGTGTATAGCTGTCTGCTGCTTTCTTTGAAAGCATGCATGTGGGTTTGCATTACAGTGAGAATGTCTTTTCCATTTATTAATGAATGAACAAAAGGATGTAGATGCATAAATATAAGTTGAACTAAATTCCCTTGTTCCTATTGTTTGACATGTGAACCCCACCCCCCACCCCACCCCCACATTCTCTTCCTGCTAGCTATCCGTTATTGAGGCTCCCCCTGCCTGGGACGGGTCCTGTGGAGTTCACCACAGGGCTGCGAGACTACAGCGTTCCTTTCCATGAGCCTCAGGGTGACTTTGGAGAGCGCCCTGACTGGGTAGGAGAAAAAAACATGAAATCCATAAGATTTGTTTTATTTCCTTGGGATGTGTTTAAGCTTTAGCATTCAAACCTGAAATACATTTTAATCTTAGGCTTGAATATTCAAAAATGATGGCTGGGCAAAGCTGGAGGCTCATAAATAGTAAAACAGTGGCTCACACGATTTGTCAACACTAGTTTTAATTTGCTGTAACAAGGGGAATAAGAAACAAAGAATACCTTTTTAGTTAATATTAAATACTAATATTAAAATCAGTCAGCAGTAGTAGCTGGTTCATTGTACTTAATCACAATCTGTTTCTTAATAAGTTGCCTACATGTTTGCCCTAGTACCGGGGTCCTCCGGTCGCCTACATCCAGCAGGTGTTGGTGAAGGCAGCAGTGTCTCCATGGGACAACAGCCTGGTGCCGGTGGATGTCTTTCGGTCGCCTCTTGGTCGAGTCTTCAATCTGCTGGAAGAGATCCGCAACCATGTTCACTCCGACAGGTAAGCTTGGGTGCACTGATATGTGACGGTGGTAAATTTGCAGTAACACAATGAAAAAATACTACATTATGAAGTGTAGTCTAAGTATAAGGAAGGACTAGAGCAGAGGGCTGTGGAAGGAAAGCTGTGAACCAAAAGCTTCTTTGAGTTTAGTCCAAGGGGGGGGGAGATAAACATCAATGACCTTGAGTTATTGATCTGTTGTAAACTACAAAGTTTATGGTTTGTTCTGTTTGACTAATCTACTGTATCAATGATAGTTCCCAGAACAGTTTGCTTTGCTTTTGTGCTTCTGGTTTCAATTAAATACTTGTTTAACTATTTTTACATTAACGATTTATTGCTGTTCAATACTTTATTAGTTTATTTAAATCTCATTTATTCCAGGAGCATTTGGTATCCGTGAGCTGTACTGCATTGATTTCCTCGTCTTCTGTCACACCTCCTCTTCTCTTGTCTTTACCGCTGTCTCGTTCTTGTCTTGTCAGCTCCGGCATTCGCAGTCTGGAGTCTTTGTGTCTCCAGGTGACAGATCTGTTTCCAGGGTTACGGCGGATGCAGTCGGTGCTGCCAGAGCATGGCTGCCTTCTTGTTTCTCCTGGCAACTACTGGCAGAACCAACGGGAGCTGTTTGACTCGGACCCCGACCCCCTCAAGACCATCCAGAAACATGAACCGAAAGGCTTGCACACCTCAGCGACATTGCGAGGTAGTAATTTGGAAAGCTCTGATTCAGTAGTGGCCTCCCCTCGTGTGTGTGCAGTAGGTTCTGTGTACAGTATTGCTAACAAACCATTCCCTTGACAGACCTTTGATCAACAAGCGAGTACATAAATATAACTCAGTTTGGTCTGCTACCATATTCTACTCAGAAAAAGCCCTTGGACATTTTTCCTTTTGAGGTTCTACTCACATTCTAATAATTGTTACTGTAACCAACTGTGTGACTTGTGTGATCACTGCGTACCCTGCCAAGGAGTGGTTAAGTGAATGTGTTCAGACAAAGTCTCTGTCACCGTCCACAGAGCATGTGGTGTCATCCTGAAGCGTGCCCAAGATTAGAGCTTCAGTGCTTCCTTAACTGGTCCTTGTGAAAATCGATGTATTAAGTAATTAACAAATCGTAATACAATAGGACATTGTCATTGTGTCCGAAATGTTCTCACGCCTGTCAGTAGGTGTGGGAGCATTTTTTTTTATTTTGACAAAATCTGAAAGCTCCAGTCTGGCCTGTGTTATTGCTTTTTGCCATGCAATGATCCATGAGATGACTAATTCATTCTGAACTACAGGCATTTTTAAATAGTCTGTCAGAAACTGCCATTGGTGGTCACCATATTGAGTACCTCGTGCCTGTTGTATAGTCTGTTAAAGTGCAGGGGAAAAGAATGTGTTATACTCTGACTGCCTTGTTGAAAGTAGTCTGCCATCATTCAGCATGAGTAATTGTCGGTAGTAGTGAGCAGGGGATTAGTTGTATCAGCCAACTAAGAGGCTTTCGTATTGACAGAGAACAAGCAGTTTCATTCCTTGGGAACTTATTGAATTCTTTTAAAATGCTACCCACTGACATAGTGAACCAAGTTTCCCCTTCAGCATTTTGCCACATCTGCCACTTCAAGAGATATTAAAGATATAGTCAGGGACAGCTTGGCTGTCAGATAAAGTTAGACTGATGTGCTTGTTCACACTGAGCTGACTCGAGGCTTGTCAGCCTGGTTACATTGGGGATTATATTTCAGCTGCTCTTGCAGGGCAGGGGAGCCCCAAACTCCACCAGGTACCCAGTGTAAAATATATAACTATGAGAGATGGCAGTCAGTGAGGATGAATGTATTTTGAGGTCATTTTGTGAACGTATGGATGGATCTGAGTTTAGTGATTGTGTTCCAGGCTTGCATTCTAATGGCTTAGTTTTTAGTTTTATAGCAGTTGCCATTTTGGTTCCTGAACTTATTTACTCCTTTATAACTTCACCCTCATGTCTGAGACCAGAGCTGATGGATTGATTTGCTTTTTGAGTGAGCTTCAAGTTGTCGTTTAACTTCATTATTGAAACCAGGATGTTGTCACTTAGGGTTTTGGGGGGGGGGGGGGGGGTTTGTTTTTGTTTTTATCCCTGCTTTCACGTGTGCTCCTGATCACTAAGATGTTTCCTTGTGTTGTGACTAAGATCAAAAGAACTTGGTGACAACAGCAGATTCCCACAAAGCTTTCTAAGCCTAAAACTGCTCTAAAACTTCTCTTTTCTTTTCATTCTCATAAAGAAGTGGTAACTGTATCTGTTCTGACACAGACCTAAGGGCTTTGAGAATGTTTGGCTGGTGACTAATAAATAACCAGTGGTCAACCTAAAGTGATCTGTAAAAAGATGGTCTGTTACTAGAATATGAAGAGTCTATTTACATGAAGATGTTTACTGTGTGTGTGTTTTAGACTTGCTGTTCGGGGTTCCTGTGAAGTACTCGGGGGTCAGTCACTACAACAGGAAGAGGGTGGTGACCTACACAATCACTGTAGTTCTATCCAGTTATGATGCAAGGTGAGTTACAAAGGCAATAGAACAGTAAACTAAAAGCCAGTTCTATTTAAATTTAGTTTTAAGGGATGTCACTGGAAAATTTAGTTTTTTGTTTTTTTTCTCGTTTCATATTTTTGTCATCTCTAACTCTGTGACTCTTGGACGGTAATGCTGCTTTAGAAAAAGCTTAAGACACAAAATACACACTTCCTTAAACTTTAAACTAATAGAGTTAAAATCGGTAAACAGAAATAAAAAATAATAATTACAAACTACACTTAACTCATTCACTGCCAGCCATTTTCAAATCAGGTAACTCCCCACTGCCAGGGTTTTTGAGCATTTCCACTCATTTTTGAAGAGCCACAGAAAACTGTGTGTTATGATCATATAAACACTGAACCTACCAAAATGAAGAACAGACTCTCTTCTTTCATCCAAAAAAAAAGCTTGTTTCTACCATTTTCCATTCTTTAGTAATCAGCTGTAGAAGAGAGGGGGGTTCCACCAAAAATGCCTGTTTTGACCAAAAAAAGGGAGAAAACGAGCTTTTTGTGAAAAATACATTTCAAGCAGAAAAGTGCCTTTGACACTAATATTTCTTGCTTTGTGACACCTCTAACATATAAAATAGTTTTCCACTTCTATAAAACAGAAATAACACTGAGAAAGGTTATGTTTTATCAAAACAATTTATTTACAAATATATAAAAAAATAAGATTCACTGACAAGCTGCCCGAGGTAGTATTCTGGCCCCTCCCATTGAAAAAACGTAATTGACGTCTATAGACGTCAATGGCAGTCAACGTAAGTTTTTCAATTGACGTCTATAGACGTCAATGGCAGTGAATGAGTTAAGAAATATATATTTTACTAATGGAACTAAATTGGAAAAATTTCAATCTTTTGTAGTTTACTAAAATTTTCAGAGAAGAAGCTTGAGGAGCGTGAGACTGGGATGTTTCCATGACTTTGAGTCAAGTGTCTTTTGGAAAGTGTTTTCTGCTGTGTTTTTTGCTCACGGTCAAACTATGTTTCTATGCATTAAAAACTAAACTAAAAGAACAAACCAACTCTGGAAACTAACTGAAACTGAGATCTACAAACTAACTCTGGAGCCTGAACAGAGTAGGAGTCTGTGACTTAGGTTTTGCATTTTATTGTATTTCACTTTTTCAATAGAACGGCATAAATAGTCAGAACTGTCTTCTCCTTGGATTAATGACATCTGTCCCTCAAGGCAAAGTGTCTGTTTCTCAAAATTAAAAATGGAGTGATGAAGTTTGTTACTCCATGTGACGATGATTAATTGTTATTTGTGTGTCCAGGTTCCTAGGCAGCCTACGGGCCCGGCTGAAGCAGCTTCACCCATCCGCCAACTGCACCCTCAGAGATGACCACATGGTTCACGTCCACTTCAAGGAGGAGATCGGCATTGCTGAACTCATCCCGCTCGTCACCACATACATCATTCTTTTTGCCTACATCTACTTCTCTACACGTTAGTCCAACTCCCTTTAAATCTGCTTTGTACTCGGTGCATGTTCAAACATCTCGACTCCCCCCACCACTACCACTTGTTTGCACACCTCACCATAGTTAAAACAGAAAAGTGCCAGAGAATGAGGGCAAAACGTGCTGTGCCCTTTTGTGTGCACAAGTGTTTGGGTGCCAAGGTTGTCCCTGTCTGCTGCAGGGATAATCCTCACATGGGAACATTGCACACCGCTGTAAGAATGCAGCCACCAAACCATCGGCAGCTTGCCAGCACAAACATTAGCTCAGGGAACAAACACACACACTCGTGCACACAGACACACACACCGTCCAAGTACTCAAATGAATTTTCACCTGCAAGGTGGTTAAATTACTCACATTTGGCTCCTGATATGCACTTGTAATTGCAGTATAATAATTTAGATAATTATTCAATGAGACTACCGTATTTCCCGGACTACAAAGCGCACCTGAATATTAGCCACACAAGCTAAAATCAGGGGAAAATCCTGTTTTGTACATACATTAGCCGCACCTGACCAAAAGCCGCAGGTGTTTCAATGTTGACTTATCATATGTAAGAGAATGTGCACAAAGGAATTGTCAGGAAAGAGATGGCTGTTTGGAGACACACCCCTTTTATTAATATTTTGAAAAACAAGTTATGGGTACATATTTGCACATGTAGTACATAACAGTAACCTACAGCACACCAGAAAAATAGATTCGGACTACCTTTTAGGCTCAGGTGCAGTGACACGGCTTTAACAAGAAGAAAAGTCAGTCATTCACCACCATCTTTCTCTTCTTCCTGCGCACTAAAACCACCAAAGTCCTCTCCTCCAGTGTCGGAAACGAACAGGCTCAGGGTGGCTTCATCATCCACTCTCCGCTTCTCTCCTTCGTTGTCAGTGTCAGAGTCGAACACCCTCAGAAGGGCCGTGGCGGTGTCCTCCTCTCCATCATCAGTCCAGCCCTTCAAAATCCGTTGGTGATCGTGGATGTTTTCACACTTTTCCACGCTGTCAGATTCCACCGGTGGAGTTGGGCATAACTTGCTTTTCGCAAGTTTATCGCCGCTCATCATCCACACCTCCAGCTGAACGCGTAGCGCTACTTTGAAGTTTGTTTTTCGCGCTACTTCGTACGGCACTACGTTGCCTGGCGGACGGACATGTGACTAACATACCACTCTTGAACCCCGATCCTTCCGCCAGGCAACGTAGTGCCGTACAACAGCGGAACAAACAAAACAAATCGTCTTACGATATGACAAAAATCACGGACAATCCATAGAAAAGCCGCACCTGACTAAAAGCCGCAGGGTTCAAAGCTTGTGCAAAAAGTAGCGGCTTATAGCCCGACAATTACGGTAATGTTTCTTAATGAACCCAAAAGAGAGCCATAATATTCTATAATAATACCGGAACACCTTGTGATCACAGAAAACATGAGGTAAACACAAGTGTAAGGTTTTATTTTGATGTCAGTATCTCCAAAGCTTCAGAGAAATACCTTGATGTTTGTTGTTAGCACATCTTTCCTGCTCTTGGCACGTTCATGCTGTTTTGAATTCTCAGTAACACAATATTTGTTGTTAAACAGTGAAACAAGCAAGAAATCACACACACACACAAAACCCATTACAATCAATGCAAACACAATTTTTCACTTTGCTAGTAAAATGCTGATATCCTCTGAAAATGTAACCATTCAGAGATGATGGCTGTGCTGTAATTTTGACCACCAGAGAAATATTTAGCATGTCGCTTTTCTATGATTCAGATTTTTAGCATTTTTCATAGGGGTTTTTTGTTTTGGTTTTTTTGTTGTTTTTTTTAAGCATAGTAACCAACATTGCCTGACTTTTATGCCAACTGAAAAGTGAAGAAACTTTGATTACACGTCAGAGCAGACTGGGCTGCTAGTGTCTCAGACAGTGAAGTGGTGCTGCGCAAAGTACAGTTTAAGGAAAAATTCTTCATGAAATTCACATTAAACAGTAAAAAGAAGGGAATTTTATTTGGGACGTGTGATATGAAACGGGGTCTGTGCAGCATTAGACAGTGGAAAGAATGTGTGAGAAAGATGAAGCACACAGTCTTTATTTCTGTTCTCCTGAGGTTCGAGGAAAGCTGAGAGGTCAGAAGGGTCCACGATGTTTCTTTGCTCCGATAATAAAACGGAGCTTTCTTTCTTATGTTGAGTCTGTTTAAGTTTCATTCTTATTTTTGATACATCGGGGTCAGAAAGTTCAGTTATTTGTCTCACCATTGTTTTGCTATCTGTTCCCTTCTGAGAAAGACCTCTCCTTCCAGTCTGGAAAATCAGAGTGTACACTTGAGGCTGCCTTGGAAAACTGTAATTGAACAAACATCTGTTACAACAATATGCAGCTGCTGTTTTATTTTACAGTGTAGTCATTTTCAGAATTGTCATTTCAAAGAAAACCTGCAAGTTTGAGAAATGGATAGCCTGTACAGTTTCATTTCATAACCCCTGCATATTTTATCAGCAAGCCTAGTGTTCAGTGTCATCACCTGCCATCTAGAAATGTAATTTTGGAAATGCTTAAACGCCTTCTCTACATGATCACCATCATTTGATTTAAGACAAGGTCTGGCTGAGGATTTGAATAGTTGTACAGCTGGTTAGTGTGAAGTCCTCAACATATCATCTTTTTCTTCCTTGCAGGTAAGATCGACATGGTGAAATCTAAGTGGGGCCTTGCTCTGGCTGCTGTGGTCACAGTGCTCAGCTCTCTGCTCATGTCTGTGGGTCTGTGTACACTGTTTGGACTGACACCCACACTTAATGGAGGGTAAAAACCATTTTCTACATACTTGAGTGTCTGAAGATTACTAAAGGGGTCTGGTCTCTGCTCTTGTTCATCTGCCAGGAACAGTAACGCACATGCCATTTTGGCAGCAGATGCTTATTAGATTTCAGCCTAAAACTTGAGCCAAGGAATGCAGAGACTGTTTCAAAAATCAGGCAGCCAAGAAAACAGTTTAATCAAGACGCAGCAAAAATGTATGTTTGCATCACTGAGAGCAACTTGGTACTTGTACTTTCATGACTTATACTCATTGTTTCCCTTGATTACACCAAAGCAAGGAATCAGTTTCATTACAGTCAGTGCCATTTTTTTTAAAGTAAAACATTGTTTTGTTTTGTTTTCTTCTCGTGTTTGCATGTAGAAACTAATGCATATGGCATCGTTGTATGTTAGTTAACTGAAGTAGCTTCCAGTGCTATTGCACTTACCTTCCACAGTAGCTTTAACTTCAGACTGTAGTGATTAGCACTTGAATGCTCCTTACACTTTTAAGTGCATGAACTGTTTTTACAGTACATTTTCTTTATTATGAATGCTGTTTAAACCAGCCTAAAAGCTGTCTTCATGCACGCTCAATCATCCAGGTAAGGAAGTCCTAAAAAATTCATTCTGTACGTCTGGATGTAGCGTTTTCAGGAAACTCTCTGAAAACACTATGTCCAAATGAACCGAGTCAACTCTTTGCGGCAGCCTGAAAACACTTACTAGCTAATATTTTTAAGAGGTTGAAGGATGAGTTTAACTTGTGAATCACTACTGAAATTATGTCTGCAGTAATTTCATTGTTCTCCTGCTCTTACTGACATTCAAATATATCCTGTTAATGTTAACACCTCTAGCTGGCTGTCAGTTGTATCCTTATTTTTACCAACTCACGTGCACGTACCTGACTTTTGACTTTCCTCTTCTTCTGTATTGATCGTACATGGAGTTCTATTAATGATCACTTCATGTGGGCAAACAGCGTGTTAGTGTGTATGAAAAAGGAAGAACACTGTGTCGAAGTGGGATGGACTGAAATATGGGGCAGATGTATTCAGATACTGACGTTTAATGGCTGTCCAATCGTGAGCTGTTTATTAGGGAGCAGACCTCATGGCGTGACAGTGGTACTGTTAACCAGCCACTAAGATCCATGCAAGTCCTCCATGGGCTGTGAATGCCCAGGCCATGTGCTTGCATAAACACACATCAAGGCCAACGTACCAAAACTATGACTGCAACATGCAAATCTGCAGAGTCATAATCGACTCCACACACAAAGCTGGTGAGATACAGATAGTGTTGGGTGTGTGTGTGTTTTATTATGTACAGTGTTACTGAGTGTGTGTGTGACCCAGTTATACACTTGCCTCATCTAAAGCTTATCTATCCTGTCAAACTAATCTGTCACACATACTAATCTCAGGGAAATTCCCAGCTATGTGGGCCAAGAATTTAAAAAAAAGAAAAAAAGAAATTGAACCCTAAATGACTGATTTTATAACTAAAAAACAAACAAAACATAGGAGTGGACCACATACATTTTCTCGGTGCCTTGGCGGCTGCATTATTAAAGTACATTTGTGTTTGTAATTTAAACAGAATTCCACACAGTGGTAATGTGGTGAAAGTGTATATTACCAAAGATAACTGTACTCAAAGTTGAGGGTATTTTATTTTTCTCCCTGCAGTGAGATCTTCCCTTATCTGGTGGTGGTAATCGGGCTGGAGAACGTCTTGGTGCTCACCAAGTCTGTGGTTTCCACCCCTGTCGACCTCGAGGTCAAACTGCGCATAGCTCAAGGTAAGTTTGGAGAATGTAGTTTAGTCATGGCTTATTAAATATTGTGCATTTCTTTATTTTTCCCTGATTGTTGTTCTGTTTTTTCAGGCCTTAGTAATGAGAGCTGGTCTATCATGAAGAATATGGCCACTGAGCTGTGTATTATCCTCATTGGATATTTCACTCTTGTGCCAGCTATCCAGGTAAGAGGACAAATGCTGGAACTGTTGAAGGAAGTGCACCAGGAGAAAACTGTAGTTAAAGTTATTGTTATTAAATAAGCAAAGCATAATGCTAAATCAAGCCAGGTGGGAAATGCTTCTATGTGGTTAATGTCTCTTCTGTTTATTTTAGGAATTCTGTTTATTTGCTGTTGTGGGGCTGGTGTCTGACTTCTTCCTGCAGATGTTTTTCTTCACCACTGTACTATCTATAGACATTCGCCGCATGGAGGTGAGAAACGCATATGCATACTTTCAAATCCCCCCCCCCACACACACACACACACACACACACACACACACACACACACACACACACAGTTAATATGCTGGACTCAACATTAGATTTAAGTAGCAAGAGCTTTATGTGATGTAAACCTTTGTGCACCAGGCAAGAACTGAGTTTAAAATAAAAAAAAAAAAACAACAAAAAAACACAACCAGCACTGAGACACATAATCACTCTTGATATTTTCAGCATGTATTGTGAAGTTGACTTAAAATACAAAAAACGATGTTTTAAAAAAAAAAAAATGTGTGAACCTCATTATTTCCCTTTAGCTGGCTGACCTGAACCGCCGCCTGCCAGCTGAAGCAGGTATGCCTCCACCCAAGCCAGGCCCCCTGCGTACACGTGAGGTACCCCCTCCACCGCGACCCTCTCCGCATACAATCACTCTGCAGACACCAGCCTTTAGAAACTTGAGGCTCCCCAAGAGGCTGCGTGTGGTGTACTTCCTGGCTCGCACGCGCCTGGCTCAGCGCATCATCATGGTGAGAAGACAAATTCAGAACTGACTGTAAATGTTTTTGTGCACTTTGCTGCCATTTGTCGTCAACTGTCAGCTTCTAATTCTTTCATACAATGGCAAAGACTGACAAGATCTTTTTATTTTTTTTTATTTTTTATTTTTTTTTTGGGTGGGGGGGTGAATGTCTGTTTCAGCTTTAAAACTAACAGAATAGCTTTTACAGTCTGCAAGCTTATTGCTGTGCCTACATAAAGCCAACAATGTATGTAAAGATGCCTATACTGTAAGGTGGATTCGTTTAATACAAGCATATACATACATTAGGTTAAAGTGGTCTAAATTAAGTAAATATCAGCTCGATGTAAAATGAAGCTGGCCACATATTCCAGCTAACTGATCAACATGACCTTTTTATTTTTTCATTTTTAGGCTGGCACAGTGATCTGGATTGGTATCCTTGTGTATACCGACCCAGCTGGAATCCGCACCTACCTGGCTGCACAGGTGTCTGAACAAAGCCCCTTAGGTGACACCGGGGGAGGTGGTCTGCCCCCACACCTGGGAGTGGCCCCGGTTTTTCGAGGTGGGGATCCTACCAGCACCTTGAGCATCCATCGTGCACCAGATCCAACTCCTTTACCTGAGAACCAATCGCAGGGACATCATGGCCCTCCAAGGGCAGGGCCCATTCCACAGTCCCCACCCGCTGTACCTCAGATCACCTGGGGGGAGGAGGATGAGGAGGGATGGAGGAGACTGTCCTTCAGGCACTGGCCATCACTCTTCAGTTACTACAACATCACTTTAGCAAAAAGGCGAGTGCTGCTGGGGAGTTTTTTGTTGTTGTTCGTCAGTCTGTTATTTTCTTAATTGGGAAACGGTATATTACACTGTAGTGGAGATCCCAAATTTTCCATAAAAGCAAGCAAAGCAGTTTAGATTTTCTTGCCTCGTTATGATACTGGTGCAGCATAATGTGTTGCTTCATTCCTGGCGTGTATGGGATGTTTCTGCAAAATGAAATGCTGCATTATGAAGTTTATATCAACTCCAAATAAAAGCTGGACAAAAAGAACAACTAATTTCTGTCAGCCATTCTCCACATGGAAAATGCAGCTACAAACAAGTAACCTACTTCAGTTATGTGCTTATGCGTTGTCCAACAAACACTTTCCCACTTTAAAGGTGTAAAAGCCAGGAACAATTTTTTTTGTTTCTTTTTTTTCTTAAGTCTTTAATTCTGCTTCGATGTTTCTTTCAGCTTCATTATGTCCACTATGTTATTGTCCTTTTACAGGTACATTAGCATCTTACCTGTCATCCCAATCACTGTTCATCTGACACCCCAGGAGGCCATTGACGCACGTCACCCTCAGGACACGAGACACCCTCAACCACCCATTCTCAAGGTTTCTGCTGACTTGCAGACAGACCTCACCCTCTACAAGTTAGTAGTCAGAAAGACACAGACATCTACCCGCTTTAAGTTTGAACTGCCTCACAAACTCTTTGATAAACCTGCATGCCTTAAGGTGTTAAAAGGGTAACTTTTGATTATTTAAATCCAGCAGATTTTCCATCAGTGTGGCTACTTGAGTTGTTTGCCCCTACTATTCTAGAGACTCGCATTGAAAAGGACGTTTCTCAAAGCAACATAAGCCTCCTACAGCTCTCCAAACAAGAAATGAAAGGATTTCTGTGAAAATGTTGATCTGACCAAATATATGCATGTAGGATCTACAGGCAGGGCAGCTTACCACCTGTTGGGTCATGTTAATCCCCGCTTGTTTGGGTACTTGTTGTTTTGGGTTCCTGCTGTTATTATTAGTTCATGAGGAAGTTATTTATGTGTAATATGTAGACACATGCTTAACGAAATAAGGGGGAAATGCTGAAATCTCAGAATCCTCTGAATGCTAAATTACCTGCCTTAATTAGTATCTTATGAAAGAAGGTACAGATGAACCAGCTCTGATTGTTTTTATGAGTTCATATAATTTTTTTTTTTAGACAAATTTACAAAGAAACATAATTTTCTTAGCCTAATTGAATGAGTGATATCTTTTTCAGGCCCTAGCTTTTCTTAGTTTCAGTTCAGTTTAGCGATCACTGTTTTTGCACATGGTTAGAAAAAAACAAACCTTGACGTCACACAGCTGAGTGTAAATAGGGGCCACAGCAGGTAAAGGACCTTGACCTTCACACTTTGTACCTGTGTCATTGAACCGATTGCACCTTGGACACTGAAGCCTTTAAGTTCCTTCTGCAGTTTTGCTGAAGTTGGAGCAGTGAAGTACAATAGCATTTAGGGCATTTGAGCCATTCAGGTTTAGTTTTCCAGACATGAAATAACATAATTTTGGACTAAAATCTCTTTTTTTCAGCTGCAGTCTTAGTCTGTCTGCGGAACTGCTCTTGGAGGTCTTGCAAAGAGAAATCATGACACTTCTCTCAAAATCAAAAACATTTTAAGTTACTTTTAAACTTGTCAGTGCTGTAGATGTATTTTCTATTACAGTATTTAAGTTGACATAACACAGAAGGGAGTAAAAGAGCACCTACGTTTCATGCTTGGCTTAGTGTTCACTGTTGCTGGGCTGATGGTAATCTTCTTTTATGTGAGGTGAAAATGCAGTTTCTTTGTGTGTATTCTAGGGCTGCTCAATTAATCGAATTTTAATCACGATTACGATCTGGGCTTTCAACGATCATTAAAAATGACTGAGCCGATTATTAGACCCTCCCTCATGCTTTACTCTCGCGCTGCTCCGTGTGGTAAGTCAAGCGCACCGCTCTCCATTTCGAACACGCGTCACAACAATTAAGAGGACCCGAGGGAAGCTCGGAAAGCTAAGCAGAAGTTATTTGGAGAGGAGAGTGACTGCCGTTGGTTGAAAAGAGGTAAAAAAAAAAAACTTCAGTGGTGTGGGAACATTATGGGTTGGCGGAGTTAGACGTGGATCAAGTAGACAGTGTGTAAACTTTGCTACGATGTAGTAGCTGCACCACAGAGCAACACTGCAAAGTTGACTAAACATAGATGTTTACATTTTTCATTTATTTCTTATATTGCAAACATTTGCACTGTTATCAGTATTTGCACACTATTTTATATTATTTTTTTAAAGTCATTATTCAATACATTGTTATTGTTAACCCTTTAAAGCCGGTCAGAGCATCACACTCCGTTTTGCGTAACTATTTTTAAATCCCTGTAGAACCTGAACCGCTAAGCTAGCGCAATAATTTGTTTTGCATATGAAACCGGAGGAGTTGTACTTACATCTTATGCCATCAGCTTGTCCTCGGTCACGGTTTCCTTCCACATAAAGCTTTGCAAAAATTGCATAAAAAGCGCTTGCAGGAACAAAAACATAATATTCCAGAAACACGCTTTGCCGATCCATCAGCTGTTCCTAACACTTCCCACTTTGAAAAAGACTCAACTCGAACTATCGCATTTCCTGCCCGAAACCGGAAGTGATGTCATTTTTGCGGAAAATGTAGTTTTTTACTTGTAGGCCTTAAGTAAAAAACTATACTATACTTATACTAGTGTTTTTATAAGTCATGTTTGACTCTATACTTTTCTGAATAGTTGCTGGGATGCTTAGAACTCGAATTGCACAGCTGGAAATAGTTTATTTTGATGCACGTGCTGTTTTCTTTGCAAATTTGCATCATAGGATTGTTTTTTTTGTTTTTCCTGCAGTATATAAAAATTGCTGTATCTCCAAAATAAAACTATGAAGACACTTGTTAAGTCTAATTGTTGAATGTTGCCATTGTGTTTCTTAAATTTGTACAGTCTTAGTTTAAGCAGTAGGATCAAAGCCATCTCTTTGATCCTGACCACCTTTCCAGCCACTCTGTGCTGGGGGAGGTTTTATTGTAGATACATCCTATCTGAAAGATCTGTTTCTTTTGATGTAAACTTCCTGGGTTTATGACCCTTTGGTCAGCAGGAGGTAACACACACACACACGCACACACACACACAGTGCCTTGTCTATGTAACCAAAGGGGGGTTGCAAGGGGAGGTGCTTTGTAAACTATTGTTTGAGGATTGTCAATAAAAGGCAGCGAGAGGAGGCCACCATTGGGGTTCTTTGTCGTGCTGGACACAGACGAGGCCTCCCTTGTGCAAGTAATGGATCGATCGACTGTCTTGTTTTCTTCATGATGAATAAGTCTCTAGAATTAGCGGGGTTTGTGGAAACACAGACCCAACAACACTCAAAATAAATTTCCTGTTGTTGTAAACTATTTTTTGCAACTTTTTTGTATTTAAAGTTTTGAGGGATAAACCTCTTAAATTTCTCCAAGTAGAAATATATGTAAACAAAACAAAAACGATTTTCAATTTTTTTTTGTAGTTTATTGCACTTGTTTGCAATTAATGTAGTTACTATGGACTTAATGCAAAATATGGGCTATAACAGTTGTATTGATGTATAGCAACTTGAAATGCTCCCACAAATGGCACTACAGCATGTACAAAAAAAATAATATAAGCTCTGGCGGACTTGGTTCTATGGTAGGTCTTAAAGGGTTAAATAAATATCGTCAAATAATCGTGATCTCAATTTCAGTGAAAATAATCGTGATTATCATTTTTGCCATAATCGAGCAGCCCTAGTGTATTCTAATAATGCCAGGGGTTATCTCCGTCTTTAGCAAGTATTCATATTCTCTAACTGGCCAAGCCTGGCTGACTTGTTTACTTTACAGGCTTTGTCAGTGTTTTTTGTGGGGCTTTTTTTCCTTACCCTAGCAGGTGACACATTCAGGGACAATGGGCTAATCCTGTGTGGGAAGTATTTACTGTACAAGAATATCTTAGGAATTTCTTCAGTGTTAGCATAGACTTCAGTGATGACTTTGGTCAGAGGTCAAAGTCACAGTGAAAAATACAATTTTAGACATAATTGCAGAAACTCTCACTACAACTAGACTAGCTGTCAGTGGCATGGCACATTGGCGAGCACGTTTAAGCTCACCCCCAGTTTACCATAGTACTTAAGGTACAACACCATTAGAAATGTTGTTAGATTGTTATTTTATGGAAATTAAAGTTTTAACTTTGGTTAAAATTTGTGAATTCTGTAGTTTAGCAAATCAGTCTTAAGACTAGAAGTGTTCTTTTACACAACAATGATGAGCAATCTGTGTGTGTGTGTGTGTGTGTGTGTACACACAATATCGGTCCAATAAAGCTGCTAAAATGGGAAGATAATGTTCTTTTATCTTAGAGGGAGGTTCAGAGACACCGATTCACTGTCCTTTCCAGCTTTATCAGCTTATAACAGCCTCATCTATCTGCCGCAACAACACTGTACCGTGTTGTGTAAACCAGTCTGTCACCTTGACATAAGTGTGATGTTTTTGGTCATCTTTGGACTGCAGATATGATTGCTATCAGCAGTTTGGTCGGGGTCGTGACCTTCACAGTTGGGAATTGGCAACTGACATCAACACTGGTTTCGATAGATGGAAGGCCAGACTGATAAAGGTGTTACAAGGGAATTCTCTGTACTTTTAATCTGGAGCAAAGATCTTTACATGTAACAAACGAGTCAGCGTAGCCTTGTCTTGTTTAAGAGAAGTTTTGAACTGGATAAAGTCTCTCATCCTACTTTTGTGTGATCATACACGAGCGATTTCACAGACTAACACAAGAAGAGCTTTCCAGTGTTCCGCTTAACACAAGTTTTTCTTCTCTTTTTTTGAAAGACATGGGGAAATTATATTTCCTTTTAAAACCATCTTGATCAAAAGCAACTTTAAACAGGAAAAAAGACAGCTAAAATAAAAAATTGTGCAATCAGTGGTTAAAGTTAATGACACAGTTTGAACCAGTTAATACTGACTCCATCTCATCTGTTTCTGATTTTACCTTCGAAAACCGCTGGATGTTTGTGTGAAGTAACCGTAGTGTGTAATAGGTCTGAAGACAGGATTAGAGTTCATCATCATTTGTGCTGTTTCTTCTTTTTTTTTTTTTTTTTTTAAGAGTAACATCTAAAATGAGTTTATAAATAAAAGTACATGGCAAGGACTGAAATGCAAACTCAAGTTTCCTCCTGTTATTCTCACTGCTGTTCATCTGTTTGTATTGAACAAGTTCAAAAATCCCACTACATCATCACCAGAAACCAATGAGCTACACATCTCCCTCACAAGTGGCTACAGTCCAAAACGGAGCTAAAAGAAAGTGAATATTTTGCCGTTTATATTGTGAACATGAGTAAAACTGCAAATAAATGGCAACGTTGCCCCAGAGGTGCTGGATGTGTAAATAAGCAACTGTGTGTCAATGTTGGTTCCCCAACTCGTTTCTGCTGCCAGTAATTCTCCTGTTATTGCAGTTAAAGTGTTTTTAAAAGCTAACAGAAGTACACAGACTGCCTTGTTTTTGTTTCTGCATGAGTTTAAATGATGTCAGGGACTTTAGATGGATTTTACTCATTGGAAAACAAATGGCCAAAAAAGTAGCCATTAGCAAAATAAAGATAAGCACAGAAAGTAGTAGTAGTAGTAACCCTTAAAGCTCTTTTTCTGAACTGAGGAGTTTGTCCCATATTGGCCTGTTTGTAGAACAAGATTACTGACTGTGCATCAGATGTTTGTGCGATGTTTGTTTCCCTATACAGCTGCATTTCCAAAAATCCTGGCCGTCAAAATGTTCCCTTCATGGGGGAAAGGGTTAAAGCTCTACTTTCACAATGCAGATGTGAGGTTTTTTGTTTTTTTTTTTTAAGCAGAGAAGGTCAACACTCCTCTGCCAGGTTATCATCACATTAGCTCCACATTCCACAGAAGAGCTGGCACATGCACTGTTTCATGGTTTTTCTTTTCCAAGCGGTCAGTTCCACATATTGTGAGTTAGATTTGTACAGTTGTACTTGTTCAACACACAAACTATATAAACATGTGAGTGTGCAGCTGCAGAACAATGTTTTAGGTAAACATCGAGATCTGTTGTCAGTTATGAACAGTTTCTCACTTTGCTGCTTGATCTTTATACACTAGTTGGGCTATTTACTCATCTGACTGTGAAAGTGTCCAGATAATATTTTAGGAAACTCAGCATCTCCACAGTATTTTGTGAGAGATAAAAAGTCTGTTAGAGATCTAGAGCTTCAATTAAAAGGGTGAATTCATGGAACAGATGACACACAACAAATGTGCAGTACATTGAAAGATTTTGTGAAGGAGTTGACGAGCATATACAGAAGTTCAGCTTCTGTGTGATTGTTTCTGGTAAATGTGTCGTAGTGTGGTGGCACTGCACTCCTGACTCTTTTGTGTTGTCTTTGGATCCAGGGTGGCAGCTCTGGGCCTGGCTGCGGGTGTCCTGCTGGTTCTGCTGCTCTTCTGTCTGTATCGCGTTCTCTGCCCACGAAACTACGGTCAGAATGGTGTCCCTCACGGGCGGCGGCGGCGAGGGGACCTGCCCTGTGACGATTACGGCTATTCACCACCTGTCAGCGAGATCTCACCACTGCTGCTGAGGGGCCACAGTATGGTGAGACTAAGATGGAGACGCCGCAGTCTTTGTTTGTCCACCAAACAAACTCATAAGAAAGGCAACACTGTGCATATATAAAGAAAAAATAGCATGTGTTGTTTATTTAGTCAGATTTATTTGCACACTCCCTCTTTCCCTTGTCTTTATTTTTTTTAACAATGTTAGTTAATTTGTATTTCAGATGTATTTTAAGACCAGATCTCATCTGTGGTGCAGATAAATCCAGTGTTAATGAGTTCAGTTGCAATGACTCAGATACTGTAATTATATAAAATCTGCTTAGCAAATATAGATTAAATGTCAATTTGAAAAAAGGGTAAAACAAACAGCTGATTCCTATGCTTTATAGCGATTTTAAAAGATACAGAAATGTGTTTGTGCTGTGTTGAGGTTTAAGCCAAGAGTACACTCACACTTGCTCATAGTACTATACTACAGTACAGGGTGGGCCATTTAAAACAAAAATGCTGAATTTAATAAATGTGTATTAATTTCTTTTTTTGGCTGATCGCTTTAGTCTTATTTAAACCGGCTTCCTGCTCCATGTTTCCGTCCTGTAGGATATCGAGTGTTTGGCTAGCGATGGGATGCTGTTAGCTAGCTGCTGCCTGGCTGGACAGATCCGGGTTTGGGACGCACAGACTGGGGACTGCTTGACTGTCATTCCAAATCATGGGTGAGACACTCTTAATATCTTGTTTTAAAAACATTTCAATGTCATATTGATCTGTGAGATGTTTCCAGATTTGCTTTTACATTGTTAGGAATTGTTTGTTTTTGTTTGGTTTTTTTTTCCCATTAAGTAAAATTTAGTTTAAAAACAATCTGTCAGTTTAGGAAATTTGAGGCTGAAAATTGATTGTATTAAAGTGAATATGTTGGAGATGTCAGGCAGAAGAGGAAGTCTACAGAGGTTCATGGATGTAGTGAGAAAGGACACTCAGAGGGTTGCTATGACAGAGGATGCTGGGATAGGGTGAGATGGAGGCTGGTGATCATCTGTGCTGACCACTAAAGGAAACAACTGAAAGTAGTAGTCATGATCTGGAATATGCAGTGAGCAGGGACAATCTGGTATTCATGGGTGGTTTTTAGATTATCAATTTATTTTTGCCTATCAGACCTTTTGTGTGTTAATGTTTGCCAGTAAATCTGCAAACGTAAAGTCAGTTTATCTCTTCAAGTCATGCTAATGTTGTTTTTTTTTTTTTTTTTTGTTTTGTTTTGTTTTGTTTTTTTCCTCCTTCTCAGGCTGAGGCGGAGCAGCAGCAGTGGCTGCTGGGACCACCGGAATGGCTGGGACAGCATGACCGGGGCTCAAGAATCAGAGTGTTTGAGTCCTGAACGAGACATCTCGTTTAATGGAGACGGGCTGACAGAGGACGAGCTCTACCCAGTAAGACGCCGCACCACGCCCAGTCGTCCCACTCTTTTCATTGACCAGCCCGATCTCACCCCGCTCATTGACACCAACTTCACCTCCCAGCCCCCTTCCCACCTGTCCACCGCACCCAGAGCAGGCTTTGATTTTGGAGGACTGGTGGAGCGTGCCTACATGGAGCACGAGCCCCCATCACCATCTACCTACGCCTCTCCGTCCTCAGCCTCCTCCTCGCCCCCATCAGGCGCTCAACTCCAGAGGAGTCCGAGCTTAGGGGAAGCAGCTACACCTGTAATCCAAGAAAGATCCCCGATGGCTGGGGCGCAAGCGGCAGGAGACTGGGAAAGTTCTGTCTGGGCCATGGAGCTCAGAGGAAATCTGATAGCTGCCGGGAGGAGCAGCGGCAAACTGGAGGTTTGTAAAAATTTCACATGTCACTCTGAAAAAAGTCATACTCTTGATCCGCTGGTGTTTAGAATCACTGTACAATTGCATCTGGTTACAGCTGTGGGATGCAGTGGAAGGGTGGCTACGCTGCAGCAATGAAGACGGTGTTTCTGGGATCACAGCTCTGGCCTTTCTCAACAACAGGTTAAACACATACGTGCTCTAAATCGGCAAAAAATATTTTTCGGTCATTTTAATGGCACACTAATTTATTTTATTTTATGTAATTTTCCAACCTCTTAAAAGATGTTACTTGCTTCTATAACATTAGATTGTAACACATCAGATGTATGCTGTAAATTGTAAATGGCCTATATTTGTATAGCGCTTTACTTAGTCCCTATGGACCCCAAAGCACTTTACACTACATTCAGTCATCCACCCATTCACACACACATCCACACACTGGTGATGGCAAGCTACATTGTAGCCACAGCTGCCCTTGGGCACACTGACAGAGATTCAAAAGTGTGTCATCCTACTTGTGGCTACTATGCGCGGCTGTTCTTTATTCGGAGTGTCTCTTCCTTCCCAGAATTGTGGCAGCTAGGCTGAACGGGTCCTTGGATTTCTTCACTGTTGAGATGAACAAACCTCTGGGTCTGCTGCAGTACAGAGGTGAGGCTTGAAATGTTTCTGCATCAGTGTTGTATGAGTTAGATTTTTAATTGGTGAAAAATGTACAGTATGAGTTTTTTTTGTTTTTTTGTTTTTTTTGTTTGTTTTTTAATTTAAAAAGAAAATGAGATGAGGTAAACCTAAGTGGAGGGTTTTTCTAGTTTTGTGGGGGGTTTTTTTTCCTTTTTTGTTTTTCCCCCTCTTCCTCACGTAAATAATTTTTCCCTCCAGGTCCCCCTGGGCGAAGCAGCATGCCTCAGTCTCCCTGTTACAGCAGTGAGGATGTGATCAGCTGCCAGCTCACACGCTCCGTACAGTGTGCTCACCAAAAGCCGATCACGGTGCTTCGTGCAGCTGCCGGCAGAGTCGTCACTGGCAGCCAAGACCACACAGTCCGGGTAACAGACCTGCACTCTGTCCTTTTTATTTCAAGTACAACAAATATTGTTTTGATTTCTCATTAAACTCAATAGAATGGATCTTACTGGCAGTAAAAAAAATAAAATAAAAAATATGAGCAAACTCCAAAAGCAGTCTTTGTGATAGTGCTTTTAATAGATCATCCTTATCTGCGTGTGCTGTTTAGGTTTATCGACTGGAGGACTCTTGCTGCCTCTTTACCCTGCAAGGTCACTCTGGAGGGATTACAGCCATCTACTTAGACCAGGTCAGCAATATCCCCGCGTCTCGTAACATTTCATATTGTGATAACGGAGGCATTGGTGAATATTTTCTCTAAAAACCGTGGGTCAAAATAGAGGAATTACCAAAGTAAAACCACGAAGTTGTTTCATGAAACAGTAAATTAGACTCTCAATTACAAACTCTTTCCTCTCAGACGATGGTTCTAGCAAGCGGTGGGCAGGACGGCGCCATCTGCTTGTGGGATGTCCTGACAGGGAGCCGAGTCAGCCATGTTTACGGTCACTGTGGTGATGTCACCTCGCTGGTGTGTACAACCTCTTGTGTCATCAGCTCAGGACTGGATGACCTCATCTGTATCTGGGACCGCAGCACTGGAATCAAGCTGTACTCAATACAGCAGGTACTGTGCTCAGTCTCCTTCACGTCTTTATTTCTTTAACTCTCTAAAGCCTAACCTGGCATCAGACAGGTGTTTTGCAATTATTATTTTTTCAACAGTGTAATTCCCTGTAACTCCAAAATTCCAACTGTTTAGCTCCCTTTAACTGGCTCCTGTTTGCATACCCAACTGGCCATATTCAGTGTGATAGTACTCGGCTGTGTCTCTATATCTGACAGACACTAAAGAAACTCTCCTTAGTCATCACAAAAAGCTTTCCAAAAATGTCCTGATTTCTAATCCTTTACATGATAAGCTTAATTTCTCAAGAATACAAACAGTAGTTGGAGCCCTTAAAATGCGTTACACAGCAGTCTGTTATCAGCTTCTCTTTTCTTCCCACCAGGAGGTGGGTTGCGGGGCCAGTCTGGGTGTGATCTCAGAGTCTCTGCTGGTGACGGGGGGGCAGGGCTGCGTCTCCTTCTGGGACCTGAATTTCGGCGACCTGCTGCAGACGGTGTACCTGGGTCAGAGTAGCGACGGTCAGGGTGTCCGGCAGCTGCTGGTGCTGGACAACGCCGCCATCGTTTGCGACTTTGGCAGCGAGCTCAGCTTGGTCTACGTTCCCTCGGTGTTGGAGAAACTGGACTGAGAAGGGCTGGCAGCTATCAGTGGGAACAGTCAAAGGATCCAGTTTTTGCTTTGTTTCGTTGCTTCTGGCGTTTGGATGATGTGCGATCATTAGATACAAGACTATCTGTTTTAACAGGGAGGTGTTTTAAAGTCTGAATATCATGAGGAAAAACTGGCCGTTGAACCTACTGCGTTTTATCAGAGCCATCTTGCTGACGTTACGGAAGGTCACGAGTTTGGTTAAGGTTGGATTTTTCTCACTTGAAGGGAGCTCGCCAGTTCTGAGTTTGTGCTTTTTGTGCACGCACATTTGTTTTTGCAGATCTGCCCTCTATGCTGCTCACACAGGGCGGGGGGAGGCTTGTGACCCCACCCACCCAGAGAGGAGGACCATAGAGCTCCTCTTTTTTGTTTTGTTTTCTTTCTTTTTAATATTCCTGCTGTGCCGTGCGCTCAACAGCGAAGTGCAGCCACAGAGAGCTCGACAGGTCCATCGCCTGCGGGGATGAATTGAGCGCGTGTGTGTGTGTGTGTGAGAGAGAGATTGATTGAATGAGTTTAGACCCTTTTTATAGTAAAACTGCTGAGAACAAAAGTTGATTGGTTATGTGTGCGTTTGTGTGAGGGAGAACCAATGATTACTGTATAAACTAAACCTCCAGAGGGGGCTGTTTTTATGTCTACATTTATTATTTATTAGCGATACTTTTTTTTTTTTTTCCCTTTTTGAGTAACAGTTTGTATATGAATGACTAATCACAACTTTTAAATAAGACCATAATAATGTGGAAAAGGTGACTTAAATGTAAGAAGGTGTTTATTTGTTTGGCAGCACTGGGCTTTTGGTTGTTTGTAACACTGAGGTGGAAACACGTGTGTTTGTAGATTTGGAGGCCGCAGGGAGGCAGAAAGGGTTCCTCCTTTACCCCATCCTCGGCCTCTGACTCTGGGGTTACTGATGCTGTATGAGGGGCTGCTTTTCCCCAGTGTGTTACACCTTCATCAGGCTACCTCCATTTTTCAAATAGCTTGAATTTTGGATGACTGATGTTGCTTTTTTTTTTTTTTTTTTTTTTTTTTTTAATATAAATGCATTCTATGCTTTAGAGAGTTTTTTTTTTTTTTTTTTTTTTTTTTTTTTTTTTTAATCACCATTTAGCCATAACTTGGTCACCTGATATCATTTTTAATCCACAATCTTTAATTCAAGCCACAAAGGGTGACACAACCTTGTCGACTACTTGGATCACGTTAGATATACTGTGTGTATATTTTTAGGTTTTGGTATGTTGTTGATGCACGCTTAAGCAGAGTTTGTCCTGAAACCTGTTCTTCTTTTCTTTCTTTTTTTTTTTTCTTTTTTTTTTTTTTCTTTTTTTTCAGCGACCAGTTGGTAAAAATCTGAAGGAAGGTAACAGTGAATGCATCCTGTCCCTAATTTTGCATAATACTAGTACATTTTAAAACAGTTTGCAGTATTGATGTTGGATTTTTCACATCAGGAATGGGTTTGAGATATAACCTTTTCAAAATTTGGACCTGACACATGTGACACTGTTCAGATAATCTTTTCCTGAAACACACGCAGTATTATATCACACATTTTTTAATTAAGTCTTTTTAATTGGACTAAACAGGAAATGTCAATAGTATTTTCAGTCAGTTTTTCCACTATTAGTCATACGGTTGCTCTCTGTCAGGTATGAATGTTTTCAAACACTTGCTAGACGCCTTAAGAAACCAGACAAAAGCAATGCATGTCAATCATTGTTTTGTAGTGTGTGTATAATATGAAGCTTCTGTCTGAACATCGAGTAAAGAGCCTTTTGTACTTATTCTGCACACAAGGTGAAAATCCTGTCAATACTGAAACTGTTAAATTCTTAAACTCAACAAGCCAAGTATTTATGAAAGCAATGCATTTTTCAACATTTAACCCCCTCGTTTTTGAGTCTGTGCCTGAACTTCACTTTTTTACTCTGGGTAGAAAGAATGCAATCCTGCAGGTTAAAGATTTTTCTCTGATGCCAACAACATCCACAGTGTCCAGAATGTATTTTCTCCCAGTTGTCATCTGTTGTTTCTCTGTATGTCCTGAATGTCGTCTCAGAAAATCCGTTAAAAGACCTGCACCTGATCCCTGCGGTCACAACACTAACTCCTTTCATCTCTAACCCTCTGATGTACAAGCTCACACACATTTTTAGGCACTTTGTTTTTGCAATTTCAGCTTGTATGCAGAAGAGTCGGATGTAACTGGACCTGCAGCGCTGTTAAACACGCACGTGACATATAGACTGCAGCGCTTGTTCCTCTCGGATGCAGCGACCAGAGTTTCTTTTCCAGAAACAAGCTGATGATTATCGTATGATTTTTTTTTTTTTATATATTTTTTTATTTTATTTTTCCAACTGTAGCATCAGTATTCACATTTCAACTTCTGAGACAAATGGCACCTCCATCACAGAGGCCAGTAATGTGATCTTGCTGCTGTGGCTGTTGATTTATTAGCTTTGTGGTTTTTGTTTAGTTGAAAGCTTTAGAAATGGGGGAATGTTTTGTTTTTTTTAGATTTCAGTTTCACATGTGTTTTCTAGAAATGTGAATTAAAGCTCAAGTTTGATATTTTGGGAACCTGTATTTGCTTTCTTGCAGAGTTAAATACTGCCGAATGTACACAGTGACTGGGTTAGCAACTCCAGTTAACTCTGCTTGCTGAGAAGTTGGTCTGAAAACTGCAGCACTGAGATGTCAAGGAATTACACTCTATATTCAAAGAAATTGTCAGAGCTAAAACAGCCGTTTTATCGTTGTACTATTCTGTGATCACAGGGGCTCTATGCTGAGGATATTTTAGTGTTGTAAAACAGAAATCTTACATTTCTAAAACGGTGAGAAATCGCCAAGTGTAGTGTTGCAGGCACAGTTCCTCAGAAATGTGACCCTGATTCTCTCATGCCTTAGTTTATCTGCACATAAACAGTTTCCTTTAACAGTGTTTACTAAATATCAAAGTCAAAAGGTCGAGAAATTATATATAAGAAAGACGAGAACTTGTGCCGTGTTACTCAAACGAAAACTTTGTGGCAGCATCAGTTTCCTCTGCCAGTAAGCGCGTACACACATTTTCTAAAATGTCAAACTATTCTTTTAAAGCTGAAGGATAGGAAGGTGGGTTGGTGTGGTGATTGAGTTGAGTCACTGCTTTTTCTGAATGTTTCTGTTTATAAAGATGAACTATGCCTTTAATTTTAGATCGCTTCATACCTTTCCGTCTCGTTTCAGCCGTCACGGCACCATATCAAGAATTTGTGGATGCAGCAGCGACCTTTTTAATCATTTAGGTTAAAATAAATCTTTAGCTGCATCCTCACAATGAATGGCAGAGATGTTGTGGGTCTTGTTTGATCCTCCTCCAGCTGCAAATACAAATCAGTGTAACATTTCTTACTTAATATTTTTTTTGTTTAGATTGCTGTAAAAAGCATCGCAGCACATAAACAAATGTAATCCCCAGGTGTTTTCCTCCCCCCCCCCATCCACTCCAGCCTTCTCCCCTCATTGGCTGGCTACAATCTACGCAGGCTGTAGTAACTTGTTTACTATTTTGTAACAGCGCAAAACTTTGTACTAATTTTCAAATAAAGAGGCTTTGATACCACAAAGGTTGACTGTCTACTGGATTTATTTCAGATTTTACAATAATGAATGATTAGTATCTTTTTTTTAATTCCAGAAGGACAATTTTTGTAATATTCTAGGTTTAAGATATTTACAGTGTTACAAAGAAAAATAATCAACTTGTTAAGACGTGCTGATTTGTATGCTCCTCTGTTAACATAAAAACTGAACTGTACGCACTGATTGAGTTGGGAGTGCCTCCACATGCCTGCAACTTCATCTTTTATTCCAGCCATTAAATAATCACAGAGCGGCCAAGCGATGTCACACCCTTGGCGATGCTTTGATGACCAACAGTGAGGCGCCTGTGAAGTGGAGTGCATGCTGGGATTTTTTTTTTATAAGATGAGCGCAGGTTTGGTGCTGGAAGAGCAGACATGCTTCCATCCACCACACACGTAAAAAGAAAAGCAGCAAAGAATGAAGATAATACCAACGAGTGCATAGTGTTCTGGTCCCAGAAGCCATCAGTGATTGAAGGAGAAGCAAGTGTTTTTAGTTTCAAGCCTCACACCCCTAAAGCAGTGCAAAGTACACATTTCAATCTTCAAAACTGAACCCTTACAATCTGCCACTAGGCACATCTTGGTAATCAACCACTAAAATATCTCCAAGCCAATTTGTTTTGTTTTCCTTCTTTTTAAAGCAGGATTAGAAAGCGCTATAGGCCATCACTGACACCTGGTGGTAGAGTGGGTGAAAAGCAGAAATCTATAGTTTCATCTCAACGCTTGCTGAGGCTCCAGAGGGGATCCAGGCTACTGAGCGGGTCGTCTCCTTCGTCCCCTCGAGTTCCGTGGAGACCCTGGCCTTCTGCCGGCTGCAGAAAGCTTTGTTTAGTCACCCGCTGTTTCCCTCGACCCACCCCGTCCATGGAGAAGGCTTCAGGCGTCAGCGAGGCCAGGAGCTCCAGAGATGAAGGAGCCGGTGCAGAGGAAGCAGGAGGAACACTGGGCGGAGCCTCTGGGACTGGCTGATGGTTGGGTGCTGGCAGAGAAGAAGGGGAAACGGCATCAAGCCCGTTGGGTGGTGGAGGAGAGGCAGTGGGCGAAGTGAGAGGCGGGCTTAAGGAGGATGGGGGCTGTGGATCTGTGGCAGGACAGAGATCCTGGAGCTGCTGGATGTCCCCCAGTGAGTCAAGAGCAGGTAAGAGAGGGCCGACCTGCTCCTCAGCCTCCATGCCTGCATCTGTGGTACTTGGAGGCCGGATGCTTAGTTTAGCGATGGTGGCTTGAATGGAGCTGATGGGCATGTCACCGCCGAGGACAATATCCTGCTGAGATTCCTGTCTCGGGTAAGGCTTCAGAAAAACAGAGAGAGGTGTTTAAGAAATACAAATGAAAGAAGTGATGCAGAGAAAAAAAAACAAATACCTTCAGTACCTCAACTAACCAGAACTCACAATTCATTGGGAACAATCAGGAGTGAAAAACTGTAAACAATTAGAGGGTTACAGTCAGATTAAAGTTGTGCAATTAGATGTGAGATGCTAGGGATTTGTTTTAAGAACCATTTCAGAAGTCCATGTCTAGAAATCTACAATAGAGGTGAGTAAAGTTTTGACTGCATAGCTCACAACACTGAACAAAATTGGCTCCAGTAAATATATGTATGTGACATTCTGTCACCTACAAGCTGCGTGGCTATGGTTTTTCAAAGGATTATTAATCAGCAGCAACATATCTTTCCCTTTATGGTGCTTTGTGAGCCACTAACCAGTTGAACTTATTTGAAAGGACAGTATAAGAAGAATGACAAACCTTTGTGGCTGCAGAGTTGGTGTTCTTGCTGCAGGTGGCGGTCGTGATGCCGTGGCGCTGAAGAACCTGCTCGGCGTGCTTCAAAACAGCCTCATAGCAAAACTTCAGGTGGAGCTGGAGGCAGACCGAAAGATGATATAAAGTGTGTACTATATGAAGAGCTATTCATCAGCAGTGCCTGATTCATGATGTACTTTGTCAGCATAGTCACATATTTCTACATTTAGGATTTTTGAGCAGCACTTTGCAAAGTGTTCTGTGCAACTCTTCATTTATTTCATAATGCTTAATTAAAATTTAGGTTTTAAACTCCTTGAAATGTACAATCAGCTTTTTCTGTTGTCTATATGTACATTTTTGCGTATTGCAACTTTAAACCTGCGACAACAAAGATCAATCCTAAACACAACATCAGAGTCCCATCTCTTTCTTACCTTCTCCTGTAGCATGTTCTTCCTCTGTTGTCTCATCTTCTTCACCAGCAGTGGAAGGTCTGGGATCCCATTTCCTGCCTCCAGCTCCTGAACAGCTGCATACAGCAGACAGAAGGCGCCAGTGCGTCCAACACCCGAGCTGAGACAAAAAGTGTACAGACTGATTAACAACAACTGAGATGCTAAAATGAATAACAAGGATCAAAACTTAGTTGGTCTTTTATCAGCAGGAAGCAAAAACAGTACACGTGTGTTATGTGTTGTCTACACTTGAAGGCTATGACCCGGAGGGCCAGGAGCATTTACATGCATTGAAGAAATTCCCTGTATGTAAATGGAATGGACAGCCACAGAAATACGCTCACCTGCAGTGCACAACAACAGGTGTATGTAAGGGTCTCTGGTGAAAGTAGTGTCCATGAACCTCTTGGATGAACCGCAGCAGATTGCTCTTGCTATCAGGAAGGCCCCTAATGGGATATGAAGAAATAATATTTGATGTACTTGCGTTGCACTGCCAGGCTGACTAAGAAAAGTCTTTATCTACAGTTTTTAATATAAAGAGATGACTTACAGCTCTGGCCAGGAAGTAAACTGGAGATGGACAACAGTCCGCTTTAGGCTTTGGTCACGGTACTGCAGACTGATCATGCGCTCCACGTGTGTTGGTGTCATCTTCTGTGTTGTTAGGCTGAGTGTTATTGGTCCCTGAGAGAGTTGCTGGCCACGCTCCGTTGGGAAGTAACGCCAAACCTTTCCCTGTGAGGATATGGAAAGATGTTAAACACACAAACAACAAAGTAAATTAATTTAATGATGTGTAGCTTAATTTATTTGAGAAAACAAAAAAAACAAAAAACAAACACAAAAAACTTTAAGTTCTCTTGTAAAAAACATTTTTACACACTACTGAAAAATAGTAATGTACAGATTATATACTTCCACTGTGCAAACTAAACTCTGTACCTTTTCCAGCTCCTGCTCCGAAACCAGCATAACAATCAGTGACACTTTCTGCTCATACACCATCAGCCAGAAATCTGCTGCTGTGCCGGTGAGCGGAGCCTGCGTGGCAATAAGGCGTGGGCAGTATGGTGACAGGTCTTCCACATAGCTAGCGTTAATGTAGTCATCTTTCCCTGACTGTAGCACCACACGGTTTATGTCATAGGGCATTACGTCCTGATGACGGTTCTTCATGGTGTAGCAGCGGGCAATAGCAATGGAAAGCTGGCGAGCATCTTTCTCCTGCTGGTCCTGTAGCTCTTTCCAGCGGGCATCCAGCACAGAAAGCCCTCCCTCATTCTCTGAGGGGTTCTCCAGGGAATCTACTTGGGCTCTGTAACGTTCTAGTTCACTGTGAAGGCGGGCGACACGCTCTGGGGCTTGGTATGGGTCACCCTGGATCAAGAGAACTCCCTGGGAGCTTTTCTTTCTACGCTCCCCATCCTGAGGGTCAGCTTTGGTGGGTTGGAGAACATTAGTGGGGGCCTTGGTGCCTCCCGGTTGGCTCTCTGGACTTGAGGACAGGAGGTCATCTGTGCTTGAGTTCTGTCGTTCAAACAGTGAAGTGGAGGAAGAAACAGCAGAGGGAGAGGGAAGAGTCGATTGGGCTGTGCCTCCAGGAGTCGGGGTTGTAGCGGGCCTCTGCTGAGGGTTCAGACCTAGAGAAGACGGACCTGGAGAGGGTGCAGGGGAGGGAGAAGGTGAAGGGGAAGGTGGGATACTGTTGGGTGGCTGTGATACTATAGGGCCTCCAGGAGTGGGCTGAATCATGTGCTGAGTAGGTGGGGCATGTATACCATGTGGGCCTATGGCAGTGGGTGGCTGTGGGGCACTTGAAGGTACATTAGGTCCTGGAGCTGGAGAATACATAGCTGAAGGCTGTGGATGTGTCATAGAAAGAGGAGCCTGAGGTTGTTGCGGAGCAGCAGGCTGTGGTGCCAGAGGCTGCTGAGGCATCATTGGCGCTGCTCCAGGGTAGCATACGCCCCCAGGATGAGGCAGCTGAGATTGGGGTTGGTTGGGCATCCGCATGGGCTGCTGCGGCATATTTGGCATGGGAGGCTGTCCAGGGTGATGGTGGTGCTGTGGGGGTAGTGTATTGGAGGGCATTTGAGGCATAGGCCCCCTTGGCAAGTGGCCCTGAGGACCAGGAACCATATGGGGTTGTGAAACAGGAGGCATCTGTGGGTGCATTGCAGAGTGAATGGGTTGGCTCGTTGAGGGCATGTAGTTTTGTGAAACCGGAGGCATCGGCTGACTTGTGGGGGGTGCTGGTGCTCTGGGACCACCTGGTATTTGCATCTGTGGGTGAGGCGGTATCTGCTGGGCACCGGGGGGCATGGAGACCTGTTGGTGCTGTGGTAGCATGTGTTGATGAGGGAGTGCTTGGGGCATCTGTTGGTTGGAATGGGGTGGGTAGGGTTGAGATACAGGGGGTGCTGCTTGAGAAGATGGGGGTCCTGGTGGGTGTGTAATCTGAGGTGGCCTTGGCATGGAGCCTGGCATCATTTGAGGGTGTTGAATATAGCCCTGTGGAGTCTGGTAGCCTTGGCCTCTTGGAGGCTTCGCCTGAAAGCCATTTTGTTGTGACTGTAGCTGACCTGGAAATGCCTGCTGGTACTGGGGAGGAACACCAGGCTGTTGGGGCATATATGGATGTGGGTAGGTTTGTTGGTTTTGAAGAGGATGAGAGCCAGGAACAGCCCTTGGTCCAGGCTGGTACCCCTGAGGGAGTGGTTGTCCAATTGGCTGGGGGTACTGCTGTGGATGCTTCTGCTGTTGGGACTGGGGAGTCTGGCCTATACCCGGAATGGGACCTGTCGGTTGGGGAACAAACTGGGGGTATGCCCCTATCTGTGGAGGCACAGTGTAACCAGCTGAGGCTGCAGGTGGGACAGGGTGGTGTTGTGTGGGGGTGTAGCTGGGTATAGGTGCCTGGATGCTGTCCACCGTGGTGGTTGAAGGTCGAACAGGGACAGGGGCAACATGGCCAGGTTGGGGAGCTTGAGGAGGGGGAGGCCGATAGCTAGGGAGCCCTGCCTGGGGTGGCATTTGTGGAGGCCTCTGTGGAGTCATCTGTGGTAGGGGCCCACGTGGCAGGGGTCCCTGTGCTGCATGAGTCCCTGCAGTAGGAAACTGAGCAATCCGTGCCAGGAGTTCTGGAGGTGGCAGGTTAGCAGGGAAGCATGGAAGACCAGCAGCTGAAGCAGCCGGCCAAGGCAGAGAGGTGCCACCCAAGTTAGCACCAGGTTGCATGTAGGCATCAGGACCCGGCAGATGTGCTGCAGTGCGAGGGAGGGAAGGAATATCAGGAGGCAGGCTGCGGAGATCCTCAGGCAGGTCACCTCCCAAGGCCAAGATGGCCGCATTGATCTGGGCCAGTTCTGGATCCTCTAGGCCAGAAGAGGTGGAGTCAACATCCTTTGGCTTAAGGGACGGCTTAGCTGCCGTCGGCCTCGCTGGTGGCTTTTTCTGGGTCTCTCTGAGGAACGGCCAACACAAAGAGGACAGCATGAAAAATCACAAATGTGGATAGCATTTGTCTTTTACAAGTAGTTATAAGTTACTACTACATGAAGTACTAGTGATTTGTTGACTATAATTAAAGTACTCAAAAAGCTTTAAAATATTATTCTAATGTCTTCCTTACTTTTCGAGTATGGGCTTCCTTTCCTCTGCCCTGGTCTGACACAGGGCCTTTGCCCTCTCCAGTAGACGTGATGCTTTAGCTTCCAGGTCATCGTAGAACTCTTTTCCCTCCTGTGATTTCTTCATCAGGTCCTCGTAGGCTTCATATGAGCCCACCAGTCCCTGGATAGTTGTGTTCCACTGCTGCTCAGTCTGGGTCAGGCTTTTCCGAACAGAAGCGTATTGAACATTGGCTTCGGTTAAAGCCTTCAAGATGTTTTCCTGCGCTGCGAGGTTCTGGTCGATGTATACCTTTACTTGTTCGTACTTCTTCAGCTGCTCCTCAAATATGTGCTGGAGAGACACAAGTTAATAAGTCTCTCACGACAGCATTTATTTAGCAACTTAAACAAATAACAGTGTAACGTGGTTGCAAATGTGTTTTGCCAAACACCTTCATGTCTGCTCGCTCCGTAGTGACGAGGGTGGATGTGATGTCATCCTGCTGGATGAGGTCACGTAGCTGTTTTTCCAAAGAGCTTCTCTGTTCCCTCATCTCCTGCACCTTTCCCAGGATCCGCTTCATGCACTGCAGACCTGCTACTTCCTCTGCACAGACACAGGTGCATGTACCGTATGTGTTTATATTCACAACTCAAACAAAATCATATTCACAGTTTGACCAGTTAAAAAATAAACAATTAAGCTGTAGGGTATCAAATAAGACATTGCTCACTATTTTCCGGCATTTTTTTTAAGAGAAAATAATTCCTTAGTCACCGGACAGTCAGCTGGCTTACTGATTTAAACTAATAAAAAAAATTAGCTACTAAAACATATTAAAACATATACTGGATTTTGTCATTTGACCTAAATCTTAAGACTTTCCATTATTCATTAATGCGCAGCCCTGACTGTAATGCTACAATAAAAGTAATATACAACTAGGTTTCATATTTATAGTAATTATCTAAACTTTTTAACTTTGAAGAGCAGAAAATCTTGGGTGACTTTAAATGACCCTAATGACTTTATCTGCTCTACTAAACCTTGCAAAATTACAGTAACCTCTCATTATCAAAAAGCCCTCACCTTCACTCAGCTGTGGCCGTGGCAGGGCTTCTCTCAGACTATCCAGTGGCCCCCCCAACAGACGCAGATTGCTGATGTGCAGGTTCATGGCCCGGTGGAGCTCCGTGTTGGTAAAACTGGCCTTCTCATGAGCCTCCATATACTTCTCAAGGTCTCTGCGGATTTCAGCCAGAGCCTGGCCCTGGGCAGCTGGGTGCAACTCACCCACAGCAGGGCCACCAACTTCCTGGAGGGCTCGCTCACCTGCTTCATCCACCTCTAGCACATCTCTGATCTCTTTCAGTGAAGACTCCACATCAGTAAAGACACCAGAGAGCACTGTGCAGGAGAGGACATGAATAGTCATGAAAATATTGCAAAAATTTGGGGGGGGAAATGTGGCTTTTAGTTATCAAGAGATCATGCATGCTTAATTTTGTACATGCATATTTGTGCAAACTATTATGGACACACACCACTCGCTAGGACAGTTAAAGGTCAGCAATATTTTAATGTTGTGACATGAAATAATCTTCAATTCAGCTTTGGATTTAATGAAGAGCTTTCACTTAAATAATTTGCTGTAGGGACAGCAAATTATTAATAATGACCCACAATTTCGCTGTTTGTCATCGGATGACCTACTCACTCAATTGCTTCAATTAGGAGACAACTGTTTCATAAGAATGTAGCTTTTCTAAATCAAAGTGTTTGATTAAATTATTGAGCACCAGCTGCTGTAGCTGGGAAAAACAATTCCAGCTGTTGAAATTCGAGGGTTTTGCGTCTTCACTGTGTAACCTCTGTGCACTCTCATAATAAAAGATAGCAACTGCAATTGTTAGGTCTGCTGTGCTTGCCTGTGGCACTCACCTTGCATGGACTGAATGAGGCTCTTGACGGTGTCAGGACGGACGCTGAGGGCAGCGCACTTCTCCATCAGGACTGGAGGAAGGTGGTTGTACATATCGAGGTTGTCTACAGACTCTGGCTCCAAGCCTAGAGAGTCCATGAACTGCCTGTAGAAGGAGGAGGCAATAACAGTTACCTAATACTGCAACAGAATCTTTAAAACAAAACCCTAGTATTTTAAGTACTTTAGTATTTAATGTGGGTATAGATTAAAAGTTTTGCTGTACCAAGATTGGTTCTTATTTAAAATTCAACTGGGGGAAAGAGAGATATTGAGTAAGCCTTAGTTCGTTTACCACTTGAATGCAAAATTAATGACACATCATACTCACTCTAGTGTTTCATTCTTGCTTTCAATCTTAGCCATCACATCCCTCAACAGCTTGGCCTTTTCTTCACTGAAAAAAAAATACATAAGATATAAAAATGAAGATGAATAACGTACTAAAATATGATTGCGGATATTTTCCCATTTCTAGGATGAACTTGACATCCACAGAGGGAGCCTACCTGTACAAAGAAGAGGCTTCGTGGGCAGCCATGGGCACCAGTTTGGCAAAAAGGTCTGGTCCAGTGACAGTCGGGTCGGTGGGATTGACCGGCAGAGCTTTCACCAGAGGAGCACCTAGAAAGACAAAAAACATTTATGTAAAAGCGCAGATGAGCATAAAAGGAGAGCATGTAACCAAATGCATTCAAAAGAAGAGACTACTGTCATTTTACTTTTTAGCATCACTTGTACCTAATTTTACTCTTACATCCCAAATGTGGGGCAACTTGATTCAACAAACATAAGTTTGTCTTAATGAAATAAAAATATTCACAAAAAAAAAATCTTTGGTAACATCTCAAATCTGAATATTTAAGAATGTCTGCAGTATTATGACAGAGTAAATCACTTACTTTGGTTATGGGAAAATTAACCAACCAAGAAAAAGCAGTTTAATCAGTCAATAAAGTAGACTGATACCCCAACGTAATTTGAAAAAACTGCTTGGCCACTGGTCTGTTTCAAAACAGAGAATCATGTTCTGCCCTCAAAACATCACTTTATTGCATTTAGTCATTAGTAGTTATTAAACTTTCATTCTGTCTCTCTCTGCTTTCTGCTCTTTCCTATCACCTCAAACTGGTCGCAGCAGATGATTGGTTCTGCTGGAGGTTACTTCCGGCGAGTTTTCCCCCCATAGGGGGTTTTCTAATTGTTGAAGTTTCTTTCTAAAATTGTGGGATCTTCTCCCTACAATAAGAGCACCCTGAGATGACCGTTTGTGAATTTGTGCTATATAAATAAAATTGAACTGAACTGAACATAATTCAATTAATTGACGGCTTATTTCTCAAAAAGGGCCTAATCTAGAATAAATGGTTGTCAACTTTTGCATTTAAATATAAAAACTGGCTAATATTAGCTTTGACTGTGCATTACTGTTGGCCAAGCATAACATGACATGCAAAACTACTTTAGAAACTACATATACATTAAAATCCATGAATTTTACTTAGTGAAACTTGATGATTAAAATAATTATATCCAAGGAAAACAGAAAACAAAGGCACGACACCAGGATAAAAATGAAGGAAGATATACAAAAACATATTCATACACAGTGTATACATATTTGCAACACCCTATATGCAAAACCAGCTTTGCATGTACTGACTGAGCGAAACATACTGATGCTTCCTGTTACCTTTTACAGAGGCTAGAGTCTCCAGAGACGGAACAGTCTCATGATAAATGAAATCATTGTCCTTTTTGGCAGAGTTAAACCTGCAAGGTCAAAGAAAAAAAAAGCTCAAAAACCGCTGATGATCATGAAGTGGCCGTAACTGTTAACTAAGAGTTTTTGCTCACTTTCCACCGATAACATCCATGGTGAACTTCAGGGCCTCTTGCACGCTGTCAGGTTGTCCCTGGTTGTAGTAGGATAAAAGGAGAATTCAGAACGAGTGATTGAACATCTTTTTTCTAAATCACAGAGTGTGTTTCCAGTAATAGGAGGTCTATGCATCTGTATGATGCATGTCTGCAAAGACAACTTCAGAAAATTTGATTCTCCCAAAAACATTTGAAGTTCAAGTGTGAAAACAGTTCAAAGAAAGTTCAAGTCACACTAAAACGACCTAAGCATGGATTGCCGGGAAGGTAGAGAGAAGTAGTACCTTTGCTAGTTTGACGGCTTCATTGAGTTTGTCCAAGGAGCTCTGCAGGTAAGCCAACTGTGGGGGAAAATGAGCATTTAAGCCATTTAACCGACAGAAAAATAAACATGACTCAACAAAACTAACTAAGAAACTGGTCAAACTAACTGAAACAGTTTTACCTCTAAAATTTAAAATAAAACTAACCATTGTGACACTCAAATGTCATGTTTAATTCAGATTAAAAGAAACTATTCCCTTATTAGTACCAAGAAGGAAAGAGTTTCTTTCCAGTTTCCCAGGATGTCAGGAAAGGGTACATGTCACTAATGTCACTAGTTCCTGGTGGCAGGATGCCAGTAAGACAGGAAGAGTCTTCATTCTTACATATTTGTTTTTAAACATAAATAAATCTATGAGGTAACATAACCACTGTGCTCTAATGTGCCGCCACCAACCCCCACAAACCAAATGTTAGTCATAGGTATTGGTTTGTTAATAGTGTGATATTTTCTCATTTTCACATTCTTACTAAGATTAAGATAAAGAATATCCTATTACCTCCTGAGAACAGTGGAAAAAAATGTCACGTCACTGTCTTTACAGTTAGGCTAGTTCAGCTGCATACTAGCCCAGCTTTATACGCAGCATACAGACATGTTAAAAAAAAAGGTCAAAGAGTGTATTTCAAGAAATGCAAAACAACAGTTTTTTAAGCGATGACGAGCTGGCATTTTTAGAGTTCTTGCCACTCAAAGCACTATGAGCTGTGTGCACTTTAACCACTTTAAAATCACCAACAACCAAATAAGAGTTCGTTGAATGTGGGAGGAAGCCACAGTGTTCAGAAGAAATTCATACAGGCATATGGTGAACAGGAAAACACCACACAGAAAAGCCCCGTTTGATATGAACCCAGGACCTTCCTGCGTTCAGGCAACATTGCTAACCACTGAACCAGCTCGCCACTCAAAGATTTGCAGCACCAGGTGGGCTTCCATACGTGTGCTAACCAGGAAAAACCAACTTAGGCGAAAGATCAGACCACAGCGGACTCACTATGTTGATGTGGCTGTAAGGAAAATGATCAGCTGGAAACCCTCAATTTGAGCAATACATGTGCATTAGTAGAGATTATAAGACAAAAATACCCTTTCTAATCTAGTTAAAGAAAAAATACTTGTTTGTCTTTATTTCAGTTGAACTGTTAGACAATTAAATGTATTAATAACATTAGAAAATGGGAAAATTTTAAAATTATATCAGCACTAATTCCTCTCGTGGGATTTTTAATCATATCAGTAGCAATGCAGCAAAATATGACTGCACAAATATAAACCACAGCACCCTGACAGTGGAAAATAAATAATGCATCTGTGTGTTGGTCCTACCCGTTCTCCATACTTCTGCTGCTCCTCTGCCTGTTTTCCCATATGAAGCTGTTGAGAGAAGCGAAAGCAATTACTGAGACCAAACTCAGCACACACAAACAAGTGCATACATGTAGGGAACTAATTTGCCCCATAAACACTCACATGCGCGATAGAAGCAAAGTAATAAATCTTCATCTGAACCAGTTTCTTCCAGTCTTTCTGGATCTTTCCCAGCATGGAAGCCGTCTCCGAGTTCTCCAGAGCCCTGCACGCTTCTTTGTAGTAATCCACCACCTGTAGCAACAGGGCCGCAGTTATTAGCATTTAATATTAAAATTAATGATGACTATATGATTCATATTTAATGGTAAGAAGTCAACCTGAGCACTTATGCGAGCAACCAGGAAACTCTTCCTGTTGTCCAACATGGACTTCTCCAGAAGACATTCCTGAGCCTGGCCCTGCGAGAGGGACCAAGGTTAAGGACACTCATTTGTTTTGTGTGTGTGTGTGTGTGTGTATTTTAATCTATGCATGCGCATGTAGGTGTGTAATCTACCAGCATAAGGTTGATGTTGAGGTTCAGAATCTGGTGGCTCATATCCACACTGAAGTTGTGGCTGAAATGGTCTCTCAGGTAGGAGAAGGCTCCTGCTGAGCACTGGAAATGAGTGCAGGACACCTTCATCCCCTAAAAATGAAACAGAAAGAGTCAGTGGGACTGTGTGAGCAAACAAAATGGCCAGAATTACTCTGCGCCCATGTATGTGTCTCTCTTACCTCCTCAGATACCCTGTTGTCCATGGCTCCCAACATGGAGTGCAAGGCCCCTGCAGACAATCCACAGATAAGTTTGGTGGAATTTGTAGGTTTTGTTGTTCACATTCAGTAAATAATTGGCATTTAAGCTGAAAATTATCTGAATTTCTCCGCATTGTTCTTTAAAGGAAGTGATTTGTGTGACACGCTCAATAGTGGCATGCCCCTACAGCATATACAATATGGTACTGAGGGGTTTCATGTACATATTTAACATTAACTTCTGAAAATCTCCAACACCCTGAAGAAAAAGCGATTGTTTGTGTCAACCATAGAATTCTGAAATAACACAAGTCAAAGCTAACACAAGTAAACACAAAATGCAGTTTCTAAATGAAGGTGTTTATTATTAAGTTATTATGTTATGACATAAATTAAAATGGTAAATGGCCTGTATTTGTATAGCGCTTTACTAGTCCCTAAGGACCCCAAAGCGCTTTACACATCCTGTCATCCACCCATTCACACACACATTGACACACTGGTGATGGCAAGCTACATTGTAGCCACAGCTGCCCTGGGGCGCACTGACAGAGGCGAGGCTGCCGAACACTGGCGCCACCGGGCCCTCTGACCACCACCAGTAGGCAACGGGTGAAGTGTCTTGCCCAAGGACACAACGACCGAGACTGTCCAAGCGGGGGCTCGAACCGGCAACCTTCCGATTACAAGGCGAACTCCCAACTCTTTGGAAAGCTGAGTTTCGCCTGCCACACCTGTTCTCAGTCAAGACATCACTTAAGTAGGCCCTGCCTGACAAAGTGGAGCAGACAAAAAATATAATGAATTCTGCTGTCTACCAAAAAATCCTGAAGGAGAATGTCAAGCCATCTGTTTGTGACCTCTAGCTGAAGCGCACTTGGCTTTTGCAGCAGGACAATGATCCAAAACATATCAGCAAGTTTGTTTCTGAATGACTTGAAAGAAAAACCAAAATGAAGACTTTGGAGTGGCCTAGTCAAAGTCCTGACCTGAATCTGACTGTGATGTTGTGGCACGACATTGAAAAGGCACTTCATGCTTGAAAACCCTCCAATGTGTCTGAATTACAACAATTCTCCAAAGATGCTTCGACAGTGTTGTAAAAGACTCATTGTGAGTTATTGCAAACGCTAAATTGTAGTTGTTGGTGCTAAGTTATTATGTATTGGGGGTAATCACTTTTTCCCACAGGGCCATGTAGCTTTGGATTTCTTTTCCCTTAATAACAAACACCCTCATGGATGAAGCTCCATCTGATTAAAATATAATTTAACAAATACTACAGTACTGAGCAAGACAGCATCGGACGTTCCAATCAATTGCTTTCATGTTTTTCATTTTTTGTTTTGTTTTTTTAAACTGACATGTTCAGATGCGGTTAACTGTTACAGTTTATTACTATTATTGACTCTAAGTGACTCACCCAGATTGTACAGGATGCAGGCTTGCTCATAGCTGATGTCATCATGGGTGACTGTTTTTCCAGAGAAAATTTCAGTCCTGTTTTCCAAAGAAAATAGAAAAGTATTTTTAAAGAGAATCAAATGCCTGAACAATATCATATATTATTGATTTCTAAACCATAGTATTAGAATGACACTGTATTCATAGACACTACAGAAAAAACACTGAAGGACTGCATTAATTAAATGCAGTTGAATTAAGTCTAAATTAGAATTTAGCAGTACAGGTTCGCACGCCTAATGTCAGTTCATTCATTCTATCCACATCCCAACATTCAGCAACTAAGCCAGTGTGCTGACACTGCTCTCTACGAGCAAGCTGCAGTGAGTGTGTCTCTAAAATAAGCTTCTCTGGTGTTCAGCAGTACAGACTGCAGTTGGATGGGTATGTGTAAACACTCCATACAGTTTCTGTGGATTCCTGTGTGTTATTACCATGAGATGGGTACTGCAGCCTCCTGGCCGGTTCCCATGGGCACCCGGCTCTGCAGATAATGCAGCTGGCCAAAGTACTTCCTCAGTGTGCTGCATCCCTCGAAATCCCTCGTCACATTCACTGCGCTCTGCGAAGCAGACACAAACATTGTGTTTCTGTTGTGTTTAATCAGCTACAAAAATCATTACTCTTGCAAAGACGCTGTGACCCAGCCCAGCGATGAATTATGTAACAATGGGTTTCAGTGCTTAATGCTCAGAATTTATCATTTTCCTTGGCAACACTTCAAAAGGCCTCATTATGATATGATTGATAACTTGTATCAGAATGTTTTGTATTGAAAATCCCTGTCCACATGGAAATACTACTATTAATGTAAAACTGCACACATATGACTATACATGATGATCTTAACCTCATCACAAAACAGACAGTTTGTAGTTGTGATGCACTGGATGGAGGTTTCTTTTACTATCTGGTTGGGATTGTCAGCGTTAAGGTTAAATATTAATGACTTTACGTGATAACCAAGTTTATTCATCACAATTTTATTTACACAGTCCTTTCAAGGTGCTTTATAGTGAACAGTATACACCTTGCAGTGTTAGAGAGAGAATCCCAATAATCAAAAGATCCCCTGTGAAGAAGCACTTAGCAATGGTGGGAAAGAAGAACTGTCAACAGAACACGGCGTCCTGCAACAAACACTATAACCCCGGCAATATCCCAGTAAGGACTCATAGCCGTATGTGAACTATGCCTGGAAGTTGGGAACACTTAATTTCAGGTACAAGGAGATGCCTAAAAGTGAATTCCACTATATTCAATAGCAACCCACATAACGATGGACAAGTCCGAGTCACAGAAATCTGACTGAGAATACTTTGACACAGTGCTCACCTGCCGCAGCGTCTCCAGTTTCTTCAGCTGTTCGTTGTAGTTGTCCGGATTCTCTCCATAGTTCTTCAAGATGAACTAGAGAAAAAGAAGCAGAAGCAAGAAGTAGGTGAATGTGCTGCTGAAACTCAGGTAAAAACCAAATTAAATGAAGGGTTAAATCCTAATAAAGAAATAAAATATCATCTCTAATACTGAGGGTTAAATTCTTTAGAAAAAAAAATTCAAATGTCTTTGAACTGGGGCTCATAACTCATTATGTTAATCTTTAGTCTTGAGCATAAGCCAAGCATTTAGACTCTTGGAGCTTCAAGACTTCCCATCATGCTTTGCCAGGACTCACACTGTCCCCCATAAGCACTACAATAAGCTTTAAGCTACTACCGTAATTGTCAGGTCAGGAGGTAAACAGCCCTGCAGATACTCATTCTTCTACTAGTGCTTTTGTTTCAATTTTAATTCAATCATGGAAAGGTCACAATGACAAAGCAAGAAGACAGGCACAGTCACGTTGTTACTCCTTCAGGCCAAATATGTGCTGTTGTGCATTAGTTTGGGGTAAACAGAGAAAATGTTGGTATTTTAGATACATTTTAAAATAATGTTGTTCTGATCGACTACCCCTTATTTAAAGGCTACACTTTTAAGGCCAATAAAAATAATAAAATAATCATTCTTAGTATTTTTTAAGAAAACACTCTGTCGTTAAATTAAATCAAAATAAATCTTCCTATTACCAAAAAGAATTACTAATAAGAAAGTCTGAAACTGCATCTCCACCTCCACAGTGGCTAAAAATATACTCCACACCATGTATGAACTGAATCCTTGGACCTAAAAGGATGTCTGGATCCAGATCAGTTTGTGACATTTTTGTGGAAACATCAAGATAACATCTCTCGAATTTGCTTAGATAAATCTGAAATACATTTGTGAAACTATGATCCCACAAGTGCAATTTTGTTCTCTGTGCCATAACGATTTGCTAACAAACAAACCAAACCAACCATATAACCCCTCTGATTATTGTATTTAGTCATGAGGACAAAGTCCTTTTACGTGCACGAGGAAGAAGTTAGGGAAGACAAATGAGTCACCAGATAAAGATGATACCAGCTTTAATAAGCAGTCAAATGATCTGGAGTTTAAATATCCCAGATGAGTTTTGGAAGCAGCAGGCCTAAAAAAAAATCCGTTAATATTTAATTTTCTTTTTTTCAAGCTAAGAGCGAAATCCCTTTTTGACACCATACAGGAATAGGCTCTTCTAACGCCCAATGGGAAAAATAAAGCTTGGACGCTCACATAAACAAGGTTTTCTCCCAGAATGGATTTGAAAGCACCAAAAAAAAAAAGGGCCCGAAACTCTTTCTTTTTTCCTATTTTTTAAAGAGTTATTATCTTCCATATTTGTCCTCTACAATTTTGTTTGTTTCTGTTTTTAAATGCCTTTATTTGTTTTTAACATGCGCTACATAACAGGATAGCCCATCTTTCTTACGGTTAAGGTAAGAAGTAGCGTCACAGGTTTAGTGACAACTTTCCCTGTGTATTTCGTTATAGAAGCTTATGTAAACCCGTGTTTATTATTAAGCAGGCTGATAGTTTGAATAGTACAAACTGCTCCGCTCGCTCAGGTGCATGTGACAATGAGATCATTGTTTATTATTCTCATGTCGGAAGGCTGACTCGAGGCGTAGGAGTCCTAGAAATACTCACATATGCCTTTCGCGTTGGCAGTATTTTGATCGATTCCTACAAAGCTAGCCACTTAGCTGAAAGCTAAATATCAACTTGAGTTTTTAGCTTATTACCAGCTAGCAAGCAGCTTGCTAACGTTAGCAAACAAAGGCAGTGAGCAGGAGGGGTTTGCCTGACACAGACCTTTGCTAGCACGTCAGCTACCCGTTCTGGAAAAATCTTTTACCCTCGACAGGTAGCGACAACTGTTGCTTTGAGTTATGGCTAGCGGTATCCACTTGACAAGGTTATCCCTTCGTTCATAATCCTTGTTAATTGACTTTCGACCTCAGCCCTGTTGCTCCACTCCCCACCCAGCTCACCTGCCTCACGGACGGGCTGAACTGGAACTCCCCAGCCTCTTTCAGATCCAGCCAGATCATCGGCATCCGGGGGACCGCCTCCATCGCGGCCGAATCTACACGGAGCTCTCAGTCGGTGCGATGTCAAAATCCCGCTGACGAATTTGTGGACGTTAACGGTTTTCCTGAAGATAGCTTTTCCCCCCAAACAACTGTGTCATGTATCCATTTACACTTCAACCGGAAACTGGAAACACACGTGACGTAGGCCTTCGATATGCTTGTGAGCGTTTCTGGGAAATGTAGTTCCTGAAGAAACTAGACTTAGGATATAAATCACACTGGAAAGTAGCTAACGTATAATTTTATTATACAGCCACAAATTTAAAACATTTACAACTAAATATTTTATAGGAAAAAAGTGAACCCAATATAATTGATTTTCTTGTGTCAGAAGAAATGAGAAAGATACAAATCGCCATAGCAAGAGTGAAATGTTTTTGTTATACTTTTAAAACTTTAACCTAAATCAAATCTTTTTTTAATAATATATTTATATTATGTAAAGCTAATTGGTTAATGTGGTCATAGTTTTTAACTTCTTAGTTTTTAATTTATTACAGTAAATTAAAAACTACAACTGCACACTCATGTCTTTAAACTAATTGTTTAATTAAACCATAAGGATTATTTGTTAAGGAATGGTTTACCATGATACTCTTTTTTTAAATGTTGAGCAGCCTATTGGTTATTTTATTTTCAGCACTTCACCAATGAGTGAATGATTCTCCTGGAGAGAACAGTAGTGCATATTGGGCTGCAGATGCTGGGGATCATAATGTCAGAGTTCTAAAAACAACTGGGTCACAGCCTGGGGCAGCTGTTACAGATTAATTATGGAATAATATTTAGCCTAATCCATAATAAGATGCATGTGCATACTCGTCTACCTCCATGGAACACTGATTGTTTTGGCTTTACAGACATTAGAGTTAAAATTATGCAAACTGGCAATGAAGTTCTAAACAGTAAACAGCGTCACCTGTTAAAAAGGTTTTTCTGGGAACTAGTGGCAGTTTTTGAAGGCGCTGTGTATTTATTGCATGTTCACACGATCTCTGCATTTTAAAATAAGTGGAGAAATTGGAGCTTTCACCTTTTTATCTTTTTAAAACAGCCACATCCGGGATCATTTATATTTATGAATTAAAGGACTGCTGCTAATGAAATGGGGCAGACCCATCTCCTCTCCTAAAGTAAAGCCGACTGTGTGAGTGAAAGTTATGATCATTTACATTTCTGTTACCGTGGAGTGTCAGCTTTGGCTGATAAGCTGTCATATTTGCGGCAGTGTATGAGAGAGAGCTGGAAACTCCCTAGTCTGTGACAAACTCATACATCATTTCCTTCTTGTAATTACATGAAAAAGAAAAACTTATGCAAGAGGGCTTTTTTTTTAGCCTGTAGGTTATGTTTATGGTAAATCTGAGATCTAGATGGTGACAGGAGTTCAGTTATAAGATGACAGAAGTTCTTTTGGAGTGGTAATTCAACAAAATATTACTGAAAGTGGAATGACAGTGTATAAATCATAGAAATTACTCCGGCTTAGGTTCTACACAAATATTTACCTACATTATAGCAGCTACCAGCCTTGAAGTACTTATTAGATCAGTGAAGGTGCACTCAGTGTAGGTAGGTAGGTAGGTAGGTAGGTAGGTAGGTAGGTAGGCAGGTAGGTAGGTAGGTAGGTAGGTAGGTAGGTAGGTAGGTAGGTAGGTAGATAGATAGATAGATAGATAGATAGATAGATAGATAGATAGATAGATAGATAGATAGATAGATAGATAGATAGATAGATAGAGGAAGTGGCTGACATCCAGAAGTCCCACTAGTGGCTGGACAAAGCTGGACTGAAAGACAGCACACAGGCTCTAATCATGGCAGCACAGAAGCTGAGCACAAGATCCACAGAGGCTGGGATCTATCACACCAGGCAAGACCCCAGGTACAGGCTGTGTAGAGATGCCCCTGAGACAATCCAGCACATAACAGCAAGCTTCCAAGCCCGGCATAGTATACAGAAGTATCTGTGCTGAGTATGACCTGGAAGTCTCGAGGTCTAAATGGAACACACCCCCTAGGGTAGTGTTGACTGACTGAGCTAAGATCCTGTGGGACTTCCAGATACAGACGGACAAAACGGTGGTGGCTAACCAACTGGAGATAGTGGTGGTAGACAAGGTGGCTGTAGTGATAGATGTAGCATCAGGAAGAAGGAACACGAGAAGCTGGAGAAGTACCAGTGGCTCAGACAAGAGCTCGAGAAGATGTGGAGAGTGAAGGTAACGGTGGTCCCAGTGGTAATCGGAGTTCTAGGTGCTGTGACTCCCAAGCTAGGCGAGTGGCTCCAGCAGATCCCAGGAACAACATCGGTGATCTCTGTCCAGAAGAGCGCAATCCTGGGAACAGCTAAGATACACATGTTTGAAATGTTTGAAATAAAAATGAAATAAAAAAAATAAAAAAAAGATACTGCACAGGACCCTCAAGAAGCTCCCAGGCCTCTGGTAGAGGACCCGTGGTGGAAGGATTGACCGCCCACAGAGACAATAGGGGAATTTATATATATATAGCTAAGCTGCAAACCCGCCTCACCCGTTTTTTGACATGACAAAAAAGAAAAACACACATTTTAAAAATAATAAATAATAGTAATCTGTAACCATCTTGCATGGTTTTCAGTAACGTCACCCTGTGCAGAAAACACCTGTCTTCATATGTGGTTATCTACAGTTGTTCTCACGTTCTCTTCATTCTTCTTCTGCCCTCTGTTGTGTTTTTCATTTTCTTACCACCAGAGGGCACTGTGTGCCTCTGTACAGAACAGCGTCAGAGCATCAACACCGAAGACGTGCTGAAAACGACGGCACTGCACTGGGAGGCTCCGCACGGCCACAGGGAGCTGGCCGAGCTCCTGCTGGGGTGCGGTGCAAATGTCCTCTCCCACAGCGAGCTCGACATGATGGATCCCAGGAACACTGAGCTGAACGTACTGCTACAGGTGGATGGATGGGAGTGAGGACGGAAAGAGAAAGACTGTGAAGGATAGAGGAATCCAGACAGTTAAGAATAGGGAAGCGTAAGGACAGTGTGAGAGAGTAAGGAGTCAGTAGAAAAGACAGATAAAGGATATTGAGGCAAAGTGGAGTGAATACAGACATAATGGTGAGATAAAAGAGGGAAAGTGGCATGATGGGAAGATGAACAAAGCAGGCAAAGAGGACATTGTAAAGATGAGGGAGGACTAAATAAAGAGGGACCGAAGAGATATAAGGACATAAGGAGAAAGATAGGTTAAGGACAGAAAAGCTGAGGCAAGTCAAGTTAGGTCATCTGGGTTTCTGGCAGCATCTCAGACACATAACATTTTGGCACAAGGTTATTAAACAAGATAAGGGAACAGGAGACAGTGAAAAAGACACAAAATGACCAAGCACATTTCAGCCAAGGCAGGTAAAAAATGAACACAGAAGGGAGAGCGAGATGGACAGATAGATGAAGGCGGAAAGGCAAGGAGACATGGATGGATAAATCAGGGGCCTGTGAGAGAGGAAGGAGGGAGAAAGATGGACAGAGATTATAGGGACAGCAAAACAGAGAGGAAGGATGAGGAAGAGGAGAAATGGTGAAGCCAGGGATATTAACAAAAAGGGCTGATGGAGGAGGACGAAAAGTCAGAAGACTGTGGGACTGCAGGCGCCAAACATGTTTGCATGGGCCCCCTGTGATTTCCAAAATACGTCTGATGTTTTCTAAGTGCGACTAGCGAAGCCCCAGTTTGACTGGTGTTGCTATGGTTTCAATAGCCATGCAGCCTCTGTCTGTCAGATGTTGCAGACTGTTTTTTACCATAGCACCCACATTAAGACACCATTTCACAATATAGAGGATTAGACCCAGTGATTATTAAAATAACAGTTAAATGGTTGTGGATTATATTAAAATGGGTGGACACGGACACATTTGGAGATTTTAAAAGGCCCACGTGCTTTCCTACCAAGGTTTTACATAATTGAGGTGTGTGGGGGCTCTCAGGCGATACGTAGGAGGCTCTAGTTATCATTAGATAACTTATCTCCCTTATCAGGACTCTTCAGCTAGCCAGACTAGAGATAGTAGGGCCTCGAGCAAAAGCAATGGATGACCCATGCGACACGGTTGCATACAACAGGGCACCGATACAGAACGTGTTTATGAAACATAAACACCCACGAGGAGGGAATTCATGACTTTGTGAAGGATGAATCACTGTAAGCGCACATTATGCCAACACAAGTTCATCGTCGAAAGTTAACTTTAACTAGGGGATTTTTGAGGCATTTCATGAAGCCACAAAAATGTTTTTATCATGTCCAGAGAGCACAGACACTCAAGTGGTAGGCAGATGTCTCTTTCAGATGAGGTGCACTAAATTGAGACAGGATTCATTAATAGCATGATTTACTTTTTTGCAAAAGAGAATATGGTACAGTCAGTATAATGCTTTCTTTCTAATCCTAGGCACTTGCTACTCTTTATAAAAAGTGCTGTCACATTCAGTTACTAAGTATTTGCCTCCATCCTGATTCCTTTTTTTTTTGTATTTTTGTCACGTTTCAAATCATCAAATAGATTTTAATATTAGACAAAGATGACCCACATAGATACAAAGTGCAGCTTTTAAATGATTATATCATTTAGTAAGGAGGAAAAAAAGCTATCCAAACCTTTGTGAAAAGGTAATTGTCCCCTAAGCCTAATAACCAGTTGTGTCACCCTTGGCAGTTTGCCTTGACCTGTGTACATCCCTGTCCTTGTGCAGATTTGTTGAAAAAAATGTAGATCTTCTGAGGTTACCCTCCTCTACATCTAAAGGGTCTATATTTTTCCAGTGCTAGGCACCGCAGGACATCTGTGGAGGTCTGTCCATGTCCTGAGTGTTCAGAGCTGTTTTGATGGCACAAGGAAAACACACTATCTGACAAATGGTTTGATTTGGGGGCAGATTGGTTTGCAGACTATTAGTAAATGCAACGGAAATAAATTTTACCTAATTGAAAACCACCAATTCCTTGTGTGCTTGCATAGGACAGCTTACAGAACCAGAAACAACTACATCTACGTCATCATCCATGCTGGTGGGATTGTCAACATTTCAGAACTGGGCCTCCACTTCCAGCAAGATCACGGCATGGAAGTGGAGGCAATGGAATATGTGAAAAGACACCTAACAAGACACATTATCTTGAGAGATAAAAAAATGATTTCTGACAAGAAACAAGAAAAAAAATTAAAAGTTACTGAACAGTAACTGACAACTGTTAAACAGAACAACTCAGAAAATGTTCTTGGAAGGAAACGCTTTCAACAGCTAACATTCATTTAGAGCAGCAATCATTCGCTTACACCTGTGAGAATAGAAGAACATCAAAAATGTTAGTATGCACAGCTTAATCCCTTTTTCCCTTTGTGGTTGTGTAACAGTTTGGCTTTGTTTCATTTTTGTACGGCAGCAAAGTGTTGGAGTGGTCCTTTGTGGCTGTTATCTAACAAAGCTAGCCAACTGTTGTCTTCAGACAAGTTAGAGAACACTATGGATGAAATAATTCTTCAGCATGGCTGCACAATGGTGGGCTAAGGGTCATCTCTATACTGGTGAACCAGGAGCCAGCAGCTGTGGGCCAACAGTTCATCCTCACCCTGCTTTGGCAGCAGAGCGAGTGGGCTATTTATGTGCTCAGTGCTTTTGAATACTGATTAGGAGGTAAGGGAGATCAGACATGCACTGAAATTATAATAATTGTAGCTAGTTTTGGTCAGCTCCTTTGGAAAAAACCCTCAAAAAACAAAAGACAGGGCAATTAGTGGATTAAAACATGATAACTATTAAACACATTAATATGGGACACTATGGAGAATGCAAGAAAAATAGAGAAACTGATGCAGCATACCAATCTCTCAGTGATGATTCCCCAGTAGCATGTCTGACAATCTCAAGGTGACATTCACTTTAAAGTGAGAGTGAGAAAACTTGTCTTCTTCTTCCTCTTTTAAAGGAAAGTTAAATTCAGCATAGAGCGCGTCTTAGAGTTCAAAGACTAATTGTTACAAAATATTTTCATCCCTAAATGTATGTGCATATTTGCATGTACATTATATGCTATATACTCTTACGTGTCTTACAATTCTTTTTAAAATGTTTTCTTTCTATTTTAATTCTTTTATTATATTATCCTTCTGTTCAGCACTTTGGCCGACACTTGATGTCTTTTAAATGTGCTATATAAATAAAGATGACTTGACTTGACTAAAGGGGATCATGCTCAAAAGGGTTAAGAATTACTGATACATTATACACTTTTTTCCCCAGAAGAAAAGGATGCAGGTTTCTGGTAATACTTTATGTTAAAGCTTTATTCCTGCAGAAGTCAACAGATCAATAAGCTGAAGGAAAAAGTTGTTTCATTAGTGTTTCACACTGAGTCTGCAGAAGAAGCAGTGGGCAGACTTTTAATGAGCTTCATCATTTAATCACATCAAGATGACTTATCATTTTAAAACCGCCAAATAAATGGGAGCTGAAAGTTTTGTAATATTAATGGCTCCTTCTCTACAAAATGTATCTAGAATTTACTGTTTTACAAGTTACACAGGAGCAAAAACAGTTTGTGAGGCTTCTTGGTGAGCTAACCTAAAGTTAAACACCTACTAGTCAGGTAGGAAAGAAAAAAGCTCCATAAGTATGTGAAAATATCCTTTTCAAGTTTTATTTTTTTATTTTTCTGTCAGGATTTGTGATAAATGACCTCAGAGTGATGTGCCAGGCAGTAAACGTCTCTGGAGGTGTACTGTATGGGCAAATATAATAATGAAGCAATTACTGTAAGAGCACTTCATCCGCTCTTATCCATGATGACCTATATCAAGCAGATAGAAGCTCTATGTTGCACTCAAGGACACTTCAGCAGAACCCACAACAATAGTTTATCTTCACTGAATCAAAGTTGACCTTTGTTGTGGAGTACCCTCCTCCATCTACATAGCCACTATAATATAGATTTGATTTCAATGAGAACTGGACACATCAACATATTTTGGAAATGAAAACTACATTCAGTAAATAATGTGAAGGTGTCAATAACTACATTCCCTCAAATGGTCACTTTAGGCCGGCTCCAAAACTTTCCATAGATTCCCAAGATAAAATACAAAAGTTTACAGCAGAAATAAATATCTGAAATGAACTGATATAATGTAGAATTTAAATTTAATTAGCGTTTAACCCAGGCACGGGGGGATTTCCATACCAGATTGGCTGAGCCCTGGAGTGTGGAGATGGGAGTAGGGACTTTAAACATGGATACACTATATATAGGACAGCGGTCCCCAACCCCCAGACCACGGACCTGTACCGTTCTGTAGCGCAAAAAAGGTTGGGGGCCGCTACAGAACGGTACAGGTCCGTGGTCTGGGGGTTGGGGACCGCTGCTATAGGACATTAAATGGCCTATAGTGAGTTGCATGAGAGACTGGACACTAAAGAAGGAGAAAATGTCATATAAATTTCCACATCAGAGAGATATTACTAGAAAGGATGTGCAGCAGGTTAGGGAGAGCAGGTTAGAGATGGAAATGTACTAACAACTGAAGTGAGCTCTGAGGACTTTGGGGCAGGCAGAAGAGAGCCTGGAGAGCACAGGGATGCACTGGAGAGAGGAGGAGTGAAAGTCAATAGAAGCAAGAAAAATGCGCGTGTGGATTTGAAGGAGACGTGTAACACTGAAGAGGCAAGGAGTAGAGATAGTCAAGGCAGATGAGTTTAAATAGCTGGGATTAACCATCTAAAGGCACAAAGAATATTGATGAATGTACTAAATGAGGACATGCAGAAGGTTGATGTAACAGTGGATGATGATATAAAAGGCTGAGATGGAGGCTAATGATTTGCTGTGGTGTCCCCTTAAAGGAGCAGCCAAAAGAAGAAAAAAGATTAAGGCTTAAAGTCATGTGGAATCAAGGACACAGTGGCTGCTATTTGATCTTGTTAAGTTTTTGATTGAAAGTAAGTGTTCATTATTGCCACAATGTGCATTTGGTTTTAAACCTGTGGGTCACAAGTCCAATATAGCTCCCTTTCAAAATCACTTACATTTTGGATACACCTTGCTAATCAAGCTAGCTACTCAGCAGTAGCATTAGCAGAAAACTCCCAAGTTCTATTCCCTCTTCTAAATGTGACATATACATTTGTTATGGGGAGATTTGTCAAGTCTCAGATTGGACTGGTGACTATAAAATTGATAGTGCAAGCCTAATTAACAATGAGTTTAACTGGAGACAAATTTGCACTGTGAAAAATGAAATTCTTTTGGATGATGACTCTTGGGACTCCTGGGCTAATTTTCTTTGACGCTTTGACAGTTTTAATCGGTCTCCTGTGAGCTCTTGCATGAACAATCCTAAAGTGGCTTGAACAAGAAACATTTATTTTATAATTCCAGTTCCAGAGTTCTTTCTGAAAGTTGTTTCTGCTTTGCATTCACTGTTCCTGTGTCCTACAAAGATCTCCATGCTTATGAGCCATTATGTGCAAGTGAAATTTATGTAAATTGTTTTGTACAACAGCCAGTAGAAGCATTTATATTCCCAGCTGCCCTTGTCAAGTTCTCCCATGGTCTTCGGTAATGACTGTCATTACACTGGGCAGCTCTTAGACATCAACAGTCAGTCATAGTGGTGAAAAATACCATTGCACGCAGCTCCCTGTTAGCAAAACTCTTGAAATGTGTGCACAGAAAGGCTCAGTGGGAGTGAGGGCTGGTAGTTGATGTGATATGTATTCCTGAACAGCTGTCTTGCTCTGATGTACTTTGAGGAGGGAAGCAGATTGCAGCTGACATGTAACTGACAAACCAGCTCCAGACTTTTACCAAGATGTGGGAGATGGAATCATATCTTTGCAGCGCACACAGTCTGTCAGTGCTTTACAAATTTTATCCTTAAAAGTTTATCATGGCCTGGTACTATGTTATGGTGCTCTGAAGGCTATGTGGGCTCTCTCATAGCTTGACATCACCTGATAGGCGCCCCCAGGCTGTCCCAGAGCGACCAGGAGCAACAGTGCTTCATCAATCAGGGCCCTGAGGCTCAAAACGACCCGCCTGAGGAGATCAGCTATCCTTGAATAGTAGAACCACCTCTTAAAATGCAGCCATGATTGGACATTTTGTTGAAATGTATTTTATGTTATTGGATGATTTAAAAACAGTTTTATAAAATTTGTGTTTTCTAGACAATGAATCCTCATAACTTTAGTTATGCCTTTTCTCTAGTGCTAGCTTACAGTTGAGATTTGTAATTTTAAATTGGAAAAATAATTTCATATTAAACAATAATTTCTATGGAGGGCTTCAATAAATTTCCTTTGTGTGCAGGCTGTAATCAGCTGATCTATGCTGATACTTTGAGGTTTGCTGATCTAACTGAGTTCAACAACATGTAAGCAGAGGTTGCACAGGCTGTCTTGGCTGATTTCCATTCACTACACTGGCATCATAGTGTTAATACTGTCTCTCTATATCTAATACAGTATTTGGTTGGTATAAAGGTTGAGTTCGGTGACTGAATCTAAGCATCATCAGCTAAAATGCAAATTCATCTGCACTAAACTGGATGTAACCCAATTGTGGCTATGGACACCTCAGCCACTGGGCACCAGTCCAACTCAGCTCTTGATTGTAATTTCATCTTAGTACAAAAAGCGAACCTGTTTATCCTGCACTCAACTTATACTAAAGAATATTTTCATAAAGGTTTACAGTAACTCTGATGGTTATGCAGGGTGTTTTACAATATCAAAAACATGACTTCACGTCATATTCAGATCTAATATTCATTTAAAAATTAAGGGCATTACATGTAAACTTGGAATTTCCATTTTATCAAACATCCTTACTTTTGTATAAACTTTTTTTCCCCCTCCTGTCCTGTCTTTCTTATATTTTTCTCCATCGCTGAGTGTTATCGCTCATTCTTTTCTCTCCCCTGAAAATACAGCATCTGTACCTCTAGCTAGCAGACACACTGTGTGGCAAACTGCACGCAAAGAGTTTGTATATTTGCTGATATTTGTTGAGGTGACAGAAACGTTGCATGTAAAATTATCTGCCACACAAAAAACTAAAAAAAAATACTCCCTGTACACTCGCTCCCCTTCTGTAGCGCTTGGTAAATGTTGAACTCTCTTGATCACAACTTATGGGCATCTGCACCAAAAACGTCCTTACAGATTGACCCGGCCCACTTTAACCCCTGAATGTAGTGCTATAACAAGCCCCAGTGATGGATACACCAATAAGATTGTCTTTTATGTATTACCTCAAATACATTAAACCTAAAGTACTAAGCCTGTTCTGAAAACTAAAGGAGCTTAGAGTGGAGACATTTGGGTTAAAATGCAGGGAGAAAAAGTAAAAAGTTGTCAGAAAAATAAATACTTAAAGTATAGATACCTGAAAAAATCCACTTAAGTACAGTAACAAAGTATTTGTACTTTGTTGTTTCCCACCTTTGGTCAAATCATATATTAAAGTACACTTAGTATGTGTGTGAGAATAGCCAGGTAAAGTGAATTCATAGCTAACAACAGTTTATCCTGTGGCTTGTGAAATCTATTAGAGAAGCATCCTTGTCTTTCAGTAGCAACAGATGAGAACAATGTCCGGTTATCTGCTGCATGTGAGAAAGGACAAATCTGAAATTACAATACTTACATGTCAGCATTTAGCATTTCTACACCATAGGAGCACTGTTAAAATGGCTTTTCTGGGCTATTTTCTTGCAATTTAGTGTGGTAATCGCTCTGCAAACAGCTGCTCTTGTTACTGCTAGGGCACCTCTGCCCCTTTTATTTTTCAAGAGAAGAGTCTCACAGAGGGAACAAACAGGCATATTTAAATGAGAATGCTATTCCTTAAAGGTTTATTCACTGGAAGTCAGAGCCAAGCAAGTGGCAATTTTATCAAACACCAATTGGGAACCTGCTAAATCGGCTAAAAACTAAACGGCCAGTGTTACGTGTTAAAACTTGCAGTTCCCCCATTGGCCACTTGAGGTAGGCTCCAAAAGAAAGACAATGCTCATAGACCCCATACTAAAAGGTTTAACTTCAGCTCTGAAACTGACATGTTTCCAGCCTGGTACAAAATACAGTTTTGGTTGTTATGAATAATTTTCCTAATCACCCTTTTCAAGTTTAAAGTTAGGGCATGGCTACTTTTATAAACAGATGGCAGCTGTCACTGTCTTCAAGGCCTCACTTTCACTAACTGAGAAAACCACTCTTTATAACATTCATGGTTTTGGTACCTTTGGATCATTTCAATGGACATACAGGACTCTTTGCAGTCCTGGGAAAATGTTCTACGTACGGTAAGTTGCAGCCAGGTCAATCACTTAATTAATTGGTTATCAGCAAGAAGATATTTTAGCAGCTTGTTTGACACACGGCCATCATCTTCCTAGAAGGGGCCATCTCAGAAAATTCACCCCAAGGTCAGACCATGCTTAGAGAAATTGCAAAAGACCCCAAGAACTACACCTCAGACTCCACAGCAATCTCGTGACAGTGCAATGAGAAAAAGGTTGAACAAATATGGCTTGTTTGGAAGTGCCAGGACAGGCCTCTTGGTATGGTAGCATGACTTAAGTTTGTAAAGTTGGATCTGAACAAATCACAAGACTTTTGGAATGATGTCCTTTGCACAGCACCACGTCTGGTGAAAAACAAGCATGGGTGATAATTTGGGTTTATTCTGCCGTCACAGGAGTTGAAGGAGTCAGCCATGAACTGTAGTTTACCAGTGTATGCTACAGTCAAATGTGAGGCCATTTATCAATTAAAGCTTATCCCAAACACACCAAAAACATTTACAACAGAATAGCCGAAAAAAGAATCAAGGTGTCACAATGATCCAGTCAGAGTCAAACTGACTGAAAAGCATCGACCTTCAGAGAGCTGTGCATAAATGAAACCTCGATGAACTGAACTGACGTTGTAAAGACGAATGCACCAAAGTTTATCCATAACAATGCAGAAGATTAATACATACCTACAGAAAATGATTACTTTAGTTTATTGCTGCTAAAAGTAATTCTATGAGCTTCTGAATCGTTGGGTGAACTTGGTTATTCACAAGGTTGTCTGTCAAAACTTTATCCTTCGGACTCCACCCTCTGGTCCAAATATACCTTTGGGGCTTTAAAAGTCCAGAAACCAATGTGTGACATCATGGTGGCTCACCCAAAATTGCCTTTTCAACTTAAAAATGTCAAAGCTTTGCTTGGAAATGGGAGATATTCTATTAAATTGTTTTATCATTTTTGGTTTTTTGTGCTTTTGTTCCCTTTGCCGTGTTTCTTTTATTCAGTGCTGTAACTAATGATAGCTTTCATTAGTTAGCTTCATGCAGAATAACTGATGACGCATTAAAGAGTGACAAGTTGACAATTCAGTCTCATCAGGCTGACATAAGAGGCTAATATGTGCCTGAAATGGATCCTCTTTGCCATCAGTGCTCCCTGATCTCACACACTATTTGTCAATGAGATAGGCGACAGACTATTGTAAAGGTCACAAGCTCTTGAGAAGAAAAGGAATCACAGCAAAATCAATTATGTGGTATCACTCCTCCATGGCCTTATGTCCTCTTGCACCGCTACTTCCATTCACATGGGAACAATTCCTTCCAACCTGTTTAGAGACCATTAAATTAACTGGAGGCTGAATAGTGAAATGGGGCGTTTGGGGAGGGAATGAATTCAGCATAAGGCATCTAAGCGTGCAGAGCAGATAATTAAAATAATTCAATTATCAGTGGCTTTCTTTAATATGAGTCATGTTGCATAAAGCATGACTGTAATATTGATCCATAATGGCTCATGTTCCCTGCCACTGCTCCCACTCGCTGTGTATGGGTATGTTTCGATTTGATTTTAATCCTTGTTTGGTACGAGCTAATGAGATTTCAGAGATAGAAAATGAAGGCTTTCATTCCAAAATAATATGTTTCTATTTTGGCTATGGTTTGAAATGATCAAAATGTCAGCTCACTTGGGCGATGCTAATAACTGTTTTGGGATAAGCAGAGGTTTTAAAAAGGCTAATATCTTTGGTAGAAGGCAAGACTCTGTAATTTACCAATGATGGCTCTTACATCCCTGTTTCCTGCATCCCTGCAATCTTCACTTCTTTGAGCTTCTTGTATAACAAACTGATTTCCCTCTCTTTCCAGCATGCATTGTACAAGAGAAGTGTTGTCTAAGCAAATGACGCATGCTTAGTTCTGCCTTCTCGTTAGCAGCTGCAATCAGCCAAAGGTGGCATCCATATCACTGTTATGTATTTTAACACAAGCAAACTGTGAAAAGGCTACAATAAAGACGTAGGTTGCCTCTTACATAATAATCCAAAAAGCACAGACTGCACATTTCAGCTCAGTGCGATCAGCTCCCGTTTAAAATTCTGATCCGCTTCAGCTCTGCTGCCCTCCCTTTAAAGAAGAAAAAAAAAAGACTGTGGATGTGTCATATCAACAGAATTAATAACGAACACAACAGATGTAGAAAGTTATATTTACTTGCAAACAAAATCATACCCCAATCTGTCCATGTCTTGCTTCAGTGTGAGGAATGATGCAGGTTTTTCAAGGTGGTTTGCAGATGATTGCAGTGTTGGTGTCAGAGAGAAGATTGTTATTCTGCGAGGCATTCTGGAGGGTCTCGGCTCAAAGAGCAGCCTGCGCCTGGAGCCTGGAGACTACTCTGTGTGTGTGTCTGCATGCGTGTAGTGAGACAAAGTGTCTGGGTTCACAGAAAACCAATCGAGACACCTGCCAGCTACCACTGCCAGCTGCTGATAAAACGGGGAAAAGAATGTGTTTGGCCTCCAGCACATTTGCCTGCCTTTGAAAGGGCAGGAAAGGTTGGACGAATGGTTACCTCACCCATTTTTATTTGTAATGTTTTTGTCTGTTCTTAACACCTGACACCTTTTCTGGCCAGAAAATGAACCCGAAGAAATAAAACACATTAAAAAGGCAGTTGTGCACTGTGATCACTTTTATTACAAAAAGGACGTCAGCTCTTGGCGAAAAACAGATCGAAACAAAAGGCTCCAGTACAGACAGGAAATAGCTGCTTGAGTAACTGACCCACAGCTACAACATCAGGATTAAAGCACTTCACAATTTATCATGCACGGAGAAGACACTCTGCAGGACGTACATGCGGTGGAAAAAAGGGAGGGACAAAAAAAACCAAAAACACGCTACCTCAGCACAACATTGCAACATTTGCATTAGGTAGGAAAAGGCCACAGCAGATCACAAGAACGTCACATGTTGTCAAAAGGGTCACAGTTCACTTGCTGTCCCGGGCGGGAACATGACAGACCAGTAGCACAGCAAAATGTGTCATAGCTACACTGGCCCATAGTGCAAAACATGTTTGCTTTACAGTAAAGGCTGTAAAATTGTGAGATGCCTACAATATTGCCTTTTCTTTCTAGCAACATAAAATGGAAAATGGGGTTTTCTAGCATGTGTTGTCAAATGTCAACGTATGATCTTTTAATGAATGTCGTCAAAATGTGACCGTAAAGAAAAAAAAGATGGAAAATATGAAGTAAGCTTAGTAATAATCTAAAGGTTAAAAATGATCCTTCAGGACGAGTTTTTGCTTCAGTCTTCATTCTGTATTTAGCAGTGATTCATTGTGAAATGAAGATAACATAAAAGAAAATCTAAAGACTTAGGATTTAGAAATTAAAAAAACAAAACAAAAATGTATACATGTTAATATTTTTTTTATGCGTGACATTGTTCGTGCAAAGTTTTTTTCAGATTGACCCACCCATTGAGGAGGTGATCATGGCATACATATATATATACACACACACATAAACTACGATCATTATAGTGAGCTGTATAGTGCTGACACCAATGCAGAATTGTTAAAGTCTATAGTTCCTCAATTATCCACGTGAGACTGACTCCAAAATTTCGCCAGTTTCTTTAGACTCATGTGTTAAAATACTCAGCTTTACAAAAGCATGTTTACAGCCTCATACAAAAATGATTTTGGTCTCCATGTTAAATGTACATCCACTAAATAACTACTGTTTAAATTGCATTAAGGCACTCACAGGAATAGCCATAGCTTGAGTGAGCTATGGTGTGTGTTTATACTGTTGGTGCCTTTTGGAGCATTTTTAATGAAGCTATTCTGACAAATATGGCTTTTTATGAACATATCGATATAAACAGGCAGTCTTAAAAAGTCTGTGCTCCAGTTTTGGGTAATATTTAGGTAGTATTTTGTTTATATCTGCTAGTACTATTTAGCAAGTACTGCATCTGTGGGATATACACTACTAAACAAGCCTTACTAAAGATGGTGATGGCCATAATGCCAGATGTCAGCGTGCTGGAAATGGAGGTTTATAAACTAATGGTTATGGTCACAGCAGCTACCTGCCTACATTTTATCATATATAGTCCATGGCAGGGGTAGGCAACTCCAGGCCTCAAGTGCAGGTGTCCTGTGCGTTTTAGATATCACTCTCGTTGAGGAGGTAATTTAGCAATTGAAATCAGCTGTGTTGGATCAAGGACACATCTAAAACCTGCAGCACACCGGCACTTGAGGCCTGGAGTTGCCTATCCCTGGTCAATGGGGACCACACCGCAACTGAATATGAAACTAACTCTAAAACAATAACTAATAAAAAAGAAACTTTACAGTCATGTGATGTTGATGCAGGTTAACTGAAAACAATGGGCCTAAAAAAGGATTATAGGCAAATCAAAATCTTACAGCCTTTATTGTGAAACTGATATGTTTTGTGCTGTGAAACAATGCAGAAATGACACATTCTGAAGTAATACTTGGTTGGAAATAGATCAGGGAGTGCTCTATATATCTATATATCTTTTTTTAAAACTTTAACAGGTTGTATGACATCTCTGTGAAGTGCAAAGACACCGTGGCATCAGCATCTCCAGTGTCTCAGCTACCTACAATACTGTAAACAATCTACACTATAAGGCGCACAGTTGAAAAGTTGCCCAACAAAAGAGCCACAACATCAGTTCATAAAGGGTCTGATGTGAAAATGCATCGTCATCATCTTCATCATCAACACTCTGCAGATCTGGCATACCAACTGTCAATATACCAACTGCAGGCAGTAAAATGCTGTTTAAGTTTATTTAAATGGGCACGACACGCACGAAAAAACAAAAAAACTACATCAAAAAACAGAAATATGAACCCATCTTCTTTCTTTTTCACGTCAATCTTTTTTCAAATTAGGCACACGGTACAGCACAGTAAACTTTTTTTTCTTCAATACCTCTTTTGGTTTTTGACATCTAAAGACGTGGACACTGAAGGCCCCTCCATGACTAAAAGGACAAACAGGGCTTTTTTGTTTCTTTTTTTTAATCGCAAACACAGAACAGTTAGTCGCTCGCTGCTGGCATTTATCTGTCCAAACCTAAACATTAAAGGGAGCTTTCCGCTGCAGTTTCCTCCTTTGTGATTATTAAACCTGCTTTGTGACCTCTGTATCAGTCTTTTTTTATGGCCTTTCCTTTCTGTGATGACACTAGAAACTATCACAGGATATCCTATACAACATAAGGCATTAAATTCCTCTTCGCATGAATCATATCGCTCATAAATAGTCTTTGTGACCTTTCATCTCTGTGCATAAATAAGAAAAAACACACATACAAATGAAAGCGCTAAAAAACCTTAACTATTCACTCTGCAAATACTTGTTCACTGTTTTAAACACTGATTGTCTACATTATCAATAGAAATCTAAGGATGTAAGTAAACATGATAGGATGTAAACACTGTTAGTATCCAACTGGCTTGGATCTCAGAAGATATTTGACCCTGTATGACACGAGAAAACAGTCCCACACATGAGATGGTGGAGGAGCGAGGTAGTCCACAAGAGACTTAATGGAAGGGGAAAGGAGCTATGGGTGAACCTTAATTGGCTCTGGTGTGTCGCTCGGACTTGAGGGCCGCATTAGCTTGTGGTTTGATTAATAATCTTCATAGTGTAGTTCAGGCTCTCTTGCTGTGGTTGAGAATTGCTTTGAATTGGCAGGGAGAAGCTGTAGAACTCTGGTTTGCACTCAATATAATCGTGTCAAATTTATTTTCAGTCTTAAATTTTAGAAGATTTCTTTGAAAGCTTTTGTTTTCCTGGCAGTCTTTTGTTTGGCAAAGTGCATCAAATCAGTCTATTTGTGTAATTTTTTTTCTTTATATATAGAGAGATAAATATATGCGTATATAATTTTTGCACCCTTAGTGGTCCTCACACGATGCGGTAATCAAATGTGTCCTTTTCAGTATGGTCTGTCCAGTTGGATGAGGGCATACTGCGATATGGGTCTAGTAGGATGCGGAAACAGCGTACGATGAGCAGGGCCAGGAAGATGAAGAGCAGCAGCACGAAGACAAAGGCAGCCTTCTGCTCAAGCGTCAGGTAGGAAGGCACGTGATGGCCACCACCCGACGAGGACAGCGTGCTGCTGAAGAGGCCCTCAGCCATCCTGGGCACATCCATGCTTGATCGTCTCTGCTCCAGCTCTTTGTCGGTTGCTTAAAGACTTTTGAGGGGAAGATGGACTCAGTGGAAAAGACCTGTGTGAAAATCCAGATAGATGCATTATAGATCATGTCTTCTGTGATTTGGCAGGTGAATGAGTAAACCAATAATTTTAAATTCTCAAAACTCAATTTGGCAAAAAAGTCTGCTCTGTGAATAAAGAAGGCCCAGAGGACTCCTTTGGCAATGAAATTCACGAGGGAGCTTTAGTTATACAACATTTAATGGAAGCAATACCGCTCTGAAGGTAGAAATGTCACTGGCTTCATTAAACCACAGCTTATTATTACTGAATTTCTAACCTTGCCTCCCGTGAATTGTGTTCATATGCAACCAACCTGCATCAGCAAATTAGATTCTGTGGAAACGTTTATTTTAAATATTGTCATGCATGAGCAAAAATGAGTTTCTCCTCAGACAAGGTTACATGAATGAAACATGAATTCAAATAGGTTTACGGCTGCCCGATGAAGGATGGATTACCAACACACAAAGCAGAGAGCTGCTACAGACCCCCAGAAGTGCAGGGGGACAGAAATGTGCATGAAAAGGGCACATTTAATAGAAATGAAATTTTAAAACGCATTTGTATGACAAAATGTTTAACATCTGTTATGCTCAAGGCATTATTTCATATTGCTTCAGCACATCATTTTAATTGAGATATTTTAGATCTAGTTTAGTTCTTACACAGTGTATATCTCTGAACTTTACATCATACACATTAGGCGAATGGGTATGATGAATTACTATAATTAAGAAATCTGCATATATCTTCGTACCTTGATTCTATATATTCTAACACATATGATCTTATGCAAGTGTTCCTGAGCTGAAAAACAAATCCTAAACTCTCTTCTTGATAAAGTTTCCTAAAAATTACAGCGCCTAGCACATTTACAAAAATGCTGAGCCCCTTTTTTTAATGAAACTATACACAGGAAATTATTAAAGATTAACATCTTCAGTAAAAACTAAAGCCATAAAAATTGAGAGACCAACACACTGCTGGGGCTTTTTTATTTGGTGGGATTTGATGTCAATAAAAAGTGCACTGTAACACCAGCCTTAGCCTTTAATCCAGTTACCAGACAGCAAACCTGAACCCAAACCTGAGACTTACAGAAAAAAGACCCTAAAATAAAATAAGTCCCCCTGTACTGAGCCAACTTCCACATAGGTTTAGGATAGTGCTGGCTTCATTTAAGGAGTGTATTAAATTAGTAAGGGTCCTTAGGGTCAATTAGATTACACTAAATCAGGAAACTCATGGGGAATTCTGTAATGCAGTATGTGAGTTGATATGCTATTTCAATGTCATGTATGAGCTTAGAGCAAAAGACGCTGGGGAATGACTTCATTTCAATCCATAGTGGTTAGGTCATGTTTTTTCATTATGTTCAGTTATTCAAAAAAATATCTCCAGAAAGGCTTATTGCTGTGTGGATCATTTGTTCTAACAAAAAAGAGCATAATACAATGAATTTGGAGGCAGTTGGGTTGTCGGTTCTATAGAGACAGCTGCAGGTAAATGAATCAATTCCTAAACAGCCAGCGGGACTGTTCATCGTTTGATGTTTTTCCTCCTGCTGAGCAAACACTCGAGTTATTATTCCAAACCAGTTTGAAAATTATTATTTTCTTCACACCACAGGAAAGCTACAGAGGGAATATATTTTTTAAACCTTGAGATTGCTCAGATATCACAAGGTTGTTTTTCTCAAAACGCGTTTTTGTATATAATTTTCGTAGCTTAGCAAATTATTAATTTGCTTAATTACCACATTTGGCATAGCTATACAACTCCACCATATTAGCTGGAGTGATGTCCAACTGTAACCCAAAGCCACCTGTTGTATGTGTGTGGTTGTTCTATTTAAATAATTATTAAAAGGCCGGAGACACTGATTGGAGGAACATCCTTACAGTTTTTCCCTTCTTTTTTTGGCTTACGTATCGTATTATCACACAGTTAACATTTCTTGTGGGTCCTGACCATCAGATTACACAGAACACCAAATTATTTGGCATGAAGTGGGAGAAACATACTTTAGAGTTGTCTATCTCAGTGGTTTTTTCAATCATTTTGTGTCCGAGACACACCAAAGACAAGCCAAAGTTTCAACGGACACCTGTGAAAAACAGCATATCTGATATCTGGCATGTCAGTTTGTCATTTGATTGTAATGTCAGATAACCTATTGATCATCTGGACCTATTAATGTTGCTTTGCAATAAGCGCCAATACCTTTCAGCTTGCCTCAATCACCTTATCAGATATTTTCACACAGCCCATTAAATGGGCTTGGTTTAGATCCAGACTCTGTTGAAGAAGGCCAAGTTTTCCTCTTCAGCTTGCTTGGCAACATTAACAAATCCCTCCCGACAACTGACTTTGAAATCCCCAAACCAGCTGCAGAAACAACATAGAAAGCAATGTGTGTTTGGCCTAAATGTGGACCACATATGCAGTTTTCTTAGGGCCACATTTGAGACACGACTGCTGCAATGAAGCCATGTGTCAATAACCCACGTCAAACATGGCTACTAACATTTTGGGCCACAACCTTCACACACAACACAAACACAATCAAGATTAGGCAAAAAAAAATTTGTTGATTTTTCCCCGTCATCTTTGCCCTCAGTGGCGAGGTCATCAGTAAAACCCCAGTGGTTGTACTGGTGGTTAGTTGAAATTTCCACACACATAAATTTTGTTGTCCTCTAAGCTAACGGTCAACTGACAGATTTGGACTTGAGCAGACATGACAAGAGGTTCTTCAATGTTTTTTCAGTCCCTTTGTACTGGAATATATGCCTATAAAATATAATATAGTATGATTAAAATTCAGATACATTTAAAATAAATGTAAATGTAATGTAACAAGAGCCTTGTCGGATGATTCAGGACATACTGATGAGAAGCGAGCTAGAGGAACAAGGTATACCAGTTAGATCCGGGTTGCGTAAAGTGGGCCTGCCGTTACTCGTTTACTGAAAAACTTTGGCTCCTCCCAGACATTTTCCCATCTATTAGATTTATTATCTGATTTGCAATGTTCTCTGAGAAATGTTTGCATAACCCAAAGTCTAATCCTTTTTGGTTCTGTCCTTCAGTTATGCTTCTGTAAGTGCGACAAGCCGTCACACACACTGACAATCACATTGGGAGGAGTGCTGAATGTGTTATGAGACAACTCAAAGTGACAAGACGGGCAGAAGAGCTGTCTCTTTCTGCCTAAAAGAAAAAAAATATGTTAGCAACTCTCAGGAGAGACCCAGAGAGAGCAAAGCCTTCAGCCATGCCTCGCTGATCAGCAGCCTGTAATCCATCACACTTAAAACTCAAAAATGATATTTCACAGCAGTGATTCATTGCCCTCACAGTAAAAAATGATAAGGAACATAGCTGTTTTTCTTTGTCTGCTGGTTTACTGTCAAATCATAATCTCACCGTCTTGTCCTGCAATGACACAGTGAGGTTACAGGGTATTAGCACTTTGGGCCGGAAACCACTTTGATATTTGTTACAAGGTTATGTAATAGACTTCAAAGACTCCAAACATTTACATCATCAGCAGCTCCATGACTAAGCACTCGGAGTTTGGAGCTTTTCTTGACAGTATCTAACAGGGATACGCTAAACATTTAAGCTGCTAGTGACAACTTTAGAAGGAGCTTTTCATTTTAAAACGAAACGTTAGGTCACATATCGGTCTGTGCTTTGCTCATCAGCAGCTGAATTTCAGAAAAAAGCAAATTGCCTCTGTAGCCCTGAAATTGCCAGTAGATGACAGCGATACAAATACACAGTGTCGAATTTTAGAAGCTATGTAAGGGCGCAATTTTTATTTTTTTTAGTTCAACTGTACAAAATCAGCTGCAGTTGCTGTGGTGAGGAAAAGATATGAAAGCGTGCCAAACGCTGAGAGTAAAATTGACAAGGAAGTGAGTGTGACGAGGATATCGAGCCAAATTTAGAAATGATTCCAGTGATGTTGAAGTGTTGATGTAACCTGCAGGCTCTGCATGTCTGTGTTGTGATTATGACTAATAGAGAATGAAAACAACATCAGTGGAGGTCAAATTAAGCAGTTAAGGAGAATTCTTCAATATGTTTTGAATCATTTCACAGTATAAATGTGCTTTACAATAAAATAACTGCAGAAATTACACTATGATGGCCATTTATGAATAAAATATACACAATTTTGCCATAATATACATTTTGCATATGTTTCCATTTTAATGCATTATTTTTAAAATTTATTTATTTATATGTCTTTCAATGTCGTGGACTTTTTCTCTACAGACACGGTTCATGAATGCAACAGATAAAAGGTTTAAAATCTTTATAAAGCCTGCACACACACACACACACACACACACACACACACACACACACACACACACAGCATTTATTTAAACATATATGCTGAAGAAGATTAATTGAAGAAATCAAATTCTTCAGCTGGCCTAATATTTGTTTTTTAAGTTACATACTTTGTGTAAATAAATGTAAGCAAAGAGGAACCACTGCAAAATTAATTATACATGTGAGTGCAGGTGGATGCAAAATTAAACATGTAATATGCAAAAGAGTGGTGTTATGAATAAGAGTCCTCATACTGAGATATTCTTATTCATATCGACCAATTCATCCAAATCCTTGTAATGCAACTGTAATCAAAGGTAGACACACCCGCAGATTCAACGCAGGAATGCTTAACAATCCAGCGCGTAATGATGAACCGCCATTTAAATGCAACATATAGGCTATTCGGTCTGAAACTGCCCCTGTTGTTTCAATAAAACGGCTCAAAATTGCCCGCTTTCTTGAACCCATTATTCCTATGAGCCTCAGCTGGACTCCTCGCTGCACACGTGGATGGATCAAAATGTGTCCAAATACCATTTCTTTCGCCTCTGGTACGTCTGCCTGCACCTGTCACACCTTTACAGCCCGAAGATCAAAGCACAAAATAAACGCATTTCTTTTTTAAAAGGCTTCATATCGAAGAGGATTGTGGTCAGATGGAGCATCAGCCGTGGGTGCGAGCGACCGAGTCTGTAAACACTAACCTGTTGTTATCAGGGGAGCTCGGGAATCTCCGTCAGCGGCAGGTCTCCATTCCGCTAGATCCGACGATTCTCTTTGCAGGTCTTTCACCGAAACAACAAAAACGACGAACAGACGCGTCCTTGCAGACCGCAGGGCTCCTCACTACATGACAGAAAAAGCCTGTCAGAGCTTCTTTCTTCTGTCTTTGCTGACTGAGCCGAGCAGACCTCACCCTCTGCTGCTCGATTTTCTCTCCTCTTCTGCTCTTGACGCGCCGCTTATCCCCGCAGACACACAGGCAGGAATGTAGTGGTACCCAGTCGCTACTGGCAACCTGTTGCCATAGCAATCTTCCAGGTAGGCTATATATTGCAAGCGGATGAGGGAAAGGTGTGGCCCTCATACAATACATGCAAACTGAGTCATAAACACACATATAACACATATTTAAAGGTAATTCGAAAATTAAATAATAATAATAAAAAGGTGATAGCGTCTGAGAGACTTTAACTCAAAGGTGAGAAGAATATAAAATCACCCTTGGGATATTTTAAAATGCATGTTGTTACATTAGTATTTGATCTTTGTCGCACACTTTATTGTAAAACTGCTGTGTATTCGTCAAAAGAATAAACAGTAAACTTGGAGTGTGAGCTTGGCTTTGGGCAGTGTACAGGTGGGAAATTAAGATGTGATGACATTTAAAGCAGAAAACATTCCTTTTATAGAGACAAGCTCTGGAGTCTTCACTGCCACACAGTGACAAACACGAATCCCCGCAGAGATTTGGGAAGACAGGACGTGCCACGTCATTAGATTAATATGTTTTAGTTTGTCACACACTTTACTCTAAAACAGCAGAGTAGTCATCTAAAAATAAAGAGTAAACTTCATGAATGGAGTGCAAGCTTGGCTGTGGGCAGTATACAGGTGGGAAATTAAGATGTGATGACATCTAAAGCAGAAAACTTTTCTTATGAGGCAGCTAAGTCTCCAGAGACTTAGCTGCCTCATAGTGACAAACACGAATCCCCTCAGAGATGTGGAAAAACGTGACGGACCGTGAAGGGTCACAGAGTGACTGTGCAGAGCAGCAGTTTGGGGAAATCTCAGGTTATATAATGTCCTGCTCAAATGAGTGTCCAACAGCTGTACTGCATCTCCATCTGGTGGCCTTGATTGAAGACTGCAGGTGTAAGAAAAACCACTGAAACTCCATATCAGTAATGAACTGTTTTCTACCTTTTCACAGTTTATGAGGGAAGATGTTTTTTCATCGTTTTGTCCTTTTTACTAGGAGCATCAGCTTACCAGAAATACCATCTCTGCCACATTCTAAAAGGGTATAACAGGGGTCTAACATTAACTAGGAATATATCTGTCATATAAAGGTAGAACAAAGACACTGTTAACTTTTTGAAAAACAAACATCTCTAAAGCTCAGCAAGTAAAAAATTCTATGCTTTGAATAAATAAATAAGGGGTTGCCACAGCAGGTAGCTTTTATAGAAGGTAGCTTTACATTAGATGCTCTACTTAATGCAACCCTGCAGGCTGGGCTCAAACTAGTGACCTTTCACTTGCCAAAACGATGTGTAAATTATTATACTGATGACATGCATGTGTATTTAATTTTTTTTGGCTTGTGTTTTCTGTATTTTAAATTTTTTTGCAGTTTTGAACCTCCATAGATTGTAGGAGTTTATCTGTCAGACTATTTCATAGCCGTGAGCTTGCCAGACTACTCAGAATTTAAAAGTATTAGTGGATTTTGTTACTCCAGGACAAAGACCGACAAGGAACTTGCAGTGTTTTCCAGTTGTTGTGCAAAGCTGAACTAATGGTCTCCTGGCTGTACTCTCACACTTAGTGTACCAATGAGATTAATGTTGAACTCTCGGCTTCTTGGTATTTTCCAAAATGTCAGCCGTTAAATCCATAATTATTCAAATGAGAGCTGGCTGAGATCAAATACATCTTGCGTTAAACCTTAAAATTCCTTATTTCATGAATATTTTATCTAATTATGAAAAGTTTGGAAGGAAGTGTAAAAGTTTGCTTCACTGTGGTTGAAATATTAGTGTGAACAATACAACTAGAAAGAGCTGTTAATCATCTATAGTCACACTCTATAAAAATAAATTCACTATCTATTTATTAAAGCCCATGCTAGATTGGTTGGCCTCCAGATCTTGACATCTTTTTTTTAATAACTACATCAATGAGTAAAAGCAATAATAATGCCTTTCGGACTTTCTAAATGAAACTTTAGAAATCCTTTTAATAATCTCACAGAAAAGTGTTTCATGACTGAATTTATTCTTTTTGCACAGGAAAAAAAAAGAGTCTACAGTCAAAGTAGTTCACAAAAAACACATGAATTTAAAAATGCTTTCCACTCACCCAGTGGAAAACTACATATGTATAACAGATTGTACAAAACACAGTTATGAAAGCCAGGACAGGGAGCTGCTAATTGGATAGCTAGGTCAGAGAAGACAGCTGATTGGCTCTTATGCTGCTGTGTCAGTCTCTCAGCCCTCAGTGATTAAAGCAACTGTCATGATACAGTTATAGCAAATGTATCTGCCTTATGTCCGCACCAACTCTGACTAAAGGAGGAAAAAACAGGAATACTCTCATTGTCCTATTATGTAACCAAATCCGTGACATATTTCCTTACTGAGTTGAAGGTTGTTGGGTGCCAGTGTAGCCCATTAGTGTCTATTAAAACAACACTCCCCCCCCCCCCCCAAAAAAAAAAAATCACATTTATTTCCAAATTACAATAAGTATACAGTATATAGTAGCTGGTCTGACATGCTTCAATTTACCTTTATACTACAGCATTTCTCTCTTCCACACTGTGTGTCTTCCTCCCCTCACCCCAACTGGTCATGGCAGATGGCCGCCCCTGAGCCTGGTCCGGAGGAGGTTTCTTCCTGTTAAAAAGGAGTTTTCCTTCCCACTATCACCAAAGCGCCTGCTCATAAGGGTCGTCTGATTGCTGGGATTTTCTGTTTTCTCTGCATTATTGTAGGGTCTTTACCTTACAATATAAAGCAGCTTGAGACAACTTTGATTTGATGCAACATAAATAAAATTGAATTAAAATGAATTGAATGTTCTTTAATTAGTAAACGTTTATTCTTGTAAAGTTGATAAAACTTTACATGTAATTTTGCTTAAAATGTGTTTGATGCTGTAAATTAGTTAGAAATAAATGTTATTTCCAGCAGACTGCTGTCAACACAAACTAAAACCTACACATTATGCAACCCGGTGCTCAAAGCAAACAGCAGCATGCTAAAATGCACCAGATATGACTGTGTTAACATCTTTCAACTAGAGTAAGATTTAACATATTCACCACTTCAAATAATTCCTTGTACTTTAGGATTTTTTTAATTCTTAAGTCACTGAGATTCATCACTGAGGAACCACGAATGTCTGTACAAAACTGTCATTCTGGTGCAGCTTGGATGACAGAGTAAACATTGGTTTTTATAAAACATCAGTGCTAATGGGCTAAGAATCAAATAAAGTTTTTAATTGATATAAATGTGATAAGTGACACAGTGACAACTAGGAATTCAATATCCTGTGGCTGTCGCATCACATTTGACCTCTGACCTCTCCTTCAGTGTCACTACATTGGCCAAAGTAATAATAATGCTATATAGAAACATTTAAAACTATTCTTATTGCCATTGTTTGTATTTACAACATATAGGCATATAGGGGATGTATATGTATATAATATAGGATTTTTTTGGCCAATGTTATTTACATTACAGTAACAGATTATAACCAATTAATTACAAAACAATTTGAATACCTGTACAATGTTCCTTAATATGATTCAAGAATTATTATTTTCTTTGGGAAAAACTTTTTTTTTCCAGTTTCTATATCATAGAACAAAAACAAGAATAAAAAAAAGAACAAAGAAAACTGAATTTATTACATTGTGTATCACTGTGGATTTCAGGAGGAAACCTTTGCTGATCCTTGGGAGTTACATAGTCGGCACATAAAGTTTTCTGTCCTAGGTGAATTTCTGTCCCTTATCATTTTTCACAGAGGGAAGGTCATCTCATCTTGGAAATCTGTGGAGTGTTCTCCCTGCTACCCTTTTGTTTACTGAAAGCAAGCAAGCAAGCAAGCAAGCAAACAAACAAACAAACAAACAAACAAACAAACAAACAAACAAACAAACAAGCAAACAAACATGTTGCAGAAGAGCTGTTTCAGACCTTGTAAGTTTGAAACTTACTTGGGCAAGCAATCGGCTTGATAGATGTGAAGCTGCTACTGATCTGCCAATAAAAGCTACAGTGGGTACACGATCAGCTGCAGGAGGCAGTGAATGCTAATGTGTAACTCTCAGCTGATTGCTCCTGCATAATAAGCTTAAAAGACATAAATATTTATCTATAACCTCTTTCGCCCTTACATACTGTGTGGGTTCATTTTGACCACCACCAAGATTACAAGAAAAATCGGTATTTACATCACATTTGCCCAGGTTCCCACAGAGACAGGGACCTGCTGATATTTCAAGAGTTATGGGGCACTCTCCAAAGAGTATAACAGTGAAACAGCACAGGAATGAGCACATATGATACATATAGAGCGTGTCTTGACACAGACACAGGATCCGTAATAGAGCACATTGCAGTAGATAGCAACATTGCCTCACAGTTTCTGGTTCAAATCCTAGCTGGTGCCTTTTTTTTTCTGTGCAGAGTTTGAATGTTCTCCCCAAACCATCATCGTAAGAAGAAATTTCCTCCTGGTCTGTCTTCTGGCATCCCCCCACAGTCCAAAGAAATGCACGACAGTTTAACTGGTCATTCTAAACTGACCGTGGATATGAAGTTGATAAAGTGTTTGTAGCATATAAAATATAGTGATGCATAGTTAAAGTGTGACTTGCAGCTACAAGTATTTTGATTGGTCGGCAAAACTAGAAATGCAGTGAATAAATACAAGTGCATTGCATAAGCATCTGCAACAAATTAGAATGAATTTATTCTGAGTAAAGTGAGATTAAAAAAATTAGATCAAAAGGAAAAACAAAGCAGGTTTTTCTACAACTGGTTGCAACAATAATGATGTTTTGTGTTTTACGTGTAAATATGTGTTGAGTTAATATTGATAATGCTAAATGGTAGTTATGAGGCTGTATTTTATGATGCGAAGTAAGGACATTAATACTTGTAATGGTTAGAATGGTTAAAAAAAGACATGGCTATATAACAAATCCCAACAGTTCCAGACTGTTCCTGCCATTTTTCCTCTCAGTATATTAGATTTCAGTCATTATGGGTGTTATGTTAGGTGAAACAGAATGTAACATTGTGTGATAGTAGATATTTTTCTCCAAAAACAAGTGTTATAAAACCTACAACATAAAAAAACAACAACAAAAAACCCCGCTCTGTGCTCTTAATAAATGTTACATTTCATCCATCATCCATGTATTAATGTTTCCACTTATTATACATTTATTGTATATTAAATGACTTTACATATATTGAATATCCAAATGTTCAAATATACATTTTGTTCTACACGGGATTGTGGATTAAAGTGTTGTTTGGGCGAAACTAATAGTATGAAAATCTCACCTTGGGCTTAGAGAAAGAACAGTGAGCATATTTCCTATTTTGACATTTTATGGTACAAATAATGGATTGATTCACGGAGAAACAGATTAATCGTTAAATAAAATAAATATTTGATGGAACCTTGGTTGATACATTTCCTTCAGGGATGCTGTTACCCAAATGCAGAGACATCAGCCTATAAGCGTCAGATTTAAAATACTGATACTATTAATGTCACTCGTTTTCGTGTTTGGCTGCAGGCATGAAGAACTTTAGGGTTAAAGTGGACAATCAGTGCTGCCATGGGCAAACACATTATCCTGCTGCAACCTTATTAACACAATGTGATTTTAGCAGCTGCTCATTACAACTTGATACATGTCAGCAGCTGCTATTTTTTAAATCCTACCTGGCTTGTGTCACAATGGCTGTGACTCAAGGGGAGAAATCCTTTAAGTATACAAGCACCGGTTGACTTTGGCTTAGATGTGTGATGCTGACCCCAAACAGAACCTGGTGATGTGTCTGACTACCTCAGAACAAGTACAAAATAAAAATATGTACATATCTGCTCTGCTTCACTTTTACGTGTTGGTTTCAGATTTTTTTTCCAGATTCTTATGATTTTTTTTTGTCATTTTGTTTGACAGAAAAGAGATAAGCTGATATTTAGGCTGAGAACAAGAAACCAATTGGTGTCCAACTCAGGCCGAGAGGCAGAGTCAGACCTAAACAGAGAGATGAGTGAATGCTTTGGATTATATAGAAAGACAGCTTATGGTTTAGGCTCAGGCATAGAGACAGCAGGTTTTATATTGATACATGGGCTCACGTCCAAGCTAACATGTTTAGGTTTTTTGGGTTGAGTAGAATAGACTGTTGAAGATCTAAGTTTCATGTTTAGGCTTAGACTGGGAGGCAGATTTTAAGCTTATGCCCAGACAACTTTTTTCTGAGAAAAAAAAGACTCAGGGTCAAACAGTGCTGCAGCAGCAAGTGCAATGCTTCCCAAGGGAGTTGGCTACTGGAAGACAAGGAACCTTAACAACCAGAAAACCAACAGATTGGGGGTACTGGAGGAGAAACTGGGAGAAAGAAGGAAGTTTGGCTGTCTGGAGGCAAAGGGATAACTAGCTGTTGGAAAGCCAGCTGATGTGTATTTTAAAAAGAAGCTTCTTAAAAGAGAAACAGATATGCTGGTTGACAGAGGAGAAGAGAGTTAATGACTAGTGAGCACAGTGGCTGGCTAATGAGAAAGGGGAGGTTGTGTAACCAGCTTGCCAAGCAGAGCAGTTGATGGACTCTGGGGGTGGGTGACCGGCAGAGCATCTGAGCTCCTACACAGAAGAAAATATGCCCCAGGACTCAAAAAGGAAAAGGCTGGGACAGCGATGGGACCAGGACGGTTGAACTGATGTGAACTGTGTGAAATGACAAGCAGAGAGTCAACAAATGAATCCTGCTGATACTGAAAGTGGATCTGTGACTCATTTGAAATCGAAAGTAGATTTTATTTATACCATAAAATCTCCCCAGTGCTCCCCCAGTGTTCTGACCTTAGTGTCAATATAATGCTTGGGGTTTTTAAACGAATGAAAAAAAATGCATTATGATACGTTTTGGGGGGTTTTTATACTTCAAAAAAATCAAAACTATTTTACACAGTTTGAATTTGAAGTAAAAAGATAAGGTTCAATAACAAACATATATTTTCAGTTCAAATTCAAGTACAAGGAAAGTCTACACACTTTCTTTTCACCCACCACAAACATTTTTTCCTAGAAAAGATAAAACGAGGCAGATTTCAACCACAGAAAGAACAAAAGGATTACCAAATTATCCGAGCATCTGAGTAAAGATGCTTCAGTTTAAGGTTATTTGCTCAGTAAGTATTAGTCAAGCCCATTTGCAGTAGTCCCAGTGCATAAGAGTGGCAAATAGCGGTTCCTTAAGCTCAGAGAAATATGACTGGCACATCTAATCTTTGTCAGTAGTGTTTAAAGTAGTAAAATTTTTGTTTGCTGCTTTAAATGTAAGGTGATTGTAGAATGACGCTTCCCTGTGCTCAGAATAAAAGTATTAATCTTTTTATTCCCCTGCCAGGTGTCTTTCATGTTGCTTGTTTGAATGAGTTCTTACACAGAGCTAATCTTAAAAAGCACTAATAAATTATCATTTTCTCCTACAAAAGCAACACATCGTATTTTGTCTTTAGTGGAAGACACACTAATGTTGTCAAGGGCTTTTGAAAAGTCTCAAAACTGAAGCAAGTGAAGTAAAAACAAACACAAAAGTAGTCCCGGGACAGTGAACGCTAAATAGGGATGGCGAATAACTGAAGCAGAAGAAAAACTTTTGCAGATGTCAAGTTTCTGCAGGAATGACTCTCATCTAAAAGCTTTCTTTTATGTCAAGTTTTCTAGAAGGGAAAAGTCATTTGACCACATCACTTAGATTCCAATAATTTGCATTTGAAAAGGTATGCTCAACACTCAAAGACAGTTTGCATTCTGCTCGAGTGCTCTTGACTCTAGGGAACACTCAGGAGTTTGGTGTGTGGACTGATGAGACAACTTTTTGGAGCCCCTGGTCTTGCCCCGTCCCCACAGACGCCTTTCATGTTGTCTGCTTTGCAACATAGAGTTCTCAAATTAAATTCCTAATGAGGCAAGTGTGAGAAAACACGCAACCATACACTTTACAAACTTTCCTAATGCTGCAGCTCCTTGAGACTTGCCTGCATGCAAACTCGTCTGCAAGTCTGCCATCAACTGTACTAAAAGCAGAGCTCAAGACTTTATTGATTTCCTTGCTCCTTTCTACACTTTTCCTATGATGGGCTACTTTGCTTGACACCTCTTCTCCCTCAGAGGCTCATCGTCATTGCTACCGTATAAACTAAGTGGCACATCTCCCCTCCAGCATTAATTAATAGCTTTGTGCTTCCTTCAGCTCATCTATTCTCTCAGACTAATTGCTAGCAGAAGCATCTTCGCTAATCCAATTTGGAGCCCTGAGTAATCTCCGGGAGCATCTCAGGCATTATTGAGTATTTGTGGGAACCTGCAGTCCTAATGGTTACTGTCTGTGCATTTCATTTATCTGATCCCAGCGAAGGATAGCCACTTTTTTTTGTGCACTTGCTTATCCCTACTTACAGCTGCAGCCTTACAGTGCACCATACTGACAGAATGGACTTGCTCTGTATGAGGTCTTTTTTTCCTCTCAGCATGTGTGTTATTGACAGCACTGGCCTTTTGATAAGACATTCTTTCTCTTCAGCTTGCAGTGCTCTCTCTGAAAACCTGAAAAATACAGCATTTCTAGCATTAGGCCTGCAAAACATAATAAAATTTCAGTGCCATAGAGTAATTACTGCAAGCAAATGGAATCACTGTTGTGAAATTAGGCAAGCTCAATCTTCTGCCAGCAGTACTGTTAGTGCTAATTTTGATGTTATCAGCAAGATCCACAGCAAAAGCCCTGTGGAAGCAGAAGTCTTTTCAACAGTGGTCACAGCAAAAACATTAGCGCCAATATAAACGAGATAATGATATATTTGCGTTTTTCATTTCATTAATTTGCACATTTGAAAGGGTAATTATTAAACTACACAAACACATGCAACACAGCTTCCTACCACTCCTCTGCTTTAAAAAAATGTTAGTGGATGTTAGTGGAGCCATGACAATAAAGAAACAATGAGAGTATTGTGTAGATCCCCAAGCCCTGTTGAGGCACAGACATGGGACCTCTAAGGCATCCAAGGTGTTGGGATCTGATGACAGAGGGGTGCAGTCTAGGCTGGTTCTGGTTCTGATCCCCTGGACTAGGATTGTTGTATTCTTCAAGTAATTCTCGTGTGTGTGAAGTACATTACCCAGCTGGGGGAGGCTGTTGCTGTCAGGAAATAACATTTTCTGTGAGGGGGGTTGACTAATGCTTATGTTGGTGAAAGCCCTCGATTTTTCAGAGCCAAACAGTGCATTGTACCAAGACGATCAGTGTTCACTTCACCCGTCACCTGTGGCTCAATGTTAGAAAAAGTAATTTACATTTGTAACATGCTTTGGGAAAACAGCATTCCAAATTTTAAAGAATAGCTCCCTTAAATGTGGCAAACAGGTCCATTCTGTACTGAAAACAAGGAAAAAATACTCTTCTCACACTTAGGATGTGCTCTTTGTGATGATACTTAATGAAGACTTCCTGCACTACCCAGCAGTGGCCACAGGGTGTCAGTATGTAGCTATGGATGTGCTAAAGTACAAACAACCTCCAACCTCTCATCTGTCAACTGAGACATCCTGTGTGTTTTAGGAATTATTGGCTGTGGTTAAACACTGTTTGGATGGGAGTCTGGGGGCCGGCAGTACAGACCTGATAGTACACCCTGATGAGTTTTGGCTAGCTGGACAAATGTTTAATTTACTAAAGTGACGGTCTGGATGAATTGTGGGCACTTCACTGACAGGATACGACAGAAAATCAAGCGTATACCGTATCTCATGTTGTTAGAGCCTGATTCCGCACACATATTTGTCTATCTACCTTTGTGAGGACTGACACAATATATTCCCTAGCTTTAACCAGTCCTCAGCTTGAACCCAAAAGACAAGTCTAAACCTTCAAACAGATCTTTGTAGGTATGTGACAAGGTGTGGATTGACTAAAGAAATCCCCATCACACATAAGCACTTACACAGACGCTCACAAAGCCCATGTATTCTCTGACTTCTGCTCTTATCACTAGAAATCCTGCCTGCAGTTAAACTCATAAAATGGCTCGATGCTTTTGTCTTCATTTATCGTTTATTGTGCAAATGGAAAGAGGCCAGGAAACCCTTTGAAAGCCTGCGATCTTTCCATGGCCACTTGGAAGCTAATTAGTTGGATTAACTAACCTTCTGATTGCTGCAACAAGGTTTTGTTGTGTCGCGTCATTTGAATTAATGAGGCAAGTTGATTAGAAACCTGAACTGATAGAACTGTTGTGAGAAAGGGTTGATTCCCTCGCTGCAGAGTGATAAATATGCCTCATTTCCTGTCATTGTCTAATGTTGGCAGGATGGCTCACTCCTATTTGATTTCAGTGGTTTGCCAGAATCAGAGGACGTCGTGTTGGTGATATAGTTACGGGAAGTATTAGCACAAACTTGTGTGTAAAGAAAGAGTGAGTCTGAATGATGCTGTACAGTCCTGTCAACCGGGCCCAGGACTTTAACTTTTGAACTGCTGTGACATTCAAATTAACATAATTGATTTAATATCAGTCTGGTCAGAAAGTGCATAATCAGAGTTTGAAAACTCCACGAAAGATTTTTCTTGCTAGACATGCTGGCAAATAATTCCTGACTTTAGCAAATGGGTAAACAGTCCTAGAAATGAGAACACTTGGCGATCTGCCCGAAATGGTCTTGAAAAATGATCTCATTACAATACTCATTTCTAATGAGCTGGAATTTGTCTATTAGTGGTGCAGTATAATCTAAACACGCCTGACTGTGAACAAGAAGCTCCCACAATCACTTTTCAAGGCTCCAGTATAGATTTGCAGTGAACATCTTCATTTGGCATTTCACTAATATTTTACCAAAAGTCATATAGCCTGGGGTTCAGTTGGGATGCAAATTAGTTTTTAGTTTTTAATACATCATCTACAGTTTCATGACCAAGAAGTGCACAGTTGTGACTGTTAAATCCACCCGTAGACAAACATATACAGTAAAAGTACTAATTAATTGCTTGTATTGTAGTTCCAGCTGCAGAGGGTAAACATGCTGAGCTATGAGCAGATGTGTTTCTGCTGCTTCCTCACAGCAGGAGATTATCCCGTGATTCTTACCCCATTGGACTAAAACGATGGTCCTCCAGTCCATTCATACATGATTTATCTTCATATCCAACCTAATGTTTCTCTTTTACTGTATATAAATAAAATGTACTTATCAGTGATTCTTGAAATGGAGGAGCAGCTTGTTAATGGGGTACAACATTGATGGGATGGCAATGGACAGCTTTGTGAAAGTACACCCAGGTAACCCTAAAGCAGGGATTGGATTTACATCTACCAAAACAAAACTATGAAGGCCTATGTCAGTCTTGGCTTCACTACAGCGGACGAGACCACAGACTCATGTGTGACTCATGGAGACACAACAAGTGGCTCATTATTATAAATATGATTATTTTTGGTAAAGACATTATATTAATAATAGTCAAAGACTTGAAAATTATTTTATTTATGAAAGGGAGGGCTACAAATTCCTCACCGCTCATCCCATAGAGCTCATGCTTTAGCTGTCTAGGTAATAAATTCACAGTTCTGCTTCACTGGAACTGCTTTGACGGTGAAAAACAAAACAAAACAAAACAAAAATGAAAACACCAAACTATTGACAGACGAGTGGTCAAGTGGTGCAGATCTCCATCAGAAGTGGGTAGAGGCCACAGCAGAGACCAAAAAAACCCAACAACAACAATAAAAGGGCATATGTCCTCCACCTGGTGAGTCCAAAATTAAAAGTACAGTGACTTGACAGAAAATTTGACTCATTTGTCACAGTTTACAGCATAAAGTCATTTTAGCTAACAGTTTAGCAAACAATAGCCTGCTTACAAGCCCAGCAGATGGTCAATTTGCACATATTTTCAGTCATGTTTTCTGAGTAACAGAAATTCAATATTTCATCTTGTTTCGGTTCTCCTCTGTTGGTAACTAACTATTGAGTACACCTGGCTCTTTAATTACTTAATGTTCCACTTTCTTTCCCAGCTCCTCACCAACTCTGTTATTTGCAGGTGGGCAGGTGACAGTTTATCAAAGCTCTGCGGTGAAACAGACGCAGAAAGCAGCGAAATGGCAGCATGTTGTTAATTTGTTGCAAAACAGTATGTTAAAAGGCTAAGGAATAGAAAAAAAATTGTCTTTTTACATGTACAACCAAATTATGGGTGTTCCACGCCAACAGTGCAGGAATAAAATATAAGTAGTAAGACAACAGGAATAAATAATAAACATGAGAAATATATACAATCAAGAGAAAGGCACACATTGGAGAACAAAGTGTAGTGGAAAGGACTTGGTCTGAGTATAGAGTCTGTGTGTGAGTGGTCTGAGTGATGAGGGTAACTCAGACCATTGCTCAGATTGGTGAGGTGGGTGGGCAGGGGAAGGTGTGGGGGGATAGTGTTTGTTAACAGTCCAAATGGCCCAGGGGAAAAAGCTGTTCTGGAGTCTGGAGGTGTGGGACTTGATTGACCTGAGGCACCGACCAGAGGACAGCAGGTCAAACAGGTGGTGGGCGGGGTGCAGGGGGTCAAACCGCTGGTTTTTCTGAGACAGGAGGATCTGCCGATGGCCTCCAGGGTGGCAGAGGGCAGCCAATGATTTTATGGGTGGTGTTAATTACCCTCTGTAGTGGCCCCTGCAGTAGGACAGCCTAGAAATGACAGCAAATAGTATTTGCTGTCATTTCTGTGTGTGGGTTTATCAGACTAAAGCCTTTTAAGGTGTATATGTGCTTATTTGTTTGAATTTTAATACTGATCAATCAAGCTTTATCTTCTCAGACAAAAGGAAGCCAGTGTGGGTTCATCAAGGTTGCAGTCTTGCTTCAATACGTGACACACTTTTCTTTTCAAGAGGAATGCCGTGTCTGGAACCATAAAAGCCTCACATAAAAAAAAGAAAACAGCTGCCAATCCTATACGATAATAAAGCAAAGAGAGAACAAGAGCGCTGCATGTGTTAAACACACACTACATCACTGGTCAACGGCCCCTCCTCCCCATGTGATGGCAACATGACTCATACGAAGCATGTCCGCTGATTCATCGAACAAGAAAACAAATGGGTGGTGAAGAGGGAAATCAATGCGGTGAGTCTACGAGATCAATCCTGTGGTTGCGCTCGTGGTTTCCATTTTCGCTGCACTCACACACTCCACGTGACCCCAAACTCATTTAGGGTGACAAAGACTAACCATGTTACCGCCTGCACAGAGAAATCCACATTCCTCAAAACTGTCATCTCTTCAATCTCACGCTGACAGTAATGGTCTTGAGATGCCGCCATTTCGAGACATGCAATTTAAAGAAAAAATGAGCTTGAGGAGGGGGAAGAAATGTCTCATGGCGGAGAGATTGGAGACAAAAAGAGGGAGAATGAGGGGAGAGCGAGCGAGGGTTTGCTGTGAATCATTAGTTCGATGGGAGCACTGCTGTTTCAGGACTAATTGAGTATCAGCGTGAGCCATGGGTGGGTTGGCCTCAAAGCTGCTGTCGTCAGCACGAGCAGACGGGCGGCTTTGAGAGGTGAAGTCTGTAAAAACGGAGCCATACGGCAATCCCTGAATTTAACAAAGAGCAGCGGAGAAGCTGATAAAGCTACAAAGAAGCAACGATGTCCTGACTGCGATGCCACATCTGCACCCGTCTCCTAAACTTCATCGTGTACGATCATCTGTAAAAAGCTTAGAAATTCGCTCTGTACCTTTACACATTTAATCAGCGGCTTTCATTATTTTACCTCTCAGTTCCTGGAGACCCTTAAAAAACAGCAACAGCAATAATAAAAATATAGTTCAGTGAAGGAAAAGAGAAATAAAAGGCTTCTAAAAGCCTGCAGTAAAGTACATCCCCTTGAAACCTCTTAAATCTGTTTAATTTTACATTTGAAGCTAAATGAGACATTCAGTCTTTTTTTTTGTTTTTTGTTTTTTTTTTTTTACAGAGAAATACATGAAATAATACATGATCTTTTAACACTGTATCAAGTGGTGGGGGAATACAATGTGAAATTATTGAAATTATATGCCAACAAATGGTAAGAAGCTTCTGCTCCACTTTCTCAGCTGTTAGGGTGACAAGACCAACCTCAAGTATTAGCTTTTGTATGCATTTCTTAACTGCAGCAATCCTAAATAGTGCATTTTGGTGTGCAAACTTAAAAAGCATCCAACTAAAGTAATCATCCATCCATCTTCTTCCGCTTTATCCGGGTCACGGGGGCAGCAGCCTAAGCAGAGAAGCCCCGACCTCCCTCTCCCCAGCCACCTCCCTCCAGCTTATCCGGGGAGACACCAAGGCACTCCCAGGCCAGCTGAGAGATATAATCTCTCCAGCGTGTCCTGGGTCTCCCCCGGGGCCTCCTCCCAGTGGGACATGCCCAGAAAACCTCGCCCAGGAGGCGCCCAGGGGGCATCCTTGTCAGATGGCTCCTTTCGATGTGGAGGAGCAGCGGCTCTACTCTGAGCACCTCCCGAATGGCCAAACTTCTCACCCCATCTCTAAGGGAGAGATATTTAAAAATAAATAAATAAATAAAGTCAATTGGTGTAAGATTAAGGGCAGCTGAAGGAACACAAACCCAAATCTCCAAGAACTTACATTAGATTAAGTTCAACAACAATATTTTCTGCACTGAACAACAACAACAACATCTCTACATTCAGAAAGGAAATAAAAGAGGATTTGAGTGTAGAAACAAGTTTGGACACGTGGTTAGCCTGGTTAAAGTTAGTGAAAGATCATGATTTTGTTAAAATGTTAATAAGAAGCCACTTTGTCCAAATCTCACTGCAGCTTGTGGGATTATAATATTACCTTATGCCATGTTAGACCCCTAATTAAAGATTGTGAATTATTATGTAGTTTTAGTTTGCATTATTCTCCTGAATTAGAAGAAGGTGATAACTATTACATTTGCATTAGATTAGACTGCTGATTTATTGTGAATGAATGATATTGTTTTATGATGCATTATACTGCTGAGTTATAAGAAATACTGTTCGCAGAAAGTCATCGCCTTATTTGTCTGATTAGAAGAGAACAGAATATACTGGAGTTTTCTGCCCCATCTCAGCAGGAGCAGATAAACAGGGAGCCAAGGTCGTAGCTTAGGCGCCGTGTGAGAGAAAGAATGTGAATGTTTAGGCTTTTATGATTAGGTGGGGGCCACTAGAGGCTATAAGAGTTTGATCAATGCTCCACCATTTTGAGATCTGATGCTGTCTGCGTACAGTATCCATCTCCCACGCGTGTGATCATTAAAATCATCGTTTGACTTGACCCGGCCGGACCAGTGTTGTTATTGTGGTTTTTCCTCTTGTGTCCATCTCCAATATTTTGAATCCGTAACGAGCTGTTGTATTTTTTCAGTGTTTTCTGATACACCTTCTTTTAATATTTCTTTGTAATATTTGAGCTAAACCGATGCGATTCAGACACTGCAGTTATTACTGCAGATTTGTAGTAGCAGTAAAACTTATTCTAGCAGGCAGGATTGTAAAATAGGATCCTACATGTTTTATATTTAGCCATAAACTTAATATTTTCTTCATTCATTGTTCATAATTACAACTGTAACATTTCATATGCACAAAGCTTGGATTTTAGTTTGCAGACTATGTGTAAACCCTAAAATCACATTAAATTAATATACTTTTATGCTCACAGTTACCTATAATACTGTCAGTTTGATATAACATAACATGCAAATTGTTCCATCACAGTCGCACACCTCCACCAGCCAGTCAAGTTGTACTTCGTACATTATATTGCCTTAAGTATTCACCCTCACATTCTTATGGACTCGAGTGACATCCTTTTCTTAATCCATAGGGTTTAATATGTTGGCAGCCCACCCTTTGAAGCTAGAAGAGCTTCAACTCTTCTGGGAAGGCTTTCCACAATTTTTTCGGAGTGGGTTTGTTGGAAATTTTGATCATTCTTTGAGAGGTTGGATGACAAAGCCTGGCTCATTGCATCATCTCCAAGGTTGATCTCAACCCGATAGACTCGGGACATTAAACTCACTCATCCATGTCTTTATGGATCTTTTTCTGTGCACCGGTGCACATACATGTTGGGTTAGCTGTTTGGCCATGGAAATGGTCTCTGTGCACTGCTCTTGAACTGATCTGAAGTCCACATGAAGTTTGGTAGTCTGTGATTTACTCTGCAGAAAGTAGGTGTCCACTGCACATCATGCAATTCAGCATCTGCTGACCCCACTGTGGGATTTTACGGGGCCTACCACTTCGTAGTTAACTTGTTGTTCCAATCCCTCATTCAAGATGATCTGCATGTTTTAGGCCAGATGCCCTGCAGAGATGCAACCCTCTCCATTTATCCAGACTTGGACCAGTGCTTGGAGCACACAGTCTTGTGGCCCCCTTGTGCCTGGGTCAGATATAAAAACTCACAATTTGTATTCTACTAAAGATTTGTGCAAATTCTTGCTGCAATTGCCATCTGGCCAAAAAAGCAGCAAAGTCACAATGACCATGATGTTTTTGCACATTCTGATTGTTCATCCTAAACATTTGCACCAAATGAAAATGCTTCCAGACACGTTTGTCACTAGCTCAGTAGCATAATCACATTTAAACTTTGACTCAAATTTATTGCCTATATTTCACAGGTTAACAGTGTGTTGCTGAGCTTTGCAGACATTCATAGAAGTTCATATTTATTATTTGTGGTAAAATATTCACAATAAAAAGAAAAGGCTGCTCCTCGCTGCCAGCCATTACTGTGATCTTTGACTTCTGAAAAAGAAGCCGGGCTTGTTGTGAAGATCCAATAATCTTTTTTCAGTTTTTGCAGTCCTCACTGAAGTTAATGCAGTGTCAAGGTTTTTATTCCTCTCTCAGGGATGCAGATGACATATTTCTAGTTGACATGCAAGTCACATAAACAATTAACTTATGACCTGCAGAGTAATCAGCTCCGCTACCACCACTCAGGAGAGGCTGAAAGAGACAATTTTCTTAATGCTGGAAGGAAGGCAACAGAAACTGTCCTCTAATCTTTGCTCACTGATGAGAAAAGTCCTGAGAGTGAAATGAGGAGTTCACATGAGTAACTATAAGCGCTATATAGTCAAGAGTGTGTCCATGACAGAAAAAAGCTCATATGTAACTTAGGCTGAAACCTTAATATCTCATAAAGAGAACTGAAGAACTGAGACAACCACACCATCTGGTAGAATATCAGTAAGTGAGAAAGGAAGTGCAGGAAAACATATGAATCAGAGCTGCTGTAATGATCAGCATGTGACTTATTTAAAACGACAGAGCTAATGCAATCTGCAAAATGGCACAATGTCATATTTTCACTTCATGATTACCAGAGCCAAAAGCAACCCATGGTAAAAATATGAATTTGATATCTACAAATCTACAAAATCTGAAACAGAGGTCTTTTAACAAGGTCTTTTTATTTATGTCGCACCAAATTACAACATCAGTTGCTTCAAGGCACTTTCTGTTGTAAGGGAAAGACTCCAATTATACAGAGAAAACTAGTGGTGGGCGGATCGACCCAAATATCGCTTGTATCAATACCAAGCCATCGGCATCAGTATCGGATCGATACTAGCCTGCTGAGATCGATTCTTTAAGTTCCGTCCTTGTTTGCAATTCTGTGGTTTTGGCAAAGACGAATCAGCCAGGTCGCCAGAGTGTCAGCACAGAGCACTTTGCTCCCACTCCCCCTTCTTGTGTTTAGATGTTGCGCCGTCACCTGACGTGACTTAGACGCTTTAGAGGTTGTTAAGTTGTTTAAATATTATTTAGATTTTCACCAGTTGTTGTTTTTGTTGTTGAGAATTTTAATTGTAATTTTTGTATTATAGTTTCTCAACAGTACGTGTTTGTTTTACTTTGTTTACTGGTTTGTGTGCATTTTTTATTTAAGATTTTTCTTTTAAAAAATGGATAAATCATTTTCTATTTAATTAGAAACATTGTACTAATTATGTCCTGGGTTTTAACTATTTAAAAAATAAAAAAAGGACAACAACACTTAAGGTCATGAAAATTAATTGAGATTTAGCAAAGGAAAGGAAGGAAAAACTGAATTTTAACAGGAAGAAACATTGAGTACAGCCAGGATCAGGGAGGGGCGGCCTTCTGCCACGACTAGTTGGGAGCGATGGGAAGAAGACAGGACAAAGTGAGCCAGAGATTAATAATAACTAATGATTAAATGCAGATGATGTATAAACAAATAGCAAACACATAGCTGCGCAAAAGCATAGGGGAAAAAATAGTTACACAATTATTGACCATTTTATCACATCAGCATCACTGACACTATATCAATATTTAATTTCAGATGAAATATAACCTTCATACAGGTGTTTGTTTGGAATGAAGTCAACTCTGTTTACTTTATACGTTCCTGTACCAGGATGTAATTCCTATGCGGAGTGCTTTATATTTTGTTTGCTTGAAGTCTAACTGCGTTTTATTCCAGCATGTGTAATGTTTACTAAACACGATGGACTTTTCTGCACTGTTTACCCTATGATTACTTTAATTTAAAGAGTTCAGAAATCTCCTCTTTGGCCCTGCAGGAGGAATTTCACTTCAACTTGGCTCCAGTTTTGTGTTCAGTTCATTTTTGTTATGCTCAGCTTTCCAAGCATGAAGAACAGCTGGATATCAAACACTAACATCTGTCTCCTTATACCACTAACCTCTTGAGTTTTTTGCATTTTTTGGATTATCTTCACACTCCCTAACTCCTTTAAAAAGCAGTTTACTTGTCTTGTTTGGTTGCATATACGTCTATACAATTAGATTTTTTCCCCTCAGTCTCCTCTTTGTGTCTGCCCAGTACAAATAGTAAAATTAAGGGGAAAAACACCTGCAGCGTATAAATAATCTATTTAAAACATATTTATTTTTCAGTGTCTAACCAGCATGTGAACATAAAATAAGTGTGGAGTCATATATCAGGTGTGTAATGCTGTAAAAACACCCTTTTTGAGCATGATTACCCCACATGTTGGTCTAATATCCTTCGTAGAAAGAATGACCTCAAAATTCTTGGCTGGCTACAGAAAAAACAAACCCTTAGCCTTGGTCAACAGCTAAAACAATCACAGGATTTTATTTAAACTTCTATTAAGTCAGTCTTTTTTTTTAAAATAAACAATCAATCAAATTACAAGACTTAAAGCTCTGCAAAAAGGTCCTGCTCACGATAATAACCACACTGACAGTTAGCAAACTCTGAAACTCAAATTAGCCTCTTTTAACTCACTGTTTTGGTTTTTATGGCACATTTATTATTTTGGCTCAGAATCCATAGTGTCATCAACCTTAATTTCAGAATAAGGAGTAGCTGCCCTCTGAATAAACTTGTATTTTTGCACTGTTGCAGTTAGTGATTAACTGAAGTTGTGTGGCCTGCTTTTGCAGGGAATCCCACAATCACACAAGTTCACTAACTAATTGCAAACAGCTTCAACAAACAGGTTGAAAGCATATTGAAGCTGGCTAGTAAGCATTTGCTTAGCTTGGAAACTTCTTTAGCTTGCTAGTGCTTCAGAAGAAGTCTAAACTGCTAGACTTTCACTGTTTCCTACAGCAACAGAGAGCGGTTTTCAAACAAGCTCTAATAAGCCTGCTGAGCTGCTTTCCTTGCACTGACCTGTAGATGAGATATGACAATAGATGATGAAAGTGGAGCATGTAGTAGCCAAACAGATCTTAGATCCAGGCTTGCATCTGTCAAGTGTCAAAAATCCAAAAGAAATCTAAATGAATGCTAATTTCACATTAGCTTAACTTGCCATAAAATGTTCTACTTTGTAGCTTTTAGGTGAAGATTTCCAGCTCAAAGTTATGAAAAATGACTTGAAAACACTTTCAGAGACTGAAGACACACGATGGACCAAAACCATAAAAGGCTGGAGTGATCATGATATTTTGGCTCATCAGTTTAACAGCAAGTTTTACAGCACTAGCTGGATAAATAAGACACAATGATGACTTGACATCTCTGCCTCCCACTTAATGTCTTACTTTGCTTCTTCAAGCTGTGGATGATGACTATATAATGAAATATCAAATGACACAAACCACACAAAGCTTTCTTTCTTTTGTTTTGTACAGTGGAACACCCTGAGCTTTCCTGTTGTGGGAAGTTTATCCAGCAGCACAATGTCTGGTCATCGATTGTGGCTCCTTTGCTCACCAGAGAAAGCAAGAGAGGAGCCCTTTGTTAGCCCGAGGACATTATCTAAAAATACATCTTTGAGGGCATCCCTGGAACATAATAGCAAGCATTAGATACTACATTTTGTGTTTGCAGAAAGGTCAAAAACAGAATGAAGACTTGGGTTTTTTGCACCTAGAAGCAGTGCACTTAGAAGAACTATAATTAAATCATTCACCTCTGCACCACTAGTGCTTTCGAACACCAGTGACCTTAGAGAGAGTCCTGTTTTTTCCTCTGTTAATATGGACACAGTTGGTCTGGCAGGACAGATTAGTGCAGACTGAGCTGTTGGATGACGGTTATCATCATGGACTGGAAGAGAGCGCCCAGAACCGGTTGTGCTGGGGGATTTCCAGCTGGCTCCAATGGGACGGCAATGGATGTGGCGGGTCAGGGGAGGAGGAATGGAGCGAGAAGCTCTGGTGAGGACAGGTGCAGGGTGAACAGGTTATGGCCGGCTGAGGGAGTGCGAGCGACAGGCGGAATCAGATTCTTCATGAAACAGACAAGCACAGGTGGGTCCTTGTCTCCGGGTGAAAGTGTCTGAACTGCTGAGTCGAGACCTCTTCTTCGCCTGAGTGCTCTGAATTAAACCACTAACACATACACACAGACACGCTACAGTAGCACTGGGAGCTGGGTCAGGCATCGGGCCATGAGTGCCAGGAGTGCCGGGCATGCCAACCATACCACATAACTGTTCACTGACCTCAGCCCCTATTATGGCAAAGTGCAGCGGCTTTGAATACAGGGCAACATGGCCCCCCCCCCAAAAAAAATCAAACATATTCTGCAAAATATCCTGTATATGGTTGTACTTTAAAACCATACAGCTGTCATAAGTAACACTCTGATTTCTGTGAATTTTGGATGGATGGATGAAGTGTCACTATGACTATGTTCTCATTTTACACTGGTGGTATCTAGACATGCTAACACAGTAATTGTGGTTACTGTGTATATACAGGGCTTTGGATGGATTCTTAACTTTCTTCCATAATTTCAAGTTGGGTTTGATAATCCAGATTTACCAGCTTTCACTGCAAGACTGATAAATCCCCAAAACGACCACAAAAAGTAAGTTAATCTAATAATTTTACAGAACTTTTTCTTTTATAACTTTTTGCTGTATATGCAGCTATTTAGATTAATATTACTGAATGATAATTTGATGCCTACTAAGATCTTCTGTGTTAGCCTCAACACTCACTGGCCTCTTTATTGGGTACACCCATTCAGCTGCTTGTTAATGCAAATATCTAACCTGCTAATCACATTGCAGTTGCTCAGTGCATTTAGGGATGTTAACATCAAGGAGTCGTTAAGACCTCCTGAAATTCAGAGCATCTGAACGGGCAAGAAAAGTGATTTAAATCCAGACGGGCTGGACTGTAGTTCAGAAAATGCTGATGTAATGCAGATAATGGTTCAAAATGAAGAGAAAATACCCAGTAAGCAGACGTTCTTTGAACAAAAACATCTTTTTTTTGTGTGTGTGTCCCGTTTGGATCTATAGCATCAGAATTGTTGTCTTGAGGCCAAGAAAGATGCCAAGCGGATTTATTTTACCAAGTGGATCATCATGGCCTTGCCATATTGGTCCATTTGATTGACCTTTATTATAATTATGAATTTATTTTATTTTCAGTTGCAAACGGGACAGACATAACTGTGGGATAGGACAGGGGGAAAGAATGAAAGAAAGAGGGGGAGAGAAAGAAAGAAAACCAAAGGGGAGAAGAGACGGTGAGAAGGGGGGGAAGAGAGAAAAAAAAAACAACAAAAACAAAAACAAAAACAAAAACAAAAAACTCCTGGGTAACAAAAACATCTTGTTGATCTCAGATGTCAGAGGAGAATGAGTGGTTTGAGCTGTTGGAAGGCAACAGTAACTCAAATAACCACTTGTTGCAACCAAGGCATGCAAAAGAGCATCTCTGAAGGCACAATATGACAGCCCTTAAAGCAGATGGTTTACAGCAGCACTGTACTGCAACATCCAAATGGTACTGTCAGAAACATGAAAGCATGAAACACATGGAAGCATGGACTCAACCTGCATGGACTCAAAAGTTGAGGCTGCTGGTGGTGCAGTGTTTAAATGCCACAGTTTTGCCTCTGACCACGTCCACCCTATAATGACCACGGCTGCTTCCCGCAGGATGTTATGTCACAAAGCTTAGATCATCTCAAAATGGTGTCTTGATCATGACATTGAGCACATCTGGCAACTGACACATCTGCAGCAACTGTGTCATGTTATCATGTCAATATGGACCAAAATCTTTCCAGCAATTTGTTAAGTCTGTACCACAGAGAAATGAGGCAGTTCTGAAGGGAAACAATTCACTCGCTATTAGCAAGGTATATCTAATATACCTTGTCCAGTTAGTGAACATATTTCTTACTTTTAATTGTGTTTGAGATGAGAATAACAATCTTCCACTTACCACCATTTTTAAAATATATTTAAAATTAATAAATTCTTAAAATCAGAATATGACTTTTCCAGCTTTTTAAAGACATAGTTTAACTTTACAAATACTAAAGGTCTCTCTGTGACTACACAGTTACACAGTGTATATGATGACAGATGTTAACCAGTGAGCTTCATTTATGTATTGGCAGGATTTCCAGGACTCAAAGTGAAAGAGAGATCGGAAAAGATCTGACAAAAGAAAAGAAGAATACTTTCAGAGTAGCGAGATGGACCAGTTCATGGCTTTCCTACATAAGGGTTTGCTTCATTATATCACAGTGAATCCAGGTATATATATCACCCTGACAGCTGAACAGAAGTGGATGTTACATTGTGAAGCTTTGGCAGGTTGTTTGACCTCTTCTTATTACCTGTTAAATGAAGTGACACATGAACAGATTTGGAGATATAAAAGAGCAAAGACAGCACGTTCTCTTGGGGAATCCAGTCTCCAAAATTGAAATGCCATTACTGATGTATGAAAACACTGTTTATATTATACTTCCTAAAAGCACCAGAAAACATATCCAATCTTAAGTTCTCCATCAGGGCAACACTGTCTAATAATTTGCATACATTTTAAGGGGACTAAACTGCACCCGCAGCATGTTTTCTATTAACCGTTCTGCCCTTCTGTGCCAGCACATCTATCATCCTGTTATTGTCTTTCTATTATCCGTATTAACCTGTTCTCTCCTCTCTGATTTGGTGCCGTCCTGTTGACTGGCTACAGAAGGTCCACCTGAACTCATAGAGCCAAACCAAGTGGAGCATGGAGTATCTCCCTCACTATCATCAGCACTGTTGTTATCCCTCGGTTGCTTTTGCAGGATTTTTTTTTAATTGAATATCAGTTGAGCTGGTAGTTATCAGTAGTCCCGTTTTTCATTTTGGTTCTGTTAGCTTAGTTTTGCTAATGTTTGTTTAAGGAAGAAGTCAGCTGTGTCCAAGTGTGTGGCTGGTTCACGGTGTTTTTCCTCTTTGGAGAAGGCGATGGGGGCTTTTTTTCCTCCCATCTCCTTTCTTTGTGTCCAATCTTTGTAAAAATTCTATTTGAAATTTTAAAAGCTTGTTGAACTACAGCAGCATTATATGTTCAGCTCCTTTGAGCCACGGATGGTTGCAAATGAACTGGTAATGTATGAGTGGAAAAAGCTGATGCAGAGATAAATTGTTGTCAGATGATAGATGAGTTGGATCGTTTTGATTTTCATTTTGCCAATCACTCCTTTGCTGTCTGCACAGACTGCTAAAAACGTGCTTACAGTGTGCTCCGACATGATTGGTCACTACTGTTCACACTAGAACAACCAACAGCAGGGCCAGAACACACACTCATACCTGTGGCAAATGAATAATCACCAATTAACCCAGAACATTGTTGTTGTGTTAACCGCTAAACTATTTGCCACCCCAGCACCAGAGTGCCCCCCCCACTTACATATTGTGCATCCAGTTATACATAATGTGGGGCAACTATTGTCGGCTTTTACATACATCACACTTGACTGTAGTTTGTAGCCAGAAGAGTGAATTTCTGGACTGGAGTGTGTTTGGATAACATGAATGGATGTTATACTTGTTTACACTTTCAGTAAATGTGGCTGAGGTGCCGTCATTTATGCTCGACTTCTTGATGCAACAAAAAGAGGTGAATGTAATGAATGTGGATAAAAATAATAACAGTCTACTAGAGCTACGGGTTTACAAGGCCACACTCACGATTCAACAGTCCAATCAAATCGACCAGAAACTTGGATAAAAGTCACCACTGTGGCTGCTGTACCATAGTGATGTCCATTTCACTCCGAAATACATCATATTTTAAAAAGATACAGATGCTCTAATTGCCATTTCACCCTGACTTTAAGTGAGACCAGGCTCTCACTCGTCCACCACCACAACATTAACGGAGGAAAAAGCTGATAGAAATTCAATAACTGAAGGATTCTACTCTTAAGCCGCAAAAGAAGATCAGGGTCCAAGTCTGCCTTGCCAAACACAGCACAGTCTGCTCCTTATTGAGAAGGCCTCAAGATCCTTTATTAAATGTGCTGGGGGAAAAAAAAAGAGTCCATAAACGGAGTGTGAGTGAATTGACTGCTGGACAGAGGTAAGACAGAGGTCAGAGTACGCTGGATTGAGATGTAGTTAAGTTCAGAGTCGATGCCGGGTCGTGATCAGTGAAACACGTGACAGCGTCTAAACTAACAACTGGTAGTCAGCTGATTCTGAGGCTCGTGCTCCACAGAAGCCAGAAGGGTTTTTTTTAGCCGTTTATCTACTCCGACTCGGTCTGTTCTATTCGATCAGTTAGGAAGGATTTCATATGAGGCGTTGAGCCCTGTGATGTTCCTGGCAGCCCAGACATTTTATAACAACTGTAATTTCTCCTCTCATTCGCCTCAGCATAAAAGGCTCTTTCATGGAAATTCTTATAAAAAAGCAGCAAAGGCATATCAGATTGAGAAATGTAATAGTTTTCACTGAAGCCATTTTCGGGGAAAAGGAATTGGTATTTGGCTCGGTAGTGGGGGGTGGGGGTAGAGGGGCTGAGGGGAGGCAGCGGATGGAAGTCTTGTCACTCTGTGTGCTGCAGCTCCGTGTGTTTCTCCACTAGTGTTTATGGGGCATTTAAAAGCCTCCAAATGTGCCGTGGTTTGCGGCCTACGAGTCCTCCCCAAAAGCCCTGGGCAAGCTGCCAGCGCAGGCTCACAGTTAAAATAAACAGCACAGACACAGCGAGCGAGAGTTATACTGGGGGCTGCAGGAGAAAGAAGGTTGCTGACTCTCGTCTTGGCTTGTGAAACAACTACTTCTTACATTATGTTGTGTTTTTATCTGACTGATAAAGAGTATGTGGCCAGTCTAACAGTTTAATTTGGTGGTCTTTCCATGTAAATATTCAGCTGACCTCTTAAATATATTTTGAGGTTTACAAATCCATACTCAGCCTCGGCTTACTGAAAGGAATCACACTGTTTAATAGTGGGCCACGCGGTCCTTCAATTTACTTACTGTGCGCTTGTACGAGCTTTAATGATCCCTCTTAAATCAGCAGATAATGGATAGCAATTTGTGTTGTTCACATCTTGCTGCTGTTCCTCGTGGTTCAAATCCCACTTAATTATATCTTTACTCTGTACATTTTGTGCAGAGTTAGAAATGAGATGCTAACGGGGAGATCAGATATCAGCCAAATAAGGGCCTGATCTAAGAAACACTCCTGGGCAGTAAGATTGTTCTTCTTACCTCTCGCTCATATATTTGAAAACATTTACAGGGCGCTCTTTGACACTTTGAACCTTGCCACTCTGGAAATTTGTCTCTGTTCCTCCTAATCTGACTGCAAATTCAACCTTCGTTGCTAAGAAAAAGTCTCACAGCAAGAAACGTCCTGAGTTCAAATGCAGCTGTGGGGTTTGTGTGTGGACATTGCATGTTCAAGTGCATTATGGAAGTAGTCCAACGCCCTCCCACAATCCAAAAACATGCATGTGAGGTGTGAATCGCTGTCGGACTGGCAGCCACGTCTCACCCAGTGATGGATGATCAGTATGGATGTATTCATGCTCATTGGGTTTTTATGTGCATCTTTGTCCTCGTCAGTGCAAATCTTTTTTGTTTTATTGTCATAATTAATTTTGTATTTATTTCTAACAATACTGACTGAAACGTGGGAGCCTAATGGTTACAGTTCATTTCTAATGATTTTTTTTTTTTTTTTTTTAACATCTTGTTTTTGGAAATCTCATTTGGAGACTTCCAGCGGTTTACATTAATATGTATCAGCATGTCATGAAAATCAACATGAGGAAAACTCAGATAAGTAAATTGTCTCAGTAGGCAGCTGAACGGCTCTTCGTTTTGGGGAAACATTAATTTGTTATAATGGCAGACCTTTCATGTAGCCTGTGGTGTTGAAGTAGTTAAGTTGTTTGTTTTTTTTAATGCACTTGCTCAGTGAGGAAAAAAAAGTTTCTTAGTGATTTTTGCAAGTAAATTTAGTTTAATTAAAAGTGTACATATTGGATCCATTTGAAGGCAAAGTCCTCACAGTGCTCGACCCTGACAGCAGCAGCTCCTCTAATTGAAAGAAGCAAACCTGCTGAATGGATGCTTTCCAGTTCAAACACTGGAAACAAGCCTGACTGGACGGTTTTCAATATCAGGACAATATAAAGTTATGGTGCAAATGCTACACATATGCAGAATTTGTGTACAGAGACTCAATGTAATTAGATAAGTAATATTTCAACTGACGAGTGTGTTCAGTACAATCGCTTTATATTGTAAGGTAAAGGCTCTACAATAATAAACCACAAAAGGTTATTTGTGAAGGACTCCTTGAAATCACATTTAATTAGGTGTCATTTTTCACTGTGCAGGGTTAATGCCGCAAACCTAAACAAGTCATTCTGGTGCCTAAATTTAACCGGAGGGTGAAAACAAAAGTAAATAAAGGATGGCACGAATGAACGAGCAGAGCAAAATAAAGCACTTTGGATAAACTCAAAGGTCTAAGTAGACATTTTTGCTCTTTAAAAGCCGATTATCTCTTGGCGTAAAATAGTGGCGCAGCTGGCGGGTTGAAGCACAATCACTTTGTCCAAATCTCTATCATGTTAGATGAGAATCTAACAGTACGGTAATATTTGAACCCCCGCTGGGAAGACAACGATTTGGTTGGATTGGTGTTTATTGGTTTGCGGAGCCACAAACAGGGCTGCCAAGAGTTTCCACTTCCCTGTTGTTTTGTTTCAATTCACTCAAGACCATCTTCATGCCTCCTGTCTTGGCTTTGTCCAGTGTCCCAAAGACCTTCCTGAGAAGTAGCCATGTCCAGTGCTCACCATAGCCAGACAGATTTTTGGGGTTTGTCACAGCCTCGCAACACATGAAGAATAAGAAGGTACTTTTTGCTGCTCCTTTATTTCCCAAGGGGGTGTCACAGCAGGTGAATCTCTGTATTTCATGTGGCACAGCTTTTTGTTCTTTTAAACACCCTTCCTTCCTGGTGCAAGGCTGATGATTGGTTAGTTTGCTGTGCAGAAATAAACAGGCCTTGTTTTCCTGGACGGTAAAAAGTACTATTGTTGCTTTGATATAAAACTGTTACCAATAACAATGCTTATACAATGTTTATTACCTGATTTTATCAATATATTTTCATTGATTTAAGCAGAGTGCAAGTATTGTTAAATAGAAGTCCCTAATGCGTTTGGTAAAACGATTGATGCTTGCTGTGAATTACTGTTTACTTTTGGGCAGATCTGAAATTAGACGATAGTTATAAATGATTAAATATTCTTTTAAAGTCTGCACAGAGATGGCAATTTTCACTTTCTGCACATCTTAACAGCTGAAGTAGCGAGTACAAAGTCAGCGTGACCCACTGATCTACAATAGCCAGATTAATGAGACACATGCCAAGTTACAGTAAACCAGAATTATCCTTCGACACTCGGTCTTACATTCCTGCATTCACACCCGCCCACAACAGCTTTTAGCAACAGCTGCTACCGCCTGAGAGTGTTATAGTGTCACGTATTATTAAATTATTATTTGCAATAAATAGATGTGGAATATTTCATCATTTTCTTTGGTCAAGTTGAGGCAATTTGAGCTATTTGCACATTTGTGTAATATGCATCCCTTTTTTTTTTTTAGGTTTTTCACTTATTGTACATGTATAATTAACAGTATGTAGCAGCTGTCACATAGAAGACCCTTGGGTTTTATTAGAAATAGTAGTGTATAATCATTTTAAAGTGAAACATTGTTAACATCTGATAACATCCATAATATAGAATGGAATATAAAGACAAAAGAGTGAGATCAGTCCCAACAGGCAGCTGTAGACCTTATAATGTCCCTCATTTCACTTGAATTTTCACACAGACTTTACACACAGTGCTTCAAAGCTTCGGAAAGTAAATTAGAAAAGAGACTTCAGAAAAGTTCTGCCCGTTTTCTTCACCCGGCTTTCGCAATCCATCCTGACAGGGAAAGGATCCAACTGCCAAGTTCTAACTGAAAACTTCCTTTACTGTCAGCTTCAGGAAAATGTGTCTGTCACGAAACGAGATGAAAGTTGTGCCAGGATGTTTAACAAGCTCAAATTAATGCCCACTTTAATGAGACACTTTTTTGGATGCTTTCAATCGAGTCCTGGGAGCGAGCAGAGCAGAAACGCAGCCTTTGCATATGATCCCGAGGCGCAGGGCAGCTAGGTCGTTCACCGAGCACATCGGCCGTTCAGTTAAAAGTTAAAAATTAAAGTTACAGAAATTGTTCTGTGATCCAAAATGACACACCAGAAAGCCACGGTAGTGCTGATCACGGTTTGTCAGCTGAATAGTGCCACATTTTGATCCTGAGTTTGAACAACTATTGAATAGTTTGCACTCAAATAGACAGTCCTTCCCATACGACGACTTTGGAAAACTGACTCATAATAAAATATTAGCAATGGCTAATATTTAAGACATTGAATATCTAAGTTTACTCATTATTGCAAATGTAATTTGCTGCCATAGTTAATTTACTTTATTTGCTTCAAAGCGTGCTATCAGTTTGTGACTAAATGGGGTCAAGTTGTCAATTGCATGCAATCTGTTCATCATAATACTGTAATGAACTGTAATAAAATGAAAAAAGAAAGAAAAATCACAGATCTCCGACACACACAGACATTTACAAGAATTATTTAGATTCAGGGTCCAGACAGAAACTCACTGAGTTGAAAGAGAAATGCAGTTGACCAGTTGGCAACCAGTTGAGTCAAATTTCCAATTGCAAAGAGTTGCATTGCAGATGAGTGTTGCTCATCGATGCAGGCCGATTGAGATTGATTGCAATCTGCTGGCTGTGTCTGTCTGCCTTTATCAATTAAACAGCAGTTATTTGCAAGCCTTCGCCAATCTGTCTGAGAGTGACTGTAGCCAGTCCAAGATAGACCAACATTGTTAGGAGACAGGTTGCCTCCCACCAGACAACCTGCACAATCGCTCTTCTTGCTTTTACAGCAAAATCAAGATTTTTACTTCACCATCCGTTGACAGTGATGAATGAGATAATGCAAGGAGGGGCTGATGAGAAAGTATGTTACTTCAAGTGAGGGACAAAGAACAGTAAGTGTGCCCTGAAATCAGGATCAGTGCTCTCAAAACATCTGCCTGAAAAAAAAAGAATAAGGAGTAAATAAAAAAATAACCAACTGGCAACTTGTCAGTGTTGGTGATTATTTTACTGACAGGTCTACAGAGTGAAATATGGAGAGAGCTTCTCCCTGGCTCTTTGAAGCCTTTTCCAGCAGACACATAATGAATTGTGATGCCAGCTGTCAGTGTGCTGCTGGCAGGGCGCTGATGTGGGGAATAGAAAGTCATTACTGGTGCATACCATGACTCCCCTGTATTTTTTGTAAGGGCAGAGGGTTATGGGGAAGGTGCAAGAGGTCACGCTGGAATGGTCGACAACACAAAACACATTTAAAAATCCATGGAGTCACCAGTCAGACAGATTAGGAGAGGTAGAGGACTGAGTACAGTAATTGGAAAGGTTTTTTTCTGTCAGTCACACCATTTTTTCACTTTCTTATTCTGCTTTTTCTTTTTGTGGACATCTAAAGTGCAAACAAGGTGAAAGTCCATAATTGGATTAGAGATCAAAATATTTTGCAGGAGAATGTCTCAGGGGTATTTGGCCATGTTCATTTTCACACCACAAAGCAAAACATACAAACAAAGAAATGACAATGTCATACGTACTTTAAAGTTGTACAGTCTTAAGAGAGATGGAGAGATCGAGATGTAGCTCCAGGCAACAAAGAGCCCCATTTTTAGGTTTCAGAAGACGATGTGCAAAACGCAGAGAAAAGTAGCAATCAGAACGGAACGAGAACTGAAAAAACTAAAACATTAAAAAAAACAAAAAAACATTAAACATCAAATAGAAAACAGTTTTTTTTCATTCCATCAAAAGTTCATCTCACACAAAAATTTGCTTACACAATCTGAGTTGAAATCTAAGCATTTGGTTGATTTCTAATAAAATGAATATAAAAATTGTGAAGAAAGGTCTGAAAATATAAGTGATTAGTTTCTTGCAGCGAGTTCAGTGTGCTAGAAGTTAATATTATTTGGCATTTTTAATGTATTTCAGGCTGAAGATCATAGAATTCCCATATGAAGTGCAGGATATGCCTCGCCTTTATAAAAAACAAAACAAAAAAACCATGTATTGAATCTTCCTCTTAAAACACAAATAGTTATTTAAACTTCATGCTGGATTGTATCACAATAATATCAATATGTGAGGGTAGAATTACCAAAAGTTGAATTATAAAGGAAGAATTTCAGTGAAAATGATTTTTGTGCTTATGGAATAGACTTAAATACTAGCTCCAGTGGAGACTTAATGCTATCACCACTTGTTCATTCTCAGAAGCCAGTTGATTTGAAACATGCTTGAGAAAAGCTTGACCTCTCTGGGACTACCGGTCATCGACAGCCGTGTTGCTGGAATCCAGTGATTATGGTGCGGCTAATCGCGGTCCATTATCCAGCCCGAGTTCAATGTCCAACTGCAACAAACACCTCCATCTGTCAGCCACCTCTTCTCACAGGCAGGGATCTCACACTGGAACAGGTATGATTATCTAATAGACTGCGGGGAGGATAATTGCATAAACTAATCAATACCACCTCATTAGGAGAACAGTTTTGGCTAAAAGGTCAATCGCAGCACCCATCACAGTCCTTTAACTGTATATATTAAGGGGAAGACATCATTTTACTTAAATGCCAAGCGCGGTTTAATGCATTTACAGGAGGCAGCAGACATCAGTCTGAGGGACGTTACAGTAAAGTGAAGCTTGCAGACTTCCTTGAAAAGGTAGCAAAGCTGCTTTAATAGCTTTGTTTTGTTGCTGCTGCAAGTCTTTTACATTGGTAATCAGCCTCTGCAAATCCCGCATTCACACTGCAGGAGATTGTGGAGGGTTCGGCTAAAAACACAATGTAAGCATGATCGAAAATATTTGTTCGCAATGTTTCAAAGATTATCTCAAGCAGATAACTCACCTGAAATACATTTGTCAGTTTGATTCACATAAAATTACAGGGGAAAAATAAAGTTAAAGTCATTAGGAACTATTTACCAACAAGGAAGTAGGCAAGCAACCTTAACCTGGGAGAATAATCCCAATATTACTCAATAGTCATACAACACTTGCGGCAAGTATGAATCTTTTTGTTATGTTGCAAATAGACTGTTCACAGTACTTTTAGTCAGACTGGTGTGGTGGTTAAAATGACTATCACAGAACCAAAATAAATCTCACACATGGCGTTTCCATCAACAGTAACTCAGCAGAAATGTCTCTCAACATGACCCTGAACCTCCTTGCTGTTTACTCACTGTAGGGGTGCAATCACAACATGATTGTTTATTAACTTACGTAATAGCCTGCAAGGATTCGGTTATTCAATGTGAGTCAGCATTTAAATTCAGATTTACTTCTACAAACACCACACAGCTTCTTTTTTTTTTCTTTCAGACTCGTGAAAATGACACTATTTGCTTTCCTGTGATGAGTTGAAATATAGATCTGCAAACAAGTCAGCTGCTTTAAAGTCCACTCAACTTTAAACAGAAGCCTAGTGCTTACCTCATACCTGAGAAGTCAAACCTTTGTAAGTACTTTTGACTCACCATGTTCGGTGAAAACCACACGCAGCACACCGACACAAACACCTCATACCAACTGTGAAGCACGGTGGTGGAAAGGGGATGATTTGGGTTCATTTTGCAGCCACAGTATCTGGACACCTTGCAGTCATTGAGGCATGAACTCCTCTGTATACCAAACTATTCTAGAGTGAATGTGAGGTCATCTGTCTGAAAGTTGGTTATGTAACAGGACATGAACAAAACTGTGTCTTTCAATGTGAAAAACTGATGAAGTCAGAGATAAAATGACTACTTCAAGTTCTTGTTGCTGAAATTCAATCATTGGGTGTACTTAGTTTTTCATGCACTGCTTCTGCATTTTGGCTTACTATTTGTTAAATTAATGATAAAATGTTGTCATATGTATGTCACCTTTATTCAGCTGAGGTTGTTTTTAAATCATTTTGGAACCTGTAATGTCCTGATAGGTTAAACCCTAGAATTGAAGGAGGGGGAACAGTGCATGTCATTTATATTGATTTAGCTCGCCTAAAATTTGAGATTATATCCCTGCAGCTGTAAAAAAAAAAAAAAAAAAAAAAAGGAAGTATGTTTGTTTTCCCTCTTCCTGGGAGCACGGATGGAATTGGCTCGCTGTTTGGACATGGATCATGGCTGTTTCCTGTGGTGCTTTGTGCTGTTATTTATCACAAGAACTCACTAAAATCTGTTTTGTTGTTATTATTTAAAGCTTTCACTGGGGAATTAATTTGTTTGAAGACATTTCATAAAGAAAAAAGAAAAAAAATCCTCTACTTTTGTTGCTTTTCCAAGTACTTTTGGAGTACGTTTCATCTCACTCGGGTTGCTGTGCCAGACTCTAATGGGCTCATCACTGCCCCCTGTGTATTGAAACAATTAGTATATTGGTTCTTACTGGAGATGGCAGTTGAAATCACATGTTGGATTTCTCTGTACTAAAAGCACAAATTAAATTGATGCTTAGTATATCTTGTACTCTAAATCCCAGAGACACAGAAAAACATTTTATTTCCCAGAACCACTGAAAAAATTCCTTTAAAAAAAACAAACAAACATCGTTCATCCACACACAAAAAACAAATCACTTGCTTCTTGACTGACATCCAAATTTTACATCTATATCTCTCAGACATCACAAGACATGGGACAGAATATGCACTAAGTAGAGAGAGCAAACAGATCCAAGATGCATACTACTACACACTGCTCAAAAAATTATAGGAATACTTTGACAACATTTCCGAGTTCAATGGGAATAAGAATTTTGCTGGGTGTTTGTACTGATATGGACTGGGTAATGTGTTAGGGGGGAAAAAGGATGCCACACTGTTTGATGCAAATTAAAATCATCAACTTACATAGGGCTGAATTCAAAGACTGCCAGAAAACCCAAGCGAAAAAAATGATGTATGCTTGGTTATTTTGCCAAAATTTTATTTCAGCAACTCAAATTGGGACTTTGTAAAGCACCCAAGTTCTATAGGGTCTGATGATGAGTCATCACTGATGATGGGTCTAAGGATTTCATCCCAATATCTAATAGCAACCGGGGCACAGTTGCTTATCATAGAGAGCTCTGTAAATCTCTTCGTAGATATGCCTCCCCAGACCAAATTGGTAATGCTGGACGATGTTTAAGGCAGCATAACACTCTCCACAGCTTTTCCAGACCCTTTCACATATCTCAGATGTGCTCAGGGTGAACCCGCTCTTATCTGTGAAAAGCACAGGGACCAGGGCTTTTCACCAATACCGGTAAACCAATTGGCCATCATGGCGCCGGGCAGGAAGCACGGGGCCCACTAGAAGACACTGGACAGTCCGGTCACTCTCATAAAGTCTGTTTCTAATTGTTTGGTCAGAGACATTCACACCAGTGACCTGTTGGAGGTCATTTTGCAGCTCGGGCAGTGCTCATCCTGTTTCTCTTTGCACAAAGAAGCAAACAGCAGTCCTGCTGATAGGTTAAAGACTTTCTATGGCCCTGTCCAGCTCTCCTAGAGTAACTGCCAGTCTCCGGGAATCTCCTCCATTCTCTTGAGATTGCACTGGGAGAAAATGGACTACCTATCAAACCTCTGTAGGGTCCGGGATCGCCTCATGCTACAAACACTGACAAATGCAAAACTAGTGAAAAAATAAACAGGAAAAAAATGTAAGTCGCATCCACCTCTAAGACCACACTTTTATTTTGCACAAGTTGTTAATTTCATTAACAGTAAAGCAGCTGAGACTGATTAACAACTCCTCGACCTACTCCCTTGTCACAAGGTCAAACTGCTTGATACAATACTCTGATTAGAAAAGTGTTTCTTTAATTTTTGAGCAGTGTATCTATTATAATATACAGTCTCAAAGTATAGTTTGAATTACCATCTCACCTAAACATTTCTGCCTCAGAGATGAGCTACTGGTTTATCTGCTACTGCAATTGCTATTCTTGTTTTCAGACTTTGTGTATGACCATCAACGATGTTACCGGGATTATTTTGACACATTGACCAGTGAAACGTTCATCATATTTTCCATTTTATTCCTAGTATAAGAGACATACAATGATATTCTGTGAGACCAAATTCATAGTAAGTCAAGAGGCAAAGCCTGGAAATCAAACGGAGAAAAACATAATACTGAATCAATGAGACCTCGCCCAGATAGAATGTATTTACACCAAATCAAATACTGATAGAACTTTTAAGAGGCGAGACCGTCCCCATTTCCGTACAATCTGTTAACCGGCAGATTAAAAACAAACAAAAAAAATAGACCAAAACAGAAAAATAAATCCATTGAAACACTGTAGCTGCCACAATTCCTCTTATGAAACACTGCCGCCCCAACCCCAAATCAAGTTGGATGTTTTTTATTTGCCGTCTGAAAGGCTATTTAATGCTCTGCTGCCTGTTAATTACCAAATCAACTTTTTTCCTTACAAATGTTAGGTACTTTTCCTTAATTTACTGAAGCTGGAGTAGTGTGAATGGTAAACTTTACACTGGGTCAAATGAGCTCTGGGAAATTTCAATCAATAAACACCATTTTCAGATACAGTAAATAGCATAGTGCTGTTTTCACAGAATAGATTACGGTTCCAGCCAACCGTGGTCAAAGCGACTCTCCTGAAAAGTACAACAGTTGAGTTTTGAAGGGGTGATATGTCTGAGGCACAGCCGGCTGGCATCACCATTAATGAGGTGAAAATCCTCAGCAGTGTTTGGCAGCACGGTCACCTGCGAACCGGTTCCACAATCACTTCCCAAGTATCGATCCAAGAGACAATCTCAGCCTGTCGGATCAGAGTTCATTGCACTGCTCCATATTTCTTGTCCATGTTTTGAAATTCAACACCCGGTGGCACCACTAGGTCAACATTTACAGCAGTAACCATTGTAGAAGTCATGCTACATGCCACCAACCTGGATTTATTTTCATACAGAACTGAAACCGTATGGTTTCACACACTTGCTAAAACATATATCCTGACATTCAAAACTCAAGCAAGACACACTTTTTCCTCCCATAAGGTAAATGCAACTTCTACAATGGCTACACATCTGTAGGTGATAACTTTAAGAGGAACTGTGAACTGCTCCTTTAGAAACCCAAGAAGATAATATTACAAAAAACAAAAACGTAACAATGGCACCTACAAGGAAATCGACACCCAGGTGAAAGTGACAGTATACAGTCAAACCTGAATGTCTGCAGTCTCAGGCTTTGTACTTGCTGTGTCCCACACTCGCATTAAAAACCTGTAGGCTCACACTTTTGGGATGAAAACAAAAGAAAAGCGAAAAACGAAGGGTTTCATTCCAAAACAATGCTGAAAAAAGGGTACTAGTTATTTTACGTCGATTAAAAAAAAAATTAGATAATTTACAAAATATTAGCCTACTTTGTAAAAAAAATTATAGTCAATATATGACATAAAATATGATTTATTAGTGGGTGTTACAGTCAAACTATTAATTCAGTTAATTAGAACCGATGAGAAATATCTTATTCTGGAATGAAACTCTTCACATATACAATAGATACTGTATGACACATACTGACAACCATAGAAAAATCAAACACCTACAATATACTGTAGCATAGTTGCCATCTGAGCCCCTTGCATTGACCCCTAAGCCCATGTCACACACTATTATTAAATAAGGCACACATTTACACATACAGTTAAAATTTGGCTAGTAATTATTCCTTTATTTACAACCAATAGCCACAGAGTTAATAATTATGATAACTGCAGTCTGTTCGATGTTCAGTGTTCATTCTCCTAACACCAGACGGCAAGACGTGTTTGTCTTGTCCTCTTTGGGTCCAAAAAATTTCAGAGAAACATGTTGGTTGTTTCCATTTCAAAGAATATTAGACCCACTAGAGTTGCGGAGCACCAATGTTGTCGAAACATTCTTGAAGAACTTAAATGGACCCGAATGTTGTCACCTGACATCAGCTGGGACAGGAAAAAATAAAAGAGAAGGCGAGTGTAGCTGCTTTGTTGAAGTATTTCCTTTGTCTTGTCATTGTGACCAAATTTGAATTGGTGTCTGGAGCCAAATGACAACATTTGATGAACATTTGATGCCCCTAAGATATTTCTTAGGGCTTGGGCGGGGGGATCGTTTGATATGCCCAAAGATGAGAGAGTATAGTAAGGCAAAGACATAACTACTTTCAGGGGATTTTTTTTTTTTTTTTTTTTAACCACAGGTTACACATACTGCATATGTATATGTATACATATACGGTGTAAATATAAACACACATATATATACACACACATGCATAATATAAACACATTCGAGGGTGGGGTGGGTGGGGACCGGATACCAACACTACATCAGAAAAGGTTAAGCAAAAGCATGAATCTAAGCGAGCCTCGAGCTTTTAAGTCTTCAAGATGACTGATGTGTCAAGTTTTTCCAACATCAACGTGTCCAAAAACGGAGTTGCATTGTAAATCCACATTGAGGACATTGGCAGCCTAATATAAGGAGGTGGCATCACGTCACCCAAGTAAGCGGTTCTATAATAAGCAAGTAGCTAAGCAATACCAATATGGTACAAAGATATTCGTTGGACAAAAAGAAGCGGCAAAAAACAAGTTTGGTTGAGGCTTTTGTCCACAGTGACACTGGTGCCACACAGTTGGTTGCGTTTTCAGGTAAAGGTCTGCAACCCCAAACTCACTGCATTTCTTCAAAGTTTCTTACAGATGACACAATGAGGGGAGGGGGGGAGGCTCCTTCTCTTAGTCCAAGAGCATACCCCTCAGTAGTTGAACTTTCCCTGTTCATTGACTGGGGATGTGGCAGGTATGAACAAGGGCTTGGGAGGGACGTCAGGTTTGAGAGAAGCTGCCCGACGGACGATCGCACCCCTGTGTGGAACCTCTTGCTGTTCTCCATTATAACTGTGCTGACGTGCCAGGTATCCATTGGGAAGCAGGGGATAGTGAACCTCACACGCGCTGCCCGTCGAGTTCATCCGCGCCAAAAGGGGAGGTGGCTGGTGGGGCCCGCCATTTCGTTGGCTGAAGCTGTGTTGGCGAGGGATCATTCCTCCTCCCCCTCCTCCTACTACTCCACCTCCGTTGGGCATTTTGGTGGCTGCAGCAATCAGTGATTGCCTTTGGGAGGAATGCCTCCTCTCCAAGGTAGACTGGTGGTGCATGGGAATGTCTGGGGGAACATCCATGCGACGGGTGAGGCTGTCACGTGGTAAAGTGGATGAGCTGTAGTAGGGGGCTGATTCTGTCTCAGGTATCTGAGGTTGGATACGGTTGGCAAAGACTAGCTGGCCTCCACCTCCGCTGGCCATCAGACCAGATGGGCTCATTAGCTGAGAGTTCTTGCTGCCGCTAGCCTCGTGGATGTGCTTCAGAAGCTCATCGAGTGAGGTTACTTCCATCACCTTCTGAGAGTAGCCAGCGTAAGGCTGCTGAGACAACACACGCTCAACATTGTGGATTTTGCGTTCATCGGGATGAAGGTGTCCGGCTGCTGACTGGCTATTAGACAGTCCATGGGAGTAAGGGAAGACCTGCTGGTGAAGCAGGGCAGAGCTGGGCCTGGAGCCAATATTATGGGACTTTGGTTCCTTGGCATTGTTGCAGTTCTGATTCTTCTCCCACTGGTTCTTGAATGCTTTCATGCTCTTAATTGGCAGCTCTGGGGTCGAGTCTGGTGTAGGCAGACCAGAGAGCTCTGAGGAATGGTGGAGTTGGTGATGCTGGGCATGGACCAAGTCTCCCATTGTCATTCCATGATGACCGTTTCTCCTCGATGGGTGATGCTCCTTACTGTTGGCGAAGAAAGAGTTGTAGATCTTGGGAGATGACACCTCCAGCTTGTCGTCCTTACTTTGGCTGTCCAGGAGGCCATTGAGCTTGGCCAGGCTGCGCAGTGATAGAGCATGTGGGATTGGGGCTTCGGGGTCTTTCGACAACTTCTTGGTCTTGTGGCTTGTGTGATTACAGTAGCATGAAACCAGGAAGCCAGAGAGGAAGGCACCAAGGACAAAGGCCACCAAAACACAAGCAATCAGAAGAGTATAATGGACACTAGGACTGGGTTTGTCTTGCTCTGGAGGTCGCCTCACACCTTAAAACAGATGAAAAGAGAAAAAGGTACTCCAGTTAGTTTTTCTGACTGAGCCAGAAGGTTTAAAAAAATAAAAAAAAATTTTCAAGAGCTAATATAGGTCAAGCAACAGCTGGGACAGACAGGTTGTGTTTACAGGAGCTTCACTATGTGGGGAAACAGCATGGGAGGGGTGTTTGAACTAAGCTCTTGGCTTCCTTTCCTTCCACTGTTAATAGATGAATACAGCCTTTCTTTCTTGGACTTGTGCTTTCACCTCAGACAGGCAGAGGCCAAGAGCTCCCCAGTCAGTGAGGAATCAACTCTGAAATGAGTTAGAGCTTTAAATATTGATGGGAGCACAGCAGCAGGAACCTGATGTCATTTTCACAGACTTCGCCTTCCAATGCGAGGATCAGGAGCGAGAGCACCTGGTACGATGAACGAGCCAAAAATAACAGGTCTATTCAATAGCTCACCGAGTCTGGCACCTTTGCCAACACAGACTCAAATGAGGTTGTCAAATTCTTTCAAAATGAAGCTGAGGGGACAGTTTGCGAAACAGCACACCAAGAACACAAGGACATTAGCTAAGGTAAATCTACCATGTAACTGTCCTTAGGAGCTGTGACCCAAGCACCGTGATTGCCTAATGGCGTGAAAGGCAGGGATGATAAGGAGAGAGAAACCTGCCACCTCTTGTAATCAGAGCTCATTTGCAAGAGGCTGTTGCCATCTGTGGTGACAGACCCTTCTCTCTGCCCTTAATGACAGTTCTGCGAAACTGATTAGTCTGCAGAGGGGGACAGCTGAGCTGAACTGAAAACAGAGAAGAATGCAGGTGCTCCCCACAAGCTAAATTCAGCAGCACATGAAAGCTTAGTGGAGGAATTAAAATGGAAAACAATTATATCTAAATCAGCCTTGATGATAGTTTATAAGGCGTTTAAAGAGCGATTTGTGGATGAGTATTAAGGCAGCCAGTTCAGTTATTAGGTCTGCATTATAAATAGTTTTAATATTTACTTTACTTTTAAAACTTAGAGAAATTAAAATTCCTCTCAGAAAAATGAATAATAAACAGAAAAGCAATCAGGGATCAGTGAAGCAATCTGGCATTGTGACAATGGTATATAACATATTGTGATTTGTATAGACAGTAACGTCTCTTGATTGCTAGGAAAGTTAACAAGCATGTGCAGTTTTAGGATATCATCTTAGTCTGCCAGGGAGTCACGAAGAGAACCCGAGTTCTCTGCCAGTCTTAGAGGATATCGGTTTTGACACTAAAGGACTTTTACTTTTTAGTATGGTGAAGAGCAGGAAGAAAACCGCCTACATAACATTATTAAAGGCAATAACTATGTGTTAGGAGAGTCAAAAAGGGCCTTTCTGACTGTGTTTATGGAATTAGAGGGAAATATTGTAAGATATTACACAGAGAAAATCTGATCAGAGACTCGCTAAGTTTCAGTTAAATCTCTGCACAAATGCACAAGAGACAAAAGCACAAATGAGTGGAATCTAAATTCATTTTCTTAAGCCTCAAAAGAGACCACGGTAACTACACTACACATGACAAGGAAAGACGAGCAATTTGCCTCCTGTCATCATTACAACTTTAATTTGACAGAATCTCATTACAACAGTGGACTGATATGCTGAAATAATAATCAAACAAGATTTATCTCTCTTCACAACGGAGCTGTATGTACAGTTTCTAGCAATTTGTGTTTGGAGAAAGACTCAATTATTTAGGTCATGAAGTTAAAAGAAGCGAAAAAGTTTCACTTCTTTTATGTGAACTGAGCAGGTGTGCTTGTAAAAGCGTACCATCCCTTCATAATGTATCACTGCATTCATTGTGAGGGGTGATTTACCATCGTTTGCCCAGCTGAAGGATTCTGTGGTGCACTAATCTTTTTGGAAATAATGCTTTTAATAGAGCTTCCAATTAAAAATTCTCAGTTTTTAGCCATTTATTCTTATGACTGCTTCAACTTATGACCGCATTAAAAAGTCATAAATCATAATTGCAATCCCAGTGGGCGAGGCAATCAGGAGTGATGCTGCAGTGAGCCCATTAATACCACTTCTTTTAATCTTGGGCATTTCTTTCAATCAGCTTTGCAGCATCAGTATGATTCCAAGATTTTGGATCTAACTGATGTGTTCCCTGGCGGCGTGCAGCTTTTGTAATGAGTGGTAAAACTCTGCTCTCATCTCGGTGTGCACTTTGTCTCCCGTCACCCCCGTGGCTTCCCCGTGGCTGTGAGTCATCTTCTCCCTCTGGACCACGACACCCTCCTCAGTGTCTGTGCTTACAGGCTTATAGCGATGTTCCTCCTGGTTGAGGGCTATGAGTCAAGTGCCACAGCAGGAGGTAAAACACACAGCTGAGGTAAACAAACCCAGAACCTATGAATGGCCTGTCACAACATGTTTCATGAGCAGGCTGAATAACTCAATCAGTGGGTATGTGGGACATATGGTGCCACCGGTCACAGTGAAATTAATACCCGGTGAATCATACCAACAGCCTGGCGAGCAGCTAGGTGGCGGACAGGAAGTGCTCGCCAACTTTACCTACTGAATTTGCACCACTTCACAAACATTTAAAAACGAAACAGTGTGTGCAACTAAATAAATATGTAGTTCAAAAAAAGTCTTTATTGGGAGGGGGGGGGGTCGCCCCATGTTAACAGAGTTTTACACTAATTACACAGCTCTCCATCAGTGTTCCTCTCCAACGTTGTCACATTATATTTTTGTGTCAACTCAACATGGACTTGGCTCAGCGGTGGCTTAATATAGCAGTACCCCAAGTCTGCCAAAAGGTAAAAAGACAGATGGCTGCATGTGTCGAGGCAAAGGAGAGAAGGAGCGAGAGACGGATGTTGATAGCCAGGAAAAAAAAAATAACTGAAGAGAAAGATGAAGGAATGAAATTCAACCTTGGTTGCAGGGGGGGAGGTGAATTTGTGGGGACCCAAGGATCCAAGACACAGGGGAGCAAGTGTAAAAGAAAAAGAAGAGGACCAAAATAAAAAAGAAAAAGACTGAGAGGGAGCAAATGTATGTGAGAAGAATTAAAAGAAGAAGACTGGGAGAGAGGCAGAGTGAGAGATGCAGACTTGACGGGGTGAGTGACAGACCGTCACTCTGCTGGGTTTTGAAGCCTGGTGCTCTGCGGCATCTGTGATACGGATGGAGAACAAGCCTCGCGTTCCTCCACAGTGCCGTAGGAAGAGAAGCACTTTATGATTGCATCCATATTGTTAAAAATAGATAGCACGGCAGGTTATGTAAACAGGCAGATTTTACATAGCGCTGCCTGTGCCACGTCTTACTAATTGGTGCTGGTTTTTGCACGAGGGGAAACAAAGTAAGGAGGGCTTACTGTTGATAGGTGTGTTTTAAGAGTTTCCCTTTTTTTCCCTGCAGGTGATAAAGGAGAGTTTGAAAACAAATTACAATGGAAGTGACAATTTATCTTAGGAGTGCGCGATTAAATAAATGGATCCTGTCTTTGCAAGCTCTCAAATCGACTTCATTAACAAACACCCATAAGCTTTTCCATGACACCAATTACCGGTAATCTGAACCCTTTGAAGTTTCACACTTGCTCAATTGTGAAAATTTCCTTTTGCATGTCTTGCAGGACATTAAAGCATTAGCACTCTACAAAACTTGAATTTTAAATATTAAATATAAAGAGGGACTGAATACCAACACTGTCAAGGTCAGATGCATAATAATTCAGAGCTTTTTCTCTCACGCACAACTTTTCCAGTGGAGAAGGCTTTTCTCAAGGGTGTGTTTAAATGCTTTGTAACCTGGAAAACAATTTATGTTCTATTTTTTTCGTATCAAGTGAAGACGTTCCAAAATAGCCCTAATTAGTTTCTGCTTTCTGCAAGCTTACAAGTGCATGTAATTGTTCTGTTAATGGCTACTCCATCCCAATGAGAAGCCAATGAGACAAAAATGCCCCAGGCTTCATAGCAAGCATTGCCCCCCGTCTGCTAATGCTTCCACACCAAAAATAACAATTTAACTCTTGAGAGACACCCTGAGGTTGAAGATCGGAACAAATTAATTATTTGCCTTTTTTCAAGTCTGTGTGAAAAGCAGAGCAGCTCTGCCCCATTGCTGTGAGCTTTTAGTAATTTGACATTTTTAATACTTGATGTCTGCACACTGACAGACATGGTTAGCAAATGGAGCATGATTGTGCGCATCAGTGTGCGTGTCCACACAGATACACGGAATATCCGGGCTGTATGTGTGCAGGGCTCTGGCTGTTGACAGAGTGAATTCAATCATGTACACTTGTTATTAGGCATTTGCATAATATTCCACCTCAGTGCTCAGCCAATTGGATGCGGTTTAATATATGCACACGAGCTAAGGTGATATGGTGTAATGTAACAGATCCATTCCAATTGAAAAGTAGTTGTAATGAGCGCTGCATTTCATTCCTGGTGTGCTGATGCATACAGAGCATATATCTCATTACAGTTTTGATTGAATATTGGTAAATTAACCATGCTGAGACATCTGGTAATCAGAATCTGGTGTCTGCCTGACATCCTTCAATATCTACACCTGTGCTTTGAGAAGACAGACATGTTTTCAAGCAGCAGCAACAATATATTTTGCTTCAAAAACCCAGACAGGAAATAGTTTGGTTAAAGGGTCTAGCCTTCCAGATTACCCAAAAAACACATTTTCTCACTTCTTGTGCAGACAGGTTTAATTTGATTTATCCTTCTTCTAATTTATCAGCCTCCACACTTGACGAAGCCACGTCAGCACATCTAAAGGTGACTGAGCTTTGTTTGCCTAAAAAAACAAATCTTGCTGGAAAAAAAGAAAGACTCTTCCTCAAGGAAATGGGCCACGAACACAATCTTCAGAGGCTGATATCTCCCAAAATAGGTGCATCTTTTACTGGACTGCAGTTTACTTACATGAGTAAATGTGCTTTTTGTTGTCATTATATAAATTGGTATCGGGTTTACTCATCACAAACCCTTAAACTATGCAGAGCACATGCACTGGGTCCTTTTTCCTTTTTACATGCAGTTGCATCAGAAACAAAAAGAGCTATTTATTTTGCCATTCAGTGGATGGTGAAACAAAATGCTTCCAATGCATCTGGTGCAGCAGAAACGTGGCACTGGAAGAATCTTGGCTTCACCAGTAAACTTAAAGAGACAGTCCACACCAAAGTCACTTTTCATAAAGCATAACACAATAATAATATTACACTGTAATGAAGACGCACAAATAAAAGGTGAGGAAAATCAGTGGCCACATCACCTGAAGTGTGAAATCTTTTCTTCGAATTGTCTTTGTGTGCACATTTATAATTGTGCTTTATTTGGCATGAACTGCTGCTTTAAGAGATGGAGAAACTTGCGGGCCACTCACACACCTGCACACAGTTTCAACCATCGGCTGTAAAATTGGAAAGGCAGATCATAAAGAGACGATGAAAAGGGTCAGTGAGAAAGAATTCAACAAAGGAGGCAGGTAAAGCTAAAGGGTTAGTCCAACTAAACATAGAAAAGAACAAAGAGAAAGAAAACAAGCAGGTAAAGTGGGAGTAACACTCCCCCAGAGGTCAATGAGACAGATAAAAGGGTAAGGGGTTAAGGCTAAGGGCCGGGACTACTGCGTAGTTGGATTTCACCACTGTGGGCCCCGTGGATTTCTGTGACACCCTGAGCTAAGCTGAGCTTTAATAGCCAATATGGAATAAAAAGCCATTAAAAGTTCCAAGTATGGAAAGTGAAGTATTTGGTATGTGTAATGCCTTTAAAGGTTAGTCTTTATAGCACATTGCAGTAAAACATGATGTCACTCAGTCGCTGTGAAGTGCTGGTGAGCTGAGTGAAGGGAAAAGATGGCCTAGTTTTGCATAACCTTTACGCCACGACTAGGACTCAGGAAGTCCAAACTGGAGCAGCTTTTCAAACGCTTAATGTGTGCGCACATCGTGGCCCGACTTGTGATAAATGATGCAAAAACAGCCAGTAGGGTCAACACAGAGCGACGGGTTGAATGAAATTTGGCAGACGGCGGCAGTCTTTAACTGTCATAATGAGCATGTTCTGAATATTCAGCCTCTGTCTGACCCTAAAGATCTAAAAAATGCATTAAATATTTGAATGCTCAACTTCACACTTTTGTGCTTAAAAGTATGAAAGTAAGTCCCTTTCTTTTAAATAGTGAGAAATGACATTGGGTATTTATTTATAACAACACACTGCTTACAACTTTACCAACTTTATCTCATTTAAGACAAACAAGTCTAAGAAGATTTCGGATATCTGATTATCGAACAGTACGCATGCTGATGTGGAATGAAGTGTCTCTGAGGAGTGGATATTGGAGGGTGGTTAGAAGGGACACAGTCAGAGCTCATTGACTAATGATACAGGCTGTGTCTGTTGCCATGGTCTTCAGAAGTATAAATAACTCTTTAGAAAACTAGCTGGCATCAATGTCCCCCCAGGACACCAGCCCTCCTTCATGAAAAGGTTCAGCTCGAGTTCACTCTCTGCTCTCCTCCTGTAGTGTTTTAATGAGATTGAAAACGCCCGCCCGACTTGATTCTATTATCGAGCCATCTCCCCACGCTTGTCAGCTAAATTAGCTGCTAACCTGAGTTTTTGGTCCAACCCACGCTGGTTCATCTAAATGTGCAAGAGTCAAGGAAAAGGTCAAATAACAATAGAGGGCAGACGAAGGGGAGAAAACAAACCGGAGAGGTCTGGAACTGGGAATCTGATGCAACACACTTCTGCTAGCCCGGAGACTAATGTGTGTTCACACAAAATGGAGAGGTGGGCGTTTTCCCAGCCAGAAACTGCTCGAGTGCACCCGACTGCTGTTCTCTTTTCTAAATAGCAGCAGGTCAGCAGGTCTCTGCCCCAGCCTTTTAGTCTTTTCTGGTGTTTACATAATGTAATGCAGCTATCCACATCAGAGCAAACCATAACTGAGCTACACTAAAGAGATAATGCATTTAGGATTAGCATAGCTTATGTGTCGAATATCTGCCTTTTCTATTTATTCGCACCTTTAATAAAAGGGTTTATTTCTGCTCATAGGCTCTTTTAGAGATGTCCACTCAAAGGCAAACCTTGAAATCTGGGGTTACTTTTTTGAGCCATTATATCTGAACTGTTGCCCATAGCACAGGTGCTCTTTCACACTCTCAATGTAACAGTGACTGCCTTACCAATTATCCTTTTTCCAAAGTTAATTTTAGTTTTGCCCTGAAGGAAATCACCATCTTACACAGGCCACAAGTTGAAAAGTAGAACCAGAAGTGAAGGTTAGTGTTTAAAGTCTATACTAGTGGTTTGAGAATTGGATGCCTTTTAGGACACCGATTAACCCTGTGTTACTGTACATTTTGAATGTGTCTAGTAGGGCTGCCCCTAAAAGTCAAAGCTTCAAGGCAAAAGTTGAAAATCTGGCTAAGATGCTTCACTTCAATTGTTTGCTTATTTGCACAACAACATTTAGACAAGAAGCTAAAATCTAAGGTGGACTGATGTTCTTGCTAACCGATGAGCCCTCTGCTCGGTGTGTGACAAAGTTCATTTGTTGAGGCAAATTTGGCAATGACTGCGTGAGACAAATTAGCTGCAGCCACTGGGAAGTGCATGGTGACAGCAGTGATTAAGCTACTGTAATATTCCATATGACATCTGCATATGCAGAAGTTTCTGATTAACAGCTATCCAAATGTTTTGTATCATGTTTGCTGCCCCACAAGACCAGTCTCCCCCTCTTTTTCTATTTTCTGTGAGTAAAATCACAGGAACTGTGGTCAAACCTCAAAATTAAAGACTTTGTCAATTCAGGTAAGAACAGCCCTGAATTTCATTCATGTTTTCACTTGTTCATACTGTTATAAACAGCTGAATAGTCATTGTGAATTGTTTGGCAGGCTTAAGGCACCTTTCTCTTTTTCAAAACAAAAAAGTTCTCCTATTAGGAGTAAACATATATAGACACTTTTGATCATTTTTCCAACCATATATAGTATTTAGTCCGCTCTCCAATCTCTGCATCTTCTATGAAAAACAGGGGTTGTAAAAATGTTTTTCACAGATATTTTAGATTAAGAAAAGTGCAGAAAAAAGTAAATGATGGTTAAGCTCTGTTTACGGGGCTGATGATCCTGACAGAGTTCACTGGGACCTTGAAGAGACTCCAGCCATTTCTAATCTCATTAGTGACACCTGGGCTTTTCCTACTCTAACAAGTCTAAATTGCTGTTGTGAGTAAGGTCTAGAGTTTGTGTTTCACATTACTTTACACTGATTATGTAGCCTGGGGGCTTCATGGCAACTTAACTGCTGCCAAAACTTGACTAACAAAGTTGTTTCCAAGTTTGTAGGCAAGCAGTATGTCAGCAGCATCAGCAATTCCATTAGCATCTAGTTTTAATCCTGTCAGCCACTGCTGTGCATTATGAAGTGTTTTATAAGTGCTCATAGCTGAATCTATAAGTAATAAATGGTGGCTTAGCACTTTGAAAGAAAACACACTCGATGCCTATAGAGATGCCTCAAATGTGAAGCCAGACTCATTTCAAGCTAGTGCCTACAGGAGTATTGATTAACATGCACATCTGTTTCCTCAGATGAGAATGAGATTTATGATGCATCTCTTGCAGACAGGCAGTGCATGCCGAGTCAAATCTCAGTCCTTTACAGCAAGTCCAATTCAAGATTATAGCATTTGATCATTCATCTTCAATACTATGTCAGTTGTGTTTTTTTAATGGCAGACAGCTGCAGCTGTCCTTATAACTAATATTACTCAGCCCGTCGGCTACTTTCCCATTTATTATTTTACATGTGTAAACCTCCGAGCATCACAAACAAGACCTACTAAGCTCATTTACAGTTTTATATTTTTATTCACGGATTAGTCGAGTACTACCACCACTACCTTCATTAGTACTTCTACTATTACAGGAGCATGCTTCCATATTCTAAATAATCTTAATTTAACTTACACTTAGCCCCTCAGCTAATCAACCGTTTGAAACAAGACATTTTAGCTCCTCTGCCACTATCCATTTAAATCGGCTTTACTCTAATCAGCTGCTCGTTGCAGACAGTGTTTGAACAGCAGTTGTGTATCCCTGAAATGACCATAATGAGACACCCCCATCTTTGACATCACTGAGATAAAAAAAGGAATAATAAAAAAAACCTTCAGAAACAGTATTTAGAGCAGTCTGAAGATTGACCTTGTGCCTCACAGGGATTACTTAAACATTATTGTTATTAGTAATCTTTGCCTGAGCATGCTCATATCTTTAATTATATGAACATCAACCATCACAGCAGTATATATACAGCTGAAAGTAATCAGAAGTATATCAGAAAACTTTATTTCACACTGGTTTAGCCTCAAGGTCAGTTGGTGCTGTAATTATTGGACACTATGTTTTGAGTAAAGACTGGGCCTAAAGATGGACAATCATTAAATCAAGTTTTAGTTTACTTTTACCATAAGTTTATTTTGTGTCCTAATCCGTCTACTGGCACATCGTTTGGGAGGTGTGTAACAGCCTCACTTACACACCACATGTTCTCTGACTTCCTGGTTTAAGGTCCTGCTTGTCATTTATTTACTTTATTTTAAAATGTAAGCTTGAACGGCTCATCGTTGCCACCGCACAGTGTTTCTGCCTGAATGGAAGCTTATTTTACATGGTGAGGATTTACGGATTCTGACACGGTGTGTGCACAGGCAAGCAGCGAGAAGAGAACAAAACACTGCTTCACGATGTTTTGTCTTCATTGAATTCTAGCCAATGAACTGCATTTCTTTTGTAAACCTGCAAAAATGCTTTGACTCAAGACAGCAAAGCTTCAAAAACTTTCTCTTGCTTTGCAGCTCCTATTTCGTTACAAGATCGTTTCAGAGTAACAGCTGCTGAAACGCCAAATGCTTGGAATGTTAATCAGGATTAAGTTTGAACTGTCATCTTGAAAAGTGAGGAAAAAAATGATACTCGAGACAATGAAGATCAAGAATTAATTAAATATTCAGAAACTGGTTAGACTTTTATAGGTCATGTCATTTACTGTGGCAGCTGAGGATTGGTGTGGAAGAGTTTATGCTCTTACTGAGAAATGAAATGTTTGATGTATTTAACAATGTGAGAACAGAACTGAAGTTAAACTAGAGCACTTTAAACTTGAGCAGTAATAAAACCTAATTCAAAATCACTGCAGCACTTATAACTACAGAAATTATAGATGTCTGAGTTAACAATGAAACCTTTCAAGCAGGACTGATTTTTTAAATAATGTGACGATTCCACCTTCTAAAATATAGGATTTTGTAGCTTTTTTTCTGTGTGCAACATTGTAGCAAATTAAGTAAAAGCAGAAAGAAAAAGTAGATTTTATTAATTTAGCCTAAAACTACCATAAGGATTTTGTTATTAATCACTGATGTTAGCAGACAACCTCCTTATTGATAAAATAATTTGTGCCAAATACATCAATAAGTGTAAAACAGCGTATGTCACTTTGTGTGAAGACATGAATGATAACAACAGATCATTTTGTTCATTTTTAAAGAAAATATTAATACTATTTGCTGCAAAAGTCACCAGTTTTGCAAGCTGTGGAAAGACGAGTGCTGAGTTATGAGAATTAATAATGACTTTTATTGATAACACTTTTTTTTTACCATAGAAGTTAAAGCTAAAAAGTGTGAAAGAGACATCAAAGTATGTAGAAACCAAAGTAAGTGGTTTTAGGTGTAATGAGGGAGATTGGCGCTAGCATCTTTCTAAACAGCTTGTTCCCTATAGTATTTTCTTCTGACAGAGTCTGAAGAACAGGAGGAGCTTGGTGGGATGTTATTTGTTGAAAGCGTATGCCACAATTTTTAGGGAATCAATTCTTTTTGTTTTATACTGTCATTTTACTTTGAAAAAATTAATTTTAAATTATTATTTTAGTGACTCAGAATCAAATTCAGGTATAGAGAGAGTATCATCGGTGGTAGAACCCCAAATAGCCTGAAAGCTGACATTACATTCTCAAAGTTTGTATTAAAAGCTGACTCTTGCCTAAAACTGGAAGGGGCATTTAAATTGTAAATGAATGGTCTTGTAAAGAGAGAAGGAAATGTTACCTGGCCTGTGATTTTTTTTTTTTTCTCATCAGAACACTGACGCTGAGGGGATATTTGTGTGTGTTGATGAGCTAAATAAATAAAAGATGAGGAAAGGGCATGCGGGAGCAGTGTTGTGTAGACCTAGGATCTCCGCTTGATGCGAGGAGTTAATTAGTGCAACGCAGAATCTATTTACGTCGTCAAATCCGTCACGTTTATGGCTGCCATGTCAACAGAGCACATCAAGATGTATGGCTGCGCATAAGGAGAAAGCGAGATCCTCTAACACTTTTTAAGCTTACCGGACTCAGCTGTATTGATTAATGTCCATCTCTGTTTAGTGATTATGCACAATGTGGTCTCCAATTACTGTACCAAGAACTTGTCATTTAGCTCACTTTCATCTTACCCCACTGGGCTTTGAGTCAGTAGAACCATTAGGTGAAGCTGTGTGGGAAATTATGCATCACGTCATGAATCGCAGGGACTAATGAAGTATATGAATCAAAAGGATCAATTAGTAATGCCTTCTCCCTTTCACTAAGAGATTGGTTTAACTAGAGAGTTACGTGTTAGTCAGATAATGAAAGCGATATTTCACCCTAGAAGAACATTAAGCCCATATTAGCATGCATACCACCACATTCAGAACAATGTTCAGCCTCCAATATAAGTTTGTGTTCTACTGGAGAGTATTTGTTGTCATTGACAATTCAGAATCAGTCTACTTCAGTTTGCAGAGAGGAAAAAAATGTATGACTGAAAACTGGAGAAAATAAGTGTTGATTGAATTTGTCTCACTTGTGTTTTTTCATTAGCTGTGTGAGACTGAATGCAAGATGACTGAACTGCTTTGCAGGTATGCATGCTGAAAACGGGAAACTGTTGCACCAGAGTGATATATATATTTTGGGTTACTTTTAGTCTGGTTAGAAGTGTACAGTGAGGCATTCGGGGCCCAGCAGTGCAATCCTCAGCAGGTCAGAGTGTATCGAGGACATACATCCCTCCCCCTTACCCTCCATCTCCACACTGATTGGCTCCGAGTCAGGTGACCCTTGTTCCCCAACAGGGGGAGGGCGATCAGGACCTGTACCTCTTTCAGGGTCACCTGCCTCCTTTGGGAATGCCGCCCCATGATAGGTTGTGCTGGCGCTTGTGGGTGTGGTCTTCCCTGTGGTTGTAGCGAAGGGGGAAGGAAGAGGAGGAGTAGGAGGAGGAGGGGGCAACAGAGTGAGTGATTAGTGAAATGTGAATCAGTCTGTAGAATCAACTTTAGAGAAATGAGGGTGATTCCTGAGTCGAAAGATAACCATCACCCGTTAACATAAAGACCCTGTAATGACTGTCAGGGACATGATGAGCAGACAGAGCACAAGTTAATTCGTCTGTCAATTCGCCACTCCGCAGATACAGTGATTTAAATCTCTGCAGTGTAGTTAACCAGCTGCTTCAAGTCACAATGTATTTCTCCAGCAAAATGAGATTAAAGCATCTCAGCATTTGTGATCATATCCTGGACTCAAAAAATATTTTACAACCAAAAACAGCTTGTACCATTTTAAAAAGCTGTTTTTCACATTTTGCGACTCTAAACAGTTATGAGGGCACGATGAGAGTATGCTCTGAAAAGGTTCACACTGAAATAATAATATAAGTATTTCTTTTCATAATGGCATAACTGCAACTAAGGTTTTGAACACTTGAATAAATTCCCAGAGCTCAGGAAAAAAAAAGGTTTTCATATTCTGAATTTATTGTATTGCAACTTATTATTCTTTTATGCATATTCCTATCTAATCAGATCCTTTGATCCTTTGAACCACCAAGGTTCACTCATAGCTTAAATTCTTGAGTGAACATGAGTGAATGAATGAACATACGGATGGGCGACAAAATAAAGGAAAAACCTGAACCCCTGAGCAGTAAGTAGATCCAGTGGCTCAATTTTCACAACACGGTTTGGGTCCATGTGTCTGCTAAAAGGAACAGGTTGTTGCAAATCAATACACAAATGTTCAGAGCGATCATTTTTAACCTACAATGCAACATTTCTGTTGTGCAAAAGTGGCCAGGACGGCAATGTCCTCATCTATAGGACAGAAAGGGCCACTGAATAGTTTGAAGAGAATGAAAATGATATGTATCACAAGCTACGGTGTTCCTGATGACCAGCACTCACATGGTAGAAAGTGTTCTTCCTCCACAATCATCAAAACAATAAAGGAAAGAAGATCGGTAGCACTTTATAATACAGCCTGTGACGGGCATAAATCACCTGTAAATAAATGGAATTTCATTGGATTTTTCTTGAAATTATAATGTAATTATAAAATAGTTAAAAGTAGGTACACTATAACAATGTGGTAAAAGTCAGGCTTTTGGAGGAAATAAAGAAATGGTTAGAGTTTAAATTTAATCTGCAAGTAATTTAAAGTAATGCGTAAGTAATTTCAGGTATTGCATAACCATATTAAAGATTAGGGAGTGGCTTAACCTTGTTAACTTCCAGGTATTTTACAGAAGAGAAGACATTCCTTTCATGCACACTTCTTTTGAGAAAAGAAAAAAAAAAAAACTAAAAGAAACAGCTGGACTTTGCTCTGTCATTATAAGTTCCAATTTTGATGGTACCAATTTATTTTTTCCTATAAAAGCAAGCAAAAACCATCCTTGTCACATTTATACTGGTAAAATAAAAGGATACCTGAATATTACAACAATCATCATGCACTTGTGTTACAGCGGAATTACGATATAAGATGGGGAAAAAGAACTTCCTATATTGTAAAATTACTACAAAATTGCAAACTATTTCAAATGAATTTTGACTACTTCGATGTACATGTTTTCTCCCTACTGTTGAAACACAACTTAAGTCACTCCATAATCTGTGATATGGATATATGATACTTAAAATTAATCATCCACTACCAAAAAAATACTTAAAATTACTTGGATAATGCTTAAATTTAAAGTATAATTATTTCTTTGTTTTGTATTAGAAAGTGTTACCAGAAGCTCCTTTGGGATGATAACGTGTTTCTTCCCTTCAGTGCAGTTTAGTGACTTAAAAAAAAAAAATCAGTTGGAGTTGTTCTGATCATACATGGTGTCCCAACGCATTACTAAGACACCTTAAGTTGCATTTTCCTTACGTTTGTCTAAAAACACTCATTCCTGACAAGTTACTTAACTTCTCCATCACCTCGGTGTAGCCCAGCAAACATTATGACTAACACATTTGGATTTGGTTCAAACATATGCCAAGAAACACACTGGGCATTAGTTGCCACAGGCACGGTATTATCAAACATATTTTTTCCCAATGACACACTCCACATTTTGATTGCACGATTAGCTCTCTGTTGTCCTTGAGGTATGGTGAGCAGCATGCTGCTATTGGCTTGGGCTCACGCACTAATAAGCCAGCCATAATGTTAGCATTCTGCAGAGTTCACACCCAGACTGGATGAGAAGAGTTTGCTCTCTCCGTTTCTCACTGTGAGCCAGTTGACAGTGTTCACTCTGAATGAGGAGCCCTGTCAGTTCGCCATCTGTGCTGGGCAAATTAAAACTGTACCAGGAGGTGCTTGGCCCTGGCACTTTGGACGGCAGCTCCATGACTTCATCATTACTTTATTAACTTACCATTTTTTAAGAAAATCTAATAAAATGTTTGTCTTTTTTATTGTTAGTGAAGCACAAAAACCCCGTTCACTATAAAACACAGAAACACTTTACTACCTACACAGGCAGGTGCTTGTCTCAAGCTAATCCCTGTGCTGGCTGTGATTGTTTGGGTGACAGTGGAAGAAAGAAAACGTCCCTGCCTTTGGTGGTTTTTTCGAACAGGGAACAGAGCCCCCGAATGACAACAGCTTTGTTAGGCATATGGAGTGTTTTATTGTCTCGGAAAGCTGATAATTGATGTTCAGTGTAGAGACTTAAAAGGCTTTTCTTGTGAATCAGCTAGAAAAAAAAACTATAGACACAAAAAAGAATAAACCAGAGACAGAATCTGACTGCGTGTGGAAAACTTCAAATGGAGCAGTGAAGCATTAGGGTAGTGAGAACCCCACAGGATTAAGCAGTAGGGTTGCTCATCAAGTCTTGCTACCAACTGAGTTGTAATTCCTCCAGCAGTGAGGCTTTACAGACTACTGAGGCAGTGTGGGACTGTGGAGGTCTGGGCTGAAGCCTCGAGCAGACAAAGTGGCCTCTGTTCTAAGAAAAAGACACAGATGTAGGAAGGATAGTTCTGAGCCATAATGGCCAGCATCTTCTAGGATGATGGGCTCGGTATTGTTATAAATCACTGTCTTGGATCAGCCACTGCCATTAGATCCCCTGTGCCTCAATTTGTCCAGTGACAAAGGGATCTGACTCCTCAACTCCTTAAAAAGTTGAGGCGGGTGCACTAGCTGTGTAGATAAAAGTGAATGAGCCTTGTTAGCAACCATCTGTTTGAAAATGACTACTTTTGAATGCAGCAGTGTCAGAAAATTGTCCTAACACCACCTCCTCAATCTTATCTGAGTGCTAGCCAGCTTAGCGCCATTTCTATTTCTATTCCGGCCATGCCAGGGGCTGTGTGGTGTGGCTGGCGGGGGAGTAATGGAACGTGACAGGGATGATGATCCTTCTTGATACAGGGCATTAGGCAGCCTGGCCAGCGGAGCTCCTGGTCCATCAAAGAAGTGATGCTTCAGACAATGGCTTCAATGTTTAAACTGTCAAACTGGCTAAGAGGGAGAGGTGGTGCCAGCCATTCAGCTGCCTCAGTAAAAGATTCTCTAACCTCCCATGTAGCCAAGTGTGGAAACATTTACTTTACAGGCACATAACTGCATAGATCTGACTCGTAGGGAGTGAGAAGTCCTTTGCAATGATATTTGGGGATATTTTTTAAAAATATCCCAGCTGTTTTACTAATACGGCCTTAAAGGTTTTTCCAATCTTCCAATCTCTCTTCTGTTCATACAAAAACCTACTTGATTTTAACTTTTGCTGGTCTCATCTTCAAGGTAACTTCCTTACACACCTCTGGGCCTCACAGTGCTGCTGCTATGCATAGTAGAAAAAAAACCTTCTAAAATAATACAGGATGCAAACAAAATTTCCAAAATTAATTAAAATTAAATAAATGAAAAGATAAAACTAACATCCCTTTGGGAATAAGAAAGGCTGTTAGTTGTTTCTTAGCTGTGAGACTGTTGACTTTAGAGAAAAGGGACATAAATGGAAATAAATATACGTATAAATAAATAAATGTGTCCACTGACCATACGCTGAATCCAGTGCTGTGTTCTGCTTGCGAGTGGTTGCCAAGACATCTGGAGAAAAGAAATACAAAACAATATCAGTGTGATATTATTTGTTAAGATTTGCGTTTTCTGGACAACATTTCATTACGTTCTGATGGGAGGCAATGATTGCTGAATTTGTCCTGTTAGTGGTTCTCATCACATCCCAGACACATGCAAAAGAGCTGGAAACAATTCACTTTGTCTTACAAAAACATGCTTCTTTGAGCAAATGTTTAATTAGCATAGAAAGATTGAGAACAGTATTCCAGCAGGGATTGTGAACGGAGGTGGACAAACTACTTTTCAAGCTCCTTCAACATGAACTAAACTGCAGCCATAGCTAAAATAAAACATAACGCTCCATTTTAATTTGTTCAGTTGCGCCAGCTGCCGTCGAGATCTGATAACAATCAGTAGTTTTAAATCTGCCTTTATTGATCATGTAAATTCCTACGAATAAATGAGTTTGTTCCATCTCACCGTGGCAGGTATCGGGGTGCTGATGGTAGCCGTTCTCCACATCCTGTTCAAACCCGCCTCTGAAGACAAAGAAACAAAGACGCACACCCACACAGCAACAAAGACAACGAAGCCTGTCAGTAAATTTGCATCAATCCATTTCACTCAATGTCCATTTCTAACAAAGCACCTCTTTCCAAAATTGGTTTTGCTCAAAAGCAGCTTTTGGAGACAGGAAGGCAAGCGCACCAAAAGAAAGGGGGGGAAAAAGAAAAGAAAGAACAACAAAATTGAATTTGTTTTACATCTGGCTGAGGTCAGAGTGTTTGTTGTTTGGACACAGTAGTGGCCAGAACTGAAGGAAAAAAAAAATCTACCCTTAGATCTTCCTGCAAGGTTGTATACCATCAAATTTGTGGCGTTCAGCAGATTCCAGAAGTTAGTTTGTGATGAAAGTAGTAATTTACTTTTGTGTGTCCTTGCATTTCCTCAGCTTGGCTCTTCTGCCTGTACTCTACTTAGTCATTTCCTACAATTTGTAGATATAAGCCTCTCTCTCTATCCACAACACCTCCTCTAGCTGCACTTTATTTAAGTCTACCAAAGCTGCAGCTGATAAAATTGATACCTACAGTTTGCTCGCTCGCTTGCTCTGCCATGTACGATCGCCGGATGAAACAGTGAAGTGTATCAGGTCAGACTCACTGACACCAAAGCCTATCATTTTCCCTGATGTCTTCACTGAGACATTTTCTGCTCCTGACTCCCTGGCCACCTCCATGGACATTTTTCCAAATTAATGAGTAGCACAAAGTGAAGGAAATAAATACAGAAAAATGAATTGCTTTTGCAGAAAGCTTTCTAAATGTGAAAAGAGGAAGCACAAGGTCTCATTCAAAACACCATTTACTGTTTTATGTAAGCGATGTGGAAGGTTAATGAATATTTGTATAATTATTATAATGTTTTTGTGGTCCCCAGACTTTATGCATGCTTGTGTGGCACTTTATTCTACATTCGGTTACATTTCTGTAGAGTGTGATTACATTTAATTGAGTGACAGTCATAAACTGAGCCACTGTGAAGTGAAGAGACAAAAGATCAAATAAGTCCCTTCAAAAATGTTTTCGCCGTGTAATTTTTGCCTTTGTGAACTTGTGAGTATGTAACTCAAATCCTCTTAATTCACCTTTTGAACCACTTCAAACTGACAAGAAACACAATCTGACAATTATTGATTTTCTGCTGCTCTGATCAAAACGCGCCTACGATTGATACGCTTTTCCCCTTAATACAGACGAGCCATCTTTTACCTTCAAGTCAATCACAAATAAACGGCTCATCCAGATGCATCCGTTTGATGGTTAAGCATTGAGACTGAGCCAGTGCACGGTGGAGCGGAAGTCTTTCCAGGCTGAGCTGAAATGAGCTTCACATCGTCGCCAACAATCCTCCCACATGTTGTAATGAACCAAATAAAGCAGACACAGGCTCATATACTGCATAAGCTTAAGTGTAATGATCCGGTATACAAGAAGAAACACTTTGTAAAAGCACACTCACACGCCCACTCTATAACAAACCAATTAGTTCCTTATATAACCTAAACAGAAACATAAGTCTCACACAGATTTTATGCAAACACAGACCCCCAGCATCCATCTATTATTAGCAAAAAAGTCTTCTAACACAGAGACAAGAGAAACACTTTTGCAAGCACAAATTCAAATAATGAGCATCGAAAAAGCAATAATACTAAACTCAGAAGGGGGTTGGTGGGGGGGAATCAGCGCAAATAATCATTTCTTCACTGCAAACAGTCAAATTTAGGGATTTGTGTTTGTAAAACCTTCTGCAAGGAGGCTGATTAGCTCACATGGGCCCACCTGGTGCACCAAATTATACCCTTTGTTACTCACTAAAAACCCTGACTCTTTTATACCAACTTCTTATGTTTCCTGAGGAGGGAGAGTGTTGGTGTAGGACAGGAGGTGATTATCAAATCAAAGAACACCATGCTGATACTCAGTGTTGTGTGGAGAAAAGAGTAGTTTGCGAGATAAACTTGAGAAAAACAAAAGAAGATATATCTTTAAAGGATGCATTTTCACAGCTTGGGAGTAGCTGGTGTGCTTGACATTAAACAACTGATGAAGTTTTTATCCGTTTCTATTTTTTCCTTTTGTTTAAGTCACAGACTTTGTATGTTAGTTGTCATTTGCTTTTTATTCACCCTACCATTGCTGCACTTGCTTTTAATCAGTACAGTGAACAGCTTTTTTGCTTCTGTATTTCTACACTCGCTGGCCATTTAATTAGGCATGCCTTGCTACTACCAGGTTGGACCCCCAAGTGGCTCTCAGATTTGGATTAATTGGATTGAGATCTGGTGACTGTTGAGTACTTGAGTACAGTGAAAACCAGTTTGATATGATCTGAACCCTGTTACATGGTGTGCGATCCTGCTGGAAGTAGCCATCAGAAGATGGGTATACTGTAGTCATACAGGGGTAGGTTGTGGTATTTAAACAAAGGTGAACAGGTCCTAGGTATGCCAAGAAAATATCCCCCCGTTATACCATCAACAACACATTTTATGTGGTTCCAGTTCTGTATGCCGTGGTAGAAATCGGGAACGTTTTTTCAATCACCCACTGTCTAATCTTCATTCCCTTTCAGCCTCATTTTTGTGTTCTTAGCTGTAAGGAGTCATACAAAGTGTGGCCTTCTGTTAGTGAAGCCCATTGGCTTCAAGGTTCCACGTATTGTGCATTCAGAGACGCTCTTCTGCATACCTTGGTTGCAATGACTGGTTATTTGAATTACTGTTACCTTCCTTTCATAATGTGAAGCAGCCGAGCCATTCTCCTCTAACCCTCAGACATCAACACAATGTTATTTTGTTCAGACTATTCTTGTAAACCTAAGAGGTTGGCTGGTTAGGTAGCAGAAAAATCCAGCAGGCCTCCAGTTTTTGAAACACTCAGGTTACCTTGACCATGTCTGCCTAAGATCACTGACTTCCTGTCATCTGAACAGCTGATTAGATATTTGGGTTAACATCCTAAGACCTGAACTTCTCCATGGCATGCATTTTTAATTTCTCTTTGATATTTGGGCTGATTGGCACCTGATGAATGTAAAAACAAAGAATTATCAGGTTTTTGTTGTTTTTCTTTTTACCTAATTTTTGTTTCTGAGAAAAATGAGAGCAACATATGAGCATATTTGTTTAAAATTTCAATAGAACAGTGGCAGTATAATGTCCTCGTAAGTGGATATCAGGCCTTGTAGAGCAAAATGTAGTATTTTGGTGTGGACAACCCAAAATGTGATGTCCACATTTATGGACGCCAGGTCCTAGGAGGTTAATGAGCAGCTGAACCTGATGAAGTGGCTGGAGAGTGTACTTACATCTATATTTTGTATTATAAATTCATTTTGCTGTGAGGCAAATTTCCCTCTGGACAAACAATGTTAAGCTGAAATGACCAACATTTTCACCCTGCCGTTTCCATCCACCTTTAGCTGTTCACCAGAAAAAGAAAAAAAACAAAAAACACACGCCTCAAACTCATTTTTTAAAGTGAAGGTCAAACAGTGAAGTGACAATCAGCAAGTGGAAAGACTATTTTATTTCACACTGTGGATTAAAAGTAAACCAAGGCTATAAATAGAGTTGTTTTAACTAGTAGGTTGACCGGTCACCTTGATGTTTAAAAAAATATGCAAAACCGCTGGCACTCTTCACCATAATTGTCCTGGAGTTCATGAGCATGAATAAACAGCTGAACCCAAGGACCACTCACACTGTCGTGCTCAACTTCACAATTACAACGCGCTCACTGCTCTTATTTACAAAATCTTTCAGTCTAGGTTCAAGTACTGCAGCTTTTACTATGCTGCTGAGCAAAGAGATCTAAATTTCTGCCTGGTGTGCTAGATTTGTTCCGTGGTCTTTATCTTTATTCTGACACTCAAAACAAAATGCCCTTCCAGCCAGGAGCACAGTATTGATTTTATTTAGCAGATCAGAGAAATAATGTTTTTGGATGTCTGCCGTTCCACTTTAATGACGCCAGTCTTAAATAACACGTAAGGTGAGCATCTGCACAAGAAAATAACTCTTTCACACGGGAATCCATAAATAAGGAAAAAACGTAGGCTCAAATTAATCACACGTGTAACCACCAAGGCAGGATGGAGAACTGCACGGATACAATCATACACAACCTGAATGGCTGTAAATATTTTGTACAGATATATATGTAATATGTAAACATGTGTATGTATATTCTAGAGTTGACTGCATTTCAGTGTTTCAGTAAAATAATAATAAATATTGTATAACTTCAAAGAAATTTAAATACAAGGTGCTTGGGGAAAAATGTATGAACTATACATAATAATAATAATAATAATAATAATAATAATAATAATGGATTGGATTTATATAGCGCTTTTCAAGGCACCCAAAGCGCTTTACAATACCACTATTCATTCACTCTCACATTCACACACTGGTGGAGGCAGCTACAGTTGTAGCCACAGCTGCCCTGGGGCAGACTGACAGAAGCGAGGCTGCCATATCGCGCCATCGGCCCCTCTGGCCAACACCAGTAGGCAAGTAGGGTAAAGTGTCTTGCCCAAGGACACAACGACCAGGACAGAGAGCCCAGGGATCGAACCGGCGACCTTCCGGTTACAGATGCGATTCCCAACCCCTTGAGCCACATAACATACAGTATAACTGCTAATGTCCTAAAGCAGGGAAATAATGACTGCAGAGCCAGTTATATTTATGATTTGGTGCCATGACTGAACAGAAGTTGTGCAGAGTCTGCTCCAGCTGGCAGTCAGTGAAACCATCATCACATTATATGGTACTAGTGGCATTTGGCATCAGGGTATGCCTGTGTCCCATTTTTATTTTTAATCAATATTACCATATTTTAATTCCCAGATAAACTGCAACACAACCAAAGTGTGCAGAATCTGTAAGATTTTAGAGCATTTAACTATATTTTCAGTATTTACGAGTCCAAAACAGATCAAAACAAAGTAAATAACTGAAACGTTTAGTAGATTGAGGTTAACTGCTCTCCAAATACTTCTAAAAACACATTGGTGAGGTTGCAGTGGGTGACATATTATTTATGATTTCTTGCACTGAACTCCCACACATAGTAGATTTTTTTTTATTATTAATCCCACATAGACTGATGATTACTGGAAATACTGGAGCAGAATGAGTTAATCCAAAGCCAAAAATAGTCCCCAGCAAATAGACCATATTTGTTCTTTTAATCCATTTGATTAGTGTTTTCTAAAAAGTAGTGTTCACTTTTAAAGAAATTCCTAAGCCTCTGAGAAACTGAAAGAGAAGAAATGTATTTTTAAGGTGATTGACACCTTCAGGAACCGGTGAGTCCTGTAACACTATGAAAATCCAAACGCTGCCCTGATTAAAATTCAGCTCATTAAACGTCATCAGCTTGGAAGAGCTGCAAAGCAACTGCTACTTTTAAAATATTCTGGAAGTTTTGACGTGATCATTTATATCTGTAATGCACACCGGAGTTCTTTTGGTGAGTGAAAACAGTGAGTCTTTAATTTTGTGGAAGAGAAGAAAGCCATATCTAAAGAGAAGAGCAGGTGGTGATTGATGACTGCATCAAATTGCCAGAAAACTTGCAATTCTTGCTGACGCACACTGTGGTCAAGGTCACTTGTTGGTGCATTTGTACTATACCATGAGGCACCTGAGAGAGAACATTGGGTACAGTCTAGCCCTGAGGAAAGAACTCACTTGACTTTGACACTACACTGATGTTTGATCTCCGGGTTGTAGATGGAGCTACAAAATGTGACCATTTTGACATAGAAAAGGCTAAATTGTCGACACAAGACTGCAAAGACTCAGAACAGGACTGTGATTTAAATAAACAAAGTTGGTGCACAAGGAAGCAACCCTGAAGGAGCAATGAGCCAAATTTAAATCATCTAATGAGCAGAGGTGCAGAACTTTGTCATCACATCTTGAGTAGAAATACTGGTGGCCTGATCCTCATCCTAGCCGTTTCATCTTCATTACAGAGCAGATATGCTTTTTCTTTCTAGGATCTCTGTCCACTCTTTGTCCTTGGCATTATGCACTGGTGACACTGATTGCATTAAATGCATAATGGATAAACTAAAACACCCAGAAATGATATGAAGCCAAGCCATCTGGTACTGCCATACTTCAATGTGAGAGAAGAAAAGATGGAAACAGGGCTGTGAATATGCTCTGCTCTCTCCCACCTATCCGCTGGATCTGCCACAAATCAGTCATTAAAATTTATGCCACCTCTGGATGAGAAAGGAATGGGGGGGAAAGAAGTGACTGATAGTCCATGAAAAGAGTGATGTGAGAGAGGAGACAGCGAGAAAAAGACAGACAGACAGAGGAGGAAGTCCCAGGAGAAAGATGACTTTTGAGCTGCTTCATCTCAAAAAGATTTTTTTCTGCTGCTGCCTGATTCACATCGCTTCACCCCTCTCCCGTCCCATCGCCATCCCTTCATCATCCTCTTTTTCCTTTCTCCTCATTCACTTGCTATTTCTCACCATCTTTCAATGATATATATACACATATATAAAAGATATCAGTTAATGCAGCTTTAAAATCTGATGTTACTTCAGAGTCGCACACAGACAGCTGGAGCAGACCGCTTCTTTCCATGAATACAAAAATCTAAATGAATAACACATGTTCGGCTCTGAGAAATGCTCCTTAAACTTTCTCTCCCTCATTTACCCCCGTGTTCTTTTTTTCATTATTTTCCGCTCATTTAATGAACATTTCTCTGCACCTATTGGCTTTGTCCTTTCTCCCAGTTTCTTTTTTCCTCCTCTCCTCCTTCCCTTTGTTTTCTTTTTTGTCTGCTCATACTTCTCCTCCTCCCTGGCAGGGTTCCCATACTGTAGTTGAGTTTGGACAGGATATTTTGGCTGATCTTTCTCAGACTACGGTCCGCTGGCTTCCAGTGTGGCTCTGTCCTGCACGCTAAACACGACTCATAAATCAAACCGCACACTATATCAATAAATCAGTGCACACTGGCAGCACGACGCCACATCAAAACTTCCTCTATATGCGAGGACCATCCAGTGAGAACTGCAAGGTCTTCACCTCAACCACAATCACCAACCCTAAGACTCATTCCAGTTCTCAAACTCTCTGAAAATTCATGGTGCTTACCAACTTTTATATTTCATTCCACACAAATTTCTTAATAATGACAAAAATATTTTAAATCATAATCTCTTCCTTACTTTCTTGAAAGCAGCGTGTCTTTACTGATTATCTCAGCATGCACCAGGAGGCATAAAAAAGCCCAAACCCATAAAACATTCACAGATTTCTAAACAATGCAGCAAATTTCTAGCTGACATCCAGCTCTCTATAAACCCAGTAAGTAATGCCTGCCCCTCCTCCTCCCCTCAGTAGGATACACATTATCAGATTAACCACTTTACTCTAGTATTTGAGCCAACTTGACTCTGTAAATAAACCACAACTTAAAATCTACAATATGCTGTTCCTTTCCTTGTCTGTGTGCAGCGACTTTCTGGAATAGTGTTAATAATGCTAGCCTGCCAGACAACCAGCTGTTTCCAGGCTATATGCTAAGATAGGCTAACCATTTGGTGGAATCGGATGGTTGTCTGGCAACCGCAAAGTCACAAAACTCCAGGAAGTCACTATCCTTGGCCAAAAAACTCTCAAAATAGCTATTAAGTGTATATTTTCCTAAAATCTATCCCTTTACAGTCACATGCCAACAATTTCACCACACAGACTGAAAACAAAACAAAAATAATGATTTATGTACAAGCAGCAAAATACCAGGCTCTCTCAAATACACAAATATAACGTGGCGCACAGCAACATGAATTAGAAAAAAAATCCCATTAGCCTCTGTCCGTGCAAGGGCAGGGAAAGTAATATGTCTGGGTGGCCAAGCAGAAGATATGCAATAATTCCAGAGCTGCACATTTTCAGCCGTCAGAATAATCTATTGGAAGCCAGTCAACAGTGAGAGTGCCACTCTCCCTCTCTTCCTCTCCCTCGGTGTGTTTGTGTGTGAGACAGGGGCAAATGTAGTGCGATGTCAGTCTACAGCAAACTCCAAGCACAACAGTTTACAACCCATGTACAGAGAGGTAAGAAAGGAAGGGAAAAAAAACGCCAGGCGAGGTGATTTAGCAGCAGGTTGTATATCAACCACACAGGGACGCACATAGTCCTTGACTGTCAGGAGAAGAAAATAGTACCTTTAACTGCCCTTACTCCTACCTCCTACCCCTCCTCCTCTAGCCTTTATTACCACCATCTATCTGCCTACCTATTCATCCATCTGTCCATCCAACCAACCAGCCATCCATCTTTCTTCCCTATTTTACCAAACGGAGCGGTACATGGCTGCATGATTGAAACACATGCAGCTGAACATCACTTCTGATTTTATGGCCCAGACTTCAGAAGAGGGGGAGGGAAGGGTCTGAAGAAAACAGAGGCAATGGCCGACCTGTTGCTTGCACATTAGAGTCCAGCTGAAATTGCATTGCGTATTTTGTTCCTACAGCATACAGTAGTGGTCTGCAGTGGCCGTGAAACAAAATTGTCTCAGGTGATCGTCCTTAAATAGAACTATGACATTATTATTTTCAATCTCTATTATGGAACTGGCTTTTGATGCATTAACCAGACTGCTACTCTTTCTCAATCTGAGTATTGGAAAGTTTGCAAAAAGTTTTTCCCCTGCTCCATTTTTATTTTCCTTTATTGTCTCCTACTACCATTTCTGAACCTGAACTTCAATTCCTTGCAGTGTTTCTCTCCACACACTACACATTATAAATATATATGTGTTCAAAAAAAATGTCTCACGCACCCATCACTGTGATGCAATACAGAAAGAATATGAACTCCATCAATCTTGTGTTACACCTTGGCTTGCTGAACAAGCAACCAGCCAAACATCTGGCGGAGAAAGTCATGCTGATAACATCAGTCATACATCACACAGGCTAGATGCAGACCCTGTATTAGCAAGTACACTACAGCATAAAAGTCTAGCTACAAATACAAAGACTGGTCAATTTAGATGCACATTTTTGAGGTCCTATAATCAGCATCACTGCAAATAAATTAATCATGTTTCATTTTTTATTTGTCAAAACAAACCGAATGAATCAACACAGCATCCTGCTTCCTGCCCTAAGCCACACGGGAGAAGCGCCAGCTCTGCTTAATTATGTCGGCCTCCTCCACGGGTAGTGCCGGGTACACCTTGCAACCTCTCCAGTAACCAAACCACAGGCTAGGTTCAATTTCGTGTTCTTGCATAACAGTTGTAGCCACATCACACATCAAAGTGAAAGGGAGAATCAGATGCAGTGCCCCAGTGTCTCCCAAGATCTTAACTGCCTACTCCTTTACACCGGGAAGGAACACACAACAGAAATAGATGAAGCATAAAAATTTTTGTCTTAATATTCAAACATACTGGGACAGAGGAAAATGGGCGTAGATTAAATTTGGAGCACAAACTGAGCTGCAGCAGCAGGTTTTACTGGTGCTCTACTGGAAACCTTAACTTTCCTTTTAATGGCAGAGCCAAATAGGTTGGCAGTAATGGCACCAGAATTGTTTTTCTGCCTAGTACTATACTGAGGTGTGGAAAAACTGGCCTCACCAAAAGTATTATGAGTAAAGATGTATTCATTAGCCAAAACTGGAGGAGAGTGTATAGCAGAACATTATACTATACAAGTTATTTCAGTGCTACAAGATCACACAAATCTTGAAAAGCTTTGAGCTCTGATGGACCAATTGATGGATGCGTGGATTTTACTTGCTAAAAGAAACTCCAAACGCCAATTAACCTATCCCCACTACTGCATGTTTTTGGACTGTGGGAGGAAGCCGGAGCACCCGGGGAGAACCCACGTAAAACAAACTTCCTTCCAGTTCGCAAGGGCAAAGAAATATATTTGGATTTTAATTCTGCTGACCTGTCTGCCTCTCACCCACCACATTTTCACCATCAACAACCCAATTACGCAGCTTTAACACGTCCAGTACAACAAACAAAAGTGAGACATGTTGAGAGTCCGGCAAAATGATGATCACATATTCATCATGTTGATGTTGCCCACTTGTCTCATCGTAGATTAGCTATTGATTGTCAAGAGCACATCACCCCAGCAGGTCAAGTTGATCCGTGCAGTGTTCAACAACTCACTTGAGGAGTGAAATGAGATTAAAAAAATTATTGCTTCTCTTCCTGTTTGGCTGCACATTATTGACTAAATTGCGAACCTGTCCTCTGTGCCTGGGAGTTAAGAAACTAATAATGCCTTTATATCGCTGTGCCCTCCCAAGTGCTTTCAGACTGACCAAACACCACAGTGGCGGTTCCCACTAATTACTATATGTTCGTCCGGGGAAGAATTAACAGCTGAAACCTCCTGGAGTGTTTGATTATGAAGCAAATCTGCACAATTTTGTTTGGGTGATTCATTATTATAGATGGGATCAGAAAATTACTTTTTACGACATGAAGGGCTTTTAACTTTTAAAGTATGTTTTAGTTTTGGACAGACCGCCACTCACTGAAGTGGAGCCTGAAAACCAATGTCAACTAACAGTTCATTGCAGTGCCCTCTGAAATAAACTGCAGAATGACCCTTAATTAATAAAGACCAAGGTCAGCTTATTCCCTTAATAGCTTCACCTTGTACTAGCACTCATTTGCCAAAAGCAGCTTAGTGTTAATGATAGATATATTTGTTACTAAGATATGCTACCTCATTGAGTACACCTGTTCAGCTGCTCAGCAATGCAGATATCGAATCAGCCAGTCGCATAACAGGAAGCCAATGTCATCAGCCACAAAGACAATGTGAAAAAGAACTGAAGGTCAAACAGAGAATTAGATTTGGGGGAAAAAGGTAGTTCACATGTATAGTTGTTAATGCCAGACTGATCGGTCTGAGTATTTTCCCCATACGACAATCTCTAGGTTTTACAGAGAATGGTCTGAACCAGAAAACATATCCAGTAAGCTGCAGTTCTCTCGGTGAAAATACCTCGATGATGCCAGAGGTCAGAGGACAAGGGTCTTATGGGTTTATGGCTGCCTTCAACAAGATAATGCACCATGTCAAAAAAGCTCAATCATCTCAACCTTTTTTGTTGAACATGACAATGAGTTCACTATACTCAAATGGCCACTACAGTTACCAGAATTCAATCCAACAGAGCACCTTCGGGTTGTGTTGGAATTTGGACATTTGCATCATGGATGTGCAGCCAACAAGTCTTTGTGATGCTATTATATCAATATGGACCAAAATCTGTGAGGGATGTTTCCAGGACCTTGTTGAATCTGTGCCATAAAGAATTAACCCTCTCAGGCTCAAATTAAACTTTTTGTTGCTAATGCACAACCAAGTCCCGCAGTGGTACTTTCGAGTAAAAAAAACCTCATAAAATATGTATGTGGGGTAATCAGCTTGTTCGTTTTTAACTATTGCAAATCGGCAACGCCTGCCATGAGAGGGTTAAGGCATTTGGAAGGCCAAGCTGGTATTAGAAAGACGTATCTATCAAAGGGCATTTTTAAATGAGTGCATTTTGTATCCTTCAACAGATCTGAATCCCCACTAGAATTCAAAGTAAAAGATAAAAAAATAAGTAGCTTGAATTTACAACTGCACAGAATCAGTTTATGAGTTAATTCACAGAATCAATATCCAACCGCTTAGTGGTTAGCAGACATCTGTTCTGAAGCATCAAGCTTTGATTTCTGAGACTAAACCAACAGCAGAGTTGATCTGATTGAGAAACTTAGGGACACTGTGACTTTTCAATTACAGGGTAGCCAGACTGTGAATCATATCTTGTTTTCTATTCTGAATTTCCCTCTAAATGAGATTATAATTCACAAAATTAGCATCATTTTGTATTAAATACTTTTTTTCTAAAGTTATAGCCTCAGTAGTTTAATGTTTAAAGTAAGCAATATAGTGTTTTTTGTATAGGATGTTGTGTAATTCAACTTCTGGCCCCTGCTAACCATTCAACAACATGCTGGTTTAAGGCACTTGTCTCATAACCATTTACATAGATTTGTAATGCAGCCTTTTTGTTTTTTAGCTACACTGCTCACATCCAGAGAGCAATTAATAATAACTTTAATTAACAATGTGCTTAACCAAAATTTCCTGACTCAAAGCTGACCTTTGACCATGTTGAGTATAATGCAAACAGATTGGAATCCAGTGAATCAGTGAAATGTGTATCATTTCATAATCACTGAGTCTTCAAATCTGATAATCATGTCGCACTGTTCTGCTGTCAGGGTGTTGTTTTAGACGCTACTCAGAGCACTTTGAATTTTAGACATGAGCATGAGAAACAGTTACTATCCCGGATCTCTACATAGAACTAAAAATGACGGTAATGGAGCAAACTGCACTACAGCAACACGCTGCAGACCCTGGCACAGGTGCCTAAAATATGACTGAGGATTGTAAAATTTGTAGGAATGTTAACAATTAAATGCCTACATTATGCAGCTTGCCATTCAAACAAAGATCTTTCACTTGACATTAAATGTATGCAATGAAATGAAACAGACAGCTAATAATTTCAAATCAGCACTGCAGTGAACCTCATTAGACTAAATGCTTTTGGCAATTTCTGATACAAACAACACAGCAGTGAAGCAGCTTTGATTGATTTCAAAGTCAGCGCTCGCCTAATGATTATAATGGTGTTTTTTTTAAAGCCCTATAAAAATTATTGTTACTCACTGCATGTGTGACTTACCTGAAACCAGGTGAAACTATGACACAGCTGCCCGACTTGAGCCAGATGCAGTAAGGGTCCCGTAAGGACAAACAGCTTCTGCATAATAGAAAGACAGACAGTTAATGATAGAAGGAAACATGAAGAACAGCATGCATGCAGACAGTGGATGTTAGTTGGGTAATGAGGCACTACCCAGCCACAAACCTAAAAAAGCCCCACATCCCTCAACTAACAAAGGGTAAAGAACTCCATGTGTAGGCTGGTTTGCACCACGTGGCTGAACATTTAATGTCTCATTAAGAAAAGAAAGATAAGTTGAATAAACACATTTAACATGAAATTGCAGCATCCTCATTTTCTTTAAGTGTGGCTAAAACATCATTTACCAAGCAGCACTAATTGACGAAATAGAAGCAGAGTTACTGAAACTGCAGCATAAATCTTTACATCTTTATTTAATTTGCATAAAAACAGGGGGGTCCGAGGCTCAAGAGCTGCACTACTTTACTTCTAAAATCTGGTGTTATACAAATAATGTATAAAATTCAAATAGAGTATAGCTTCGACTTTATGGTGGAATAATTATTCATACAATTAATCACATGCCTGTTATTGCTTCCAATAATACTGCATTCTCTACAACAGAAATTAATGTTGATACGCATACAAAGAGACAGAATTTAGATGGCAATCAGATTAGTTTGTAATTAGAGGTTGGACTGTAGACTTGTTTTTATCTGGCTATAAAAACACAAATAGACATTAGGGGATAAAAGAATGGTTTTGTGACATTTTGCATGTCTCACAGGTTAAAAGTTACAACCAGCATCATTATACATCAATTCTAAATCTAGCTAGGTTAAGTTGTTCATTAATAATTAGAGACATATGATGAATGTCAAGATCTTAGTGTAGTCACGCTGACGAGGCATGCAGACTGCTGCAACAGTAAGCTGATACTGTTTGCTTTAGTATAAAAACCTGGACCTGTTTACCTCTTTCTTATAGCAGTCAGCATTAACCTCACTTAGTCACAGTTCCTACAGTAAAAACTCCCTGCAGCATTGCAACATTCAGTACTTTTCTTCCATTTTGAGACCCACACATCAGTTTTGTTGATAAAACTCTAACACTGCATTCTGCACAAGTCTGTGGATGCAATTTTCCCTCTCTGTGTTGTATGAATCATGTGGCCTTCATACTTCCAGTATGTGTCTGCAAAACAACACTGGGTGTCAGTGAGCGAATGAACACAATTTTTCACAGGTGCAGAGCTTACTTTTTGCATGTGTGTGGTATTCACCCAGCAGCACCGACATAATGAGCATAAAGTACGCCCAAAAAGAATGACAAAAACAATAATGCTCTCCTGCTTTTCCCATCTACAGTTACTTTAGAGATATTTTTAGCCTAATTCCAAAGAAAAGAAAAGAAAAACAAGTCAAGTAAACCTTCAAGGCAGACAAAAAAAGCAAGTTCTAACAAAGATCCTGTGACCCGTTTTAAATATCTTTAAGTATTTACTGATTTCTCAACTGAACATGCAGGTGTGTGCAGCTGTGCCAACATATTACTGTGCCAGGTCAGGAAAACTGAAAGTCAAGACAGGACATATTCTCCCATTAGTACTTGTGCAATCTGCAGCTGCAAACTGGGTATAAATAAATACACGGGCCAAAGCATTACACAAACTTTCTTTCTTTCTGTCTTGATTGAAACGACAATAAAAACCTATCCCTAACCTTGAGATCATACGCATTAAGTGCAACACTTTACAAAGCAATACATGTAAAATGGAATGTAAAATAATACCCATCCTAAATTCAGTAACTATATTCCAATTGCTACAGCAACAATTTTCTTCAATTATCTGCATACTGGGTTGATGGAAAAACATGTACGATCACGTGGAATGGAAGATAAATAAATAATGCATGACTTTTTAAAGCTAAATCAAATGCACTGCAATAATGGTAATGTCAAGTGACAAAATAAAACATTTGTCTTTGTCTTTTAAAAGAGCCGATATTAGATTCTTTGAGCTGATGCCCTTATCAACAGGATGTCATGTGTCAGTGTCTTCCAGAACAGCAGTTAGTGTGCTGTGTGGATTAATTCAAACACCCAGACCTCCTCCTAATGTGGACCTTTGAGGCTCTACAACAATATCCTATATCTTTACCTTTCCTGCAACATAAAACACCCTCGATCCACATGCTTTGTCAAGAAAACAAAACACTGAGACATACAGATATAAACCGCTCGCTTTAGGCATTTTCACAAACAATTGCCACGGTTCTTGTTCTTGGGAGGACAGTACAATAATACAAAAGCCCTGTTGTTAATGTAGGTTTAGGCAAGGTCATATACTTGGCTATTTCTGAGTGCTTACCTCAAAAGTAGACTTGTATTTGTGTCTTTAGGCATGATGTAAGCATGGTAAACCAACATCTTTTTCTTTACAGCTTGGAATATTTTTTATTCTGAAGGATAATTTATTTGCAATAAGAGAATCATTCTTGGTTGGAGGGGCTTAGAATATGAAGTGGCTGGAGAAATCATCATTGTCAGATGTCTATCTAAACACGGTATACAAAAATGTAAAAATCCAGACACCATTGCATGTCTTCTTATGTTTCAATCCTCGTTTTGCTTGTGTTCAATGCAGGGCTACTGACACTTCAACATGCATGGGAAATGAAAAACAAAATGCCAAAATAAAAAAACCCAAAACTGAAGTGTTTGTTTTTGTCCAGCATCACAAATTGAAGCCCTCTAGGTATCAAGAACCTGAAATTAGCCTCATCCCCGTGTGTGACTGCCAATATGTGACACTGTGTGCTGCATTAATACATTATTCATACAGTCGCCATAGGGTCTGTATTTATATACACATCTAACTGACTCTAACTCTCCTCTCACCGTCGTCATAGAGATTCATCTACACTTACAGGTCAGAAACAGCCATCAGCACTACAGCACAGTCAGTTCTCCAGCTCTGATTTCTAAAGATGTGCAGTGAAGTCATTTGTTCTTTGTCGTAAGTGCAGTTTCTCTAAAACAGACTTGTGTGTGTCCCGTGCCACTCTTTAAAACTTCAGACTTCTATCTGTCAAACTAAAGTGAACACAGTGGTGTGTAAGTCATGGTGTGTGTGTGTGTGTGTGTGTGTGTGTGTGCGCGCGCGCGTGCGTATGGGGCATCCATTAGCTGCCGAGGGCCTCCAAGGCTGAGCCTCATGACTTCCAGCTGTTATGCAGCCACAATTTTGAGAATAACAAAATACTGAGTGGAAAGGATTTCAGATATGATATGTCACTGGTGAACAACTATTTAAGGATTACATATATTTGCTTGATGGAAAACTAAAAGGTAATATTAACCATTCTGAATAGTTACTATGCTGCTTAACATTTGCACATGTGGTTTCATCACATGGACAACATGTCTGTGAAGGTTCTCAGTCATCCAGGTGATCGTAGTCTAAGGAGCTTGGAAAGGAAGCGTCTGGACTTCTTTAAGTTTCTTGAAGACCTTTCACCTCTCATCCGAGAAGCTTCTTCAGTTCTAAGAGCAATTGGTGGAGAGTCCCAGATTTTAAGCCCTACGGGAGTGTCCCCAAGAGGCTCATGGACCTCTTTGACTTCTATTATCGAGGCGATATCGAGGATGCCAGTGTTCACATTTTGGACAGAGAGGACAGATGGTTTGAAAGAGGAGTGAAAGAAGCCATCTGTGTCCACTGTGAACGACCATCTTTGAACAGAGGCGGTGGCTTACGACACCTGTCTGCCATCTATAATCCAGTTTTGAGATCCCTGCTCAGACGCCTTAACCACTCCCACACACCTACTCATATCCTGGGCCTTTTGACCTCAGGAAATCACATGATAGGGTGGGGCTAGACTTCACAGTGGGTTCACCCAAAACCCTGGGTAAAGGTGACACACACCCGTTTTCACACCTTCACTCGTGTGATTAGTTAGAGGATCAACAGGGGGTCCATGGCCCTCTTGGGGGACACCCCATAGGACTTAAAATCTGGGACTCTCCAGCAGTTGCTCTTAGAACTGAAGAAGCTTCTCGGATGAGAGGTGAAACATCTTCAAGGAAAACAAAAGAAGTCCAGGCGCTTTCCTTTCAAAGCTCCTTTTACCACATATACAACACTTTCTTCAGATTACCTGTAAGAAAAAAAAAATAGGGCCCTGTATTGTTAACATATCCATTACAGTTCAACTTTGACCTTTTGTGCTGACTGCGACACAGCTTTAGAAACCACTATATTTCAAGTCAAATGAACTTCTTAACCAAGATGAACATTAGCTCCAGACCAAATGTACATATTATATATTTATGCTGAAGTGAAAATACTCACGTGTCTCTTACCCATAAGAAGTGCAAAAAGGATAATTTATTACAGGAGACTGCTTACTGCCTCCCACTGGCAGTCATAGCTATAGTTCAACAACGACTATCATTATTCTCTAACCTTATACAAGAAAAAAAATGAGGTTCTGAAATAAGAATGGGCTTATAAGTGTTATTCTGCTGAGCAATTACAGTGTGTTTTGTTGTTTAATGTGCGAGACTTGTTTGGGGGATTAGACTGTCTGATTTAAAGCCTTTCTATTAACCTGACTGCTCATGTGTCTGGCACCTTTCGGATGTTATTATAGACTTGCAATCTTCCCGGATATCAGCAATAACTTTGAAACAATACAAGATCATCATAGGTTACAGAAAATACAGCCAATGCTATAAAAATACAAGCCAAGTTTTAACAACCTGGAATTACCCTTTGAGGCATTACATCTTCAGTTAATTAACAGTACCCTGTATGTGACAGCATCAATTGATATACATTTATTTAAGAGCAGTCCTGAATAACAATATGAGCAAGTTGAACCAGTTCATATTAAAAAATAAATAAATAAAAAAAATAGTCAAGCGAGCTGAAAATCCTTGGATCTAAAGACTTTGAGGGTTTGGGGCCTCCTCTGCCCCTTTATTATACTGTTTTATTAAAATTCCCATTTCATCCAGTTCTCTGCTGCTCTTCAAAACAGAGCGTTTTCTGAAACCTAATATTGGCAGCAGGGCCTCGAGTGAGAAAACAAACCTGACGGTACTGGTTTTAGTGAGCGAGAGAGAGAAACAAGCCAAGAGTGAGAGAAAATGGAAGCAGACACGAGAGAGATGGAGTAAATCTCATCTAGAGGGAGATTGTTTCAGCGGTGTGGTAAAGGAGGATATTGTGGCTGAAATCTGACCTCCTGGACAGTGGTGATGCTGCTTATGGGGGACGCTAATCCCAGGATGAGGTGTGCTGTAGCTGTAAGTCTCTAAAAAGGATCTGTGGATGCAGCAAGGCCACGAGCTCAAGTAAGACAGGCCCTATCCATTTTCTTTCTGCTCCTTCTTTTCCTTTTTCTCTCCCTTACAACATCAGGAAAAGAAAGCAGTGACCAACATTACTGGCTCTCAGCCAATCAGCTGGATGCAATTTATGACTAAATGATGTTGAGAGCTTCTCCAGGCCTTTGCAATGAGGGGTTTGCATGCTATGGGGGTATATGCATTCCCTGGGGTAGCTGAGGAGAAATCCTTCCTCTGGGTTGAAGGGGCTGAGAACAGGGGGGAGTTATAAGGGGCCAACATTCCTCACAGCACCAAAAATAGACCTTGAAGCTGAGGAGCAACTACATTAGCTGAGGCTATAATGTAGTTTGGCAAAGCAGGATACTTGAAGCTGTTGCTGTGCTCTGCTTATAAGTGTGTTCCTTCACAAAAGCTTTTACTTTGGCCTGTTTAATAAATTACAGAATACAACGGGCTGTGTTTGAGCAATGGTAGGCAACGTGAACTTGGAGTAAACCCCTGAAAAATTACAAAGAAAAGTTTTTTAATATAAGCCAAGTTGGAAAACTTAGAAACGAATAAAAGCAAAACTGACTGAATGCAATGGGACCGGGGCAGATAAACGACGACCTGAAGCATGCAGCATAAACATTCAGTGAAGCTTCTGTTCAAACACAGAGATGAAAATCGCAGCAGATAAAAACAGCAGATCTGTGCGGACCAATGATGTAACCACACCTTTCCTAAAAGTAATACATGAAAGTAACATAGGTGAAATACTTACATCATGTGTTTTACATTCTTTTTCGCCATTCTGCGGTAACCTAATACTCTGATAATAACTTCATGTAAAAGCAGTCTCTAAAGTTCAGGTGGAGGGCTTAAAGCTTTTCCCTGCTGTTCTCCTAAAGTGGTTGATTTCTTGGCCGTAAACGCAATCAGCCTTTTAAACATCGGCTACACACGTGTAAGAAAGGGAACAAAATGATGAAAGGGTATACGTAATTTTGTACCGGTGAACGTTTGACATCTGAAACATCAAACGCTAAAGCAAAAGTTATGCTCTCTCAATACAGGGAAAATCAAGAAAGGAGCACCATTTGTTCCCTCAAAACAATGTCGAAGCAAGTGGAGAAATCTTATTACTGACTTTCCACATGCACACACACTTTTATAATGCATGCAAATGTGTTTTCTGATTTCTGTGGATAATCTAGTTTCTTGCCAGCGTACAGTATAAACGCACTCCAAAATCTAAAACAAACAAAAACAGCTGCAAAAAATATCTTTAATAGGACTACATTTGGGGCTCGTATGCTTGCATTTCAAATTCGAATTTGCCAGTTAACATTTGTGCATGCTTTCGCACATGCAAATGCTCCTTATTACAGCTGTATAAACAATGGACCACGTATACTCAAACATGAAGATCAGACAGCAATCTGACGACTTGAGCTTATGAAAACGTCCAACCTTTCAACACAGAATTTCCAATGTAGAAGGCATACGAAATTGCTAATGGGTTCAATAACCTTTCATTTTTTTCCTATGGTCACTTACCTGCCAACACCACAAATAACTTAATAGTACTTATTTGAAAAAGTGGTCCAATTCTAAGAATTGGGGAAATAATAGTCCAACATCTGCTTTATGGTACAGTACTCTATTCAAAAGCCTATAAAAGCATTGTGAGTGGATGCATTTGCTAAAGGGAAACTGATCTTACTTTACTTGATTTACCTGGATCAGTTAGTGTCATTTTCTTTGTGGCACAAAACGAGAAAACAAAAAACCCATGCATGGTTTCTGAGGTACTGCACAGTTTTAGGACCTTTCACTTAAACAAAATATACTGATCAGTATCAAAAATTTTATACAGAATATGCATAATATTCTGTCCAAACTCTGGTGGCGATAATGCTTTACTGTATAGTTGACTCACTTCTTGCAGTGGCTGTACTCAGAGCAGCGGCTCAGCGGCACACGGATCACGCAGCTTGAGAACGCCACAAACAACGCATGATGATCCCGGTCCAACTCAAGCCCCAGGACCCTCCTATCCTCCCCCTGCACATTGCACCTGGGAACACGGAAAAACACCAACTGTCACAATCAGGCATTTTGTATTTCGTTTCATTTTTTAAATCAACGCTGTACACGGCTGGTTCAGTCTGAAAATTATACAGAAAGCCGACTGTGAATCAAACTCCATGCAGATAGATTTTTCAAGCTGTGCAGCAAGAAAACAAAAGAATACATGGGGGGGGGAAAAAAAGCATCCCCTCCAGCTGTACAGGGTGATGCAAAGTGTTACAATAGACCAAAGAGTGGGTGGGCAGGACAGATCAAGGCAGAACAAGGAGAGGAGGAGAACAAGCAACAGAGAAGGAAAAGAACAGAGATGTGCTAAGTAAAGTACAGAGAAAACAAAAGAAATGGAAAGAGAGAGAGCAATAAACCAAAGAGACAATTACAAGAACACGCATCGTTTAATACAGAAGCAACATGACACATAATAGACTTTGTCTCACTTGTTAGGGTTATAGACATCAAGGTCCTCCAGGAGCTGGGTGCTGAAAGATGCGTTGGCTCCCTCAGTGCTGGCCAGGATCTTCAGCACATGGCCATTATCTGACCCGAGGAAGACTACCGTGTAGTTCTTATATGGCCCTGCAGATGTATCCACTGCAATCTGAGTCAACTTGAACCTGCATTAAAAAAACAAGACAACAAGACAAAGCGACTTACATCTACACTGAAGATCATCTAAATTTAAGCTGTCATGTCACTTGCTTGCATAAATTTGTGGGCGTCAACAACACCAAATGCTCTGGTTAGCATCTCATTATTGCTTCTTTGTTTTATGAAAGTAGAGTTTCAGTGGTAAACAAAACAAACAGTGGGTGAGTACTAAGCTCATTGTATAAAGCATCAGTATAAAATCAGTCACTTCATCTACCAACCCACCATCCCCTTCCTTCATCGCCTACATCTTTTAAAGCCTTCATCCTATCAATTCATCTATCCATCTATCCGCCCACCCAGAGCCATTCAATCGATCCATTCTTTGTGTTGTTGAGCCACTTTTCTATGCAGTCTTGCACAGAGGCCCGGTTTTCTATTTTCTGGTTGTATTTGTGTGAAAGTCCAGCAACACACCGCTTTATTTGGAGTGCCACCCTGCTTCATATTCATCCAGCTTCTCGCAGTTACACCTGGGAGGTGCCCAGTATCACCACAGCTGTCTACTGTTGGCTCCACTGGAGCAGGTGAGGATTAAAAGCTGTGCTGAAGGGCACCTTGAGTCCAGTGGTGGCTGAGAGGTGGATAGGCTTAACTCATTCATTTTCTCTGCTGTATTTCCATTCTCTGGCCCGGGGATTTAAACAAACAAACTTCCTCTAATAATTTCTTTGGCATTGCAGTGCTTCTAGATTCTTATAAAAAGGACACCCGCAGCAACTTCTGTGCCCTCACTTCTCCCTCAGTGCCTCCCAGATGGTCCCACAGAGGCTGGTGTGTTTACCCACATGAACTTGACGGGCACGTCCCCGCAATGACTCGGCAATAGCGCGTGATGCGTTTCTGGTTAGATTTCATTTATCTAGCATCACTCTGGGGATAGGCGAAGCAGATGTGATGTTTTTGGCGCCAGATGTGAAGCGGTGCATGTTTCCCCAGTGTGGAGCCACTGCAGTGTCTGGCTGGCTGTCAGCCTGGCTCTGCTTCAGCAGGCGTGGACAAGGCTCCTGTATACTATGAGACTGTGCCTGCGGTTGTAAGTTGAATCGGTGATATGTATCCGCTGTGAGTACATACATGTCTGAGGTTTGTGAGCTACTGCGTGAAACACTTGTGACACTTTTCACCAATTTAACATTCACGGCATCGTCATCTGGTATGAGTGGATTCTCAAATATCACAACACACACACACACACACACACACACACACACACACACACACACACACACACACACACACACACACACACACACCAATGACGTCCTCCCTTTGACAGGTGGGCTGTGGAGCTAGGCCAGCCCTACAGACAAGTCCTCTCCTTGTGCCCCCTTCATGTTTGATGTAAATCCAGTGTTGAAAAAAATTCAATGTGCTTTAATGGCAAGCAAGGTAGTGTGTTCCACTTGAGGTCACTCATCAATACCAATCACGGTTGCAAGAAAAACACTGCTGGTACATGATGCTGTGAAGGCAAACAGCCACTAAAGTACCAAAGAAATAATCCTGGCATTTTCTCCTAAAGGTCTGTTTTATAACTGCAGCCACGTTCTGAACAGCAACACTCACGGTAATGATTTTAAATGTGATCTAATGACAACGTTCACCAAAAAATACGTGACCATTTGAGAGGTCTTGAGGAATAACTTTGCATTTGTTTTCCAGGTGTTGATGCACTAAGTACAGGAAATGAAACCAAAGAGCTTATGCAAGTCCTCCTTTAAATGTCACCAGTTTTTATTGTTTAAATAATTATAGCAGGCATTTCTTTGTAATTCTCAGCTGTCTGATAGACCTGCAACGCTAAACCTATTGTCTGTTTTAACCGAGGTAGAGTAGCACCTTGGACAACTCGCCCGTCTGTTAAAGCACACATTAACATAAACACACAACCACTCTCTCACATCTACATCTATGGTAATTTAGAGCCACCAGTTAACATAACATACATGTTTTTAGTCTGTAGGAGAATGTAATTCTTAACTCAACACTTCACAAGTTTGTGCAGATGCTGGCAGGTGCCAACTGCCTTTTGTTAGTGAATTCCAAGTACATATACTGCCATCAGAAAGTGACTGAAAGTAATTTAACAAAAATATTTTTCATAATACTTTCCATCTGTTCTCTTATTGAAACAAATCTTCTACCTGCTGGTGGTGCGGGTGAAAAAGGGTCGGTCGTTGACGGAGGGGACGGACTCGTCCATGAGCGGATAAGACTTGATGAAAGTCAGAGTTTCGTCAGGGAAATTGGTGGATGACTTGTAGGCGGCGGCTGATCCCTCGCCAGCGCAGCAGCCTGGCCTGCATGACAACAGCAGAGCGAGAGAGAGAGAGAAAAAAAAAAAAAAAAAGCATTAGACATAAATCTGGTTCCACAGGCAGATGTAAAAACACTGGCAGCTGTTTGTTTTTGGGAGGAGCAGGAGGAAAAAACAGGTGCCTTGTGTGGCTGCCTTTTTTTAAGAGATGTCTGTGCAGAACAATAACAGCAACAGCTGCAAAAGCTCTGTTGTCAAAAGCAGAAAAAAATGTTCTAGGAAAGTGACAGTTTCTATTTAAAGATGAGTCTCTCACCTTGGTTTTGGGACTTGCTCCTCTGGAACAGGTGTCCAGGCTGACTCACTATTCTTCTGCTCTTTAAATTTACCACTGAAGGCCTTCTCTATGTCATCCATGTAGAAAGCACAGACTGCTGAGCCAGTGATGCTGTTAAAAGGACCCCAAAAGAAGACTTTACAAAGAGCAAGACAAAAGTCTGGAATTCACCAACTAAAGACAAGAATTCAGCCCACTGACTTCCTGTCACAAGTGGCCAGAAATATGATTTTTGATTGCTCTGTCTGTGCTCGTCTTTACTACTACTAGTATATGTCAAATATTCTTACCTCTTTCTAACCCTCTACAGTGTAGATACGATACAAGGAAAAAAAACAGAACAGTCTCCATATTGCAGAAGTTAAAAATGCATCCATCCAGAATTACATACTAATAGCTTGTACTGTATGTTTTCATGGAAAGCAGTGAATGACTTTGATCCTCCCAGCTGCTTTGACATATGAACTCCAGACAATCATGAAAATCACGTTGTGATATTATCAGATGTTGCTCTTTCTCGCAAAAACAAAAGTTTTCTCTGTCAGAGAATAGTGAGGCTCCAGCAGAGCGCAGGGGGCAGAACATATAACTGATCTATTCTCAATTAGAAAAAGCTGGCTGCTTAAACTCAGTTTAATACCCGATCAGACTGATTTGAACATTTGTGTCTGCCACAAACAACTCTGCAGGGTGATGTCTGTAAGAGTTTAGACCTGCAGAGCATGATAGGAACTGCTTCCTGTTTGTCAATGACATTCACTGAAAGCCAAAAAGTGCATCAGAATAGTGTAAATTGCTATTTTGGCTCAGCGACGTTTCAGAAGACGCAGAAAAGTGAAAAAAAATATTACTAGTGATAGCATTTGAGATACCGCTCATGTAGTACCTTACAAGTAAGTTACATCGCAGAAAACAAACATTTTCTGGATTAACTTTAGCGAAGATGTTTTTGTTTATCGAATTCTGTAACATTTCATTGTTAACAGGTCAAATTTGCAGATCACATAAAAGAGGATTAAACAAACGTGACTAGAGAGAAATTATCACACTAGCTACTAACTAACTATAACATGGACATTTCAATTTCATCTTTACCTTGAAAAAAACATGAAAAAAATGCCAACCTATTTGCCTGTGTGGTGAAGACTCCGAGCACAGTCGGCCGGTGGTTAATCTGCAGTACATTGGTGAGAGACTGGAGAACATCAAAGTAGAAAAAAGAATCACCAGGAACAGAACAGTTCAGCCGAGCTTTAAGAAATGATGTCCAGTAACGTTCCAGCACCCTCGGGGAGCCCCCATTGTCGTTCTTACAAACACGTGCAACCCTTGAGAAAACCACCTGAGGGGACAGGAGTGGAAATCATTTATAATCACCAAACTCAGACGCAGCCGACATGGAATACTGAACAGCAGTCAGGAATGTGCTCTGCATGTTGACTTCGAGCAGAAACGACAACAAGCTTAAACAACACACAACACAAATTTGTGTAGTGTCTGCTCTGAAATGAGTACCTCACCTTGCCAAGAGTGGTGTACTCCACTGCGATCTCGCTGAAGAAGAAGTACACGTAGTTCCCATACTCAATGGCATGGAGGAAATGGGGCTCTGTAGAGGACAAGGAAAAAAATGGTAATGATGACTTATTTCCAGTATGACAGGCTGGACGTGGAGCTGGTAAACACAGATGTTCAATTTGGTTTATAAATCGTAGATAAATGTGAAATGCCTGAGCTCTAAAATGGAAAATCCAAATTTTAGCAGAGAAAAATGTCCTTCCAATTCTTCCAATAACAGATCCTTATTCGGGTGAAATAGCAGAGGTAGTCCTGCATCAGTAGTGAAATAAAGATAACTTAAAACATTCTGCAACAGCACTTTCTACAACTCTGAATACAGCTTACTTTGCCATTTCTATCTTGTCACAAGCAATTGCTTTACTGAAACGACCCCACTCGCTCAGCGCTGTTAACGAGGATAAAAAAAATAATCTATTGCACATAAAGATAATATAGCTAAAACAATTAACGCCAAATTAATTGCCAATTATTGTGATGATAACAATCAAACATTCTTATTACTGGAAGGTTGATTCGGCTCCGTTTTCCTCCCAGATGAGGAAAAGCGATTTTTTCTTTCCTCCCTTTTGAAATCAGATGAAATTAAATGCATAAAGAAAGTGACACATAACAAGTCAAGATACTCTAGCCATCTTTTTCACTTCACTGGATGAGGCTACTCACATCTGCAATGAAGTGAAAAATACCCTCATTAAGTGACAAAATATTTGTTGGTATCAGTGCCAATAAAAACTAAAGGGGAGATTTTGACAAATGAAACTGATGTTTATTAATTATTTGTAACGGCTCGAAAGTGTGGAAAAACATAAACCTGGACACGAAGAAAGTTACTTCCAAAATAAAGGTTCAATTTAAAGGTCAGTGCTACCTGCAGATGTCAACCATGTAAATGTTTGTACAAGATTTGATAAGCCCTGCATTAGACCTCAAAGCTCGGTGAATTTTAGTAGTTTACACATTTAGGATGTCATCTGAAATGAAACAAGGTCTCAGATCCCACACCATATCAGAAAATCTTCCATTTCCTTAACCTACCACCAACCGCATTACAGAGCCACAGCTGCATTTGATATGCTATTACATTACACCTTATTGCATTGGCTTCTCACCTCGCAGCCATTTGGAGTCATACTTCACTGTACGCAGCACGGGGCTGCTTTCACCCAAACTTCTGTAAATAACTGCGTCACTTGCCAAGAAGTCAGTCATGGTGGCAGAGTAGAAATCACCACCTGAGAAAAAGGAAAAAAGTTATTGAGAACTACAGTCAAGGATCACAATTCCCACTAACCCACTTCTCTTAAGTGTCTATTTTGGTCACAGGTGACTTTTATTCCTCTTTAAAAGGAGGCTAAGGAAAGCAGTTGTAGGAGACTATGCGAGCTTTAATAACAGCCTGTGTGAACTTTGCATAAATGTCAGTGGAAACCTGGCAGGGTTGAGTGTACGTTTGGCTCTCTCTTCCCTGAACTTGATCCTGATGTGTTCACAATGTATCAACTTGCTTCACTGCTATGTTCATAAAGCAGTAAATCTAACCACAAACCGGGATCTGTGAAGAGGAAACTTCAGATTATACCATCTGATGATTTATGCCAAGATACTCAATTATATCGACATTTCAGGCTTTTAGCTCAGACTCTTACTGAGACACACTTGTAATGAGGCACTAATTGAAGTTAACATGCAGTTTAGCAGATTATATATTATTATCTTAGTATCCAATTACCACGTCAGAGAGACAGAACGCCAAGTGCAGTTACACGTTTAAGCCTATTGATTAGAAATGGTCCTTTATATGTAACAGCTACCCACTTTTAGCAAACCATCCTCTTCTGTTTCTGAAAGATGAACGTCATTTTCCTATTGTTCCACCCCCTTCTAATACATTTATAACATATTTTCACAAGGTTAATATAAAAAACAAAACAGGCAAAATATATGTGACTTCTTCTGAATATAGTCCACCACAAACATCGTTTTACCCGACTTCAAGTTCATTTAATAAACGCTAGTTTGATTAAAAAGAAAAAAACATTACTCCAAGCCTGACCTATATAATAAAAATGTCACAGCACAGATCATCAGCAGTGAGAAACCTGAACCTGTGAGATTTCAAGTTTGAACATCATCTGGGTCACTACTTACCTGCGAAAAGGCCGACATTGGACTGGCGGGACTCGAAGGGACATCGAGCCTGTCCCACCACCTCCTCCCCTTCCTGCTCCAGTGTCGACATCTAGGACAGAAATGAAGCAGCTTTACAAGGACGTATACAAAGCTTCAAAGCTAACCCAACAGAAGAATGGGCTATAAAACACAGAGTGACAGTTGTAAACAAGAAAACAACACCGCTGTTTACACTTATAAACCCACGAGGTTGTTTCTGCCCTGACAGAAAAAAAAAAAAAAAATCAATCAGCCTCAAACACCAAAAGTCTTTAATGCAGTGAGAATTGCAGTTGGACACAAAGGAGGTGTATCAAATCAATGTGTAATAATGAAAGGCAACACATGCATCATAAAGATTAGTTTTATTTGGTGTATTGTATACAGGTCATTTCCATAAAAGATGTGTGAAAGCAGAGAGGCCAGTTTATCTCTCAGGCACAGATATTAAAGCTGCTATTTTTCCAGCCCCTGCTGTTAACAAGGTTGCGAGCCTCAAACACAACAACAAGAGAAACCCAGCAGAGCGACTTCACCGCCCTCTGTGTCAACAAGGTGACTGACACACATACACCGCGTTAACAGTCCATAAACACGTTGGCCTGGATTTTTCAGGCTTGTTCGACACATAGCTCTGTGTGATTGCTGTTCTATTGTTGTTCTGCAAGATGATTGTCAAACTCGGTCCTTTCTACAAAACTAAATAGAGAGATCATGAATGTGGAGTAGACATGATAACCTAACAGTTACACAACTATAACAAGAGCAATACAAGACATATGCTCTGCATTTAGGAGAAATATATTGCATTTTTTAAAAGGGAAGAACTTTTATCTAAACCTATATTTGCACGTTACAATATTCAGAATATTTTAAAAAAAACAATGCTCTTTCAGGCAGCCTGGACTGTGAATGTCTTTTACGGTTTTCATGTTTTTCTCTATTGATAGGAATTACCCATTTCATGACAGCACCCACCTCCCTGTGTGCAAATGCTTCACCAAAACAAGTTTCAATGCGTCCCGAGCTAAGTGTTCCCCACGAGAGATTGTTTTTAAAAAATACAAGCCAGTGTGTTTTTCTCCTGCACTTAAATGGTAAACCACTTTCCCCAGCAGGTGCTGTTTTCCAACAGACATGACAAGACCACTTCACGTTCACACTGTCAGGTATGGATATGTTTTGTAAGCTTAGGGTTAAGTTAGAGTTAGGCTGCTGTTCCAGGCCGCGATAAGGGATTGGATTTATATAGCGCTTTTCAAGGCACCCAAAGCGCTTTACAATGCCACTATTCATTCACTCGCGATGAGTTGAGGTTAAGGGAACATTGGTTGGTATCTACTCTTTACGGACTTTGCTTTTGTGGCAATACGCAAGACCGGAAATGGGTTGTAATCCATTCTCCAGCGCAGCCACACAGCTAACTGTGGTGCAACAGCACCCTGTGACTGAGCTCGTTCACACCAGTTTAGCTATAAAAAACGACTTCACATTTCTGGTGGGGTAATGGCTGCCTGCTCCCTGTACATTTGGCAATAAGATCATGCAGTAGAGGAGAAAATAAGCAAGACAAAACCTTACAATAGACTTTTGCCTTCTAAATTGTGCATAAATGTCTCAAGGGATTTGTACAAAACACTTCAGATTCTTAACAGAGTATGTGTTTATGCTACACTACACTCCTGAAGCTGATGTAATCCAGCACAACAGCTCTGCCCCAAATATCACTTTGGTGTAGCTTCAAGTGCTTTGACTGAGATTTTTATTTTGTGCTGCTGTTGCAGTAATAAAAAGAATTACACTGCTGTAGTTCGTTTTTTTGAATGTGCCTCTTGTTCAGCATTAAAAGGTGAACTTTGATTAGATTTGGTAAATAGTGCTTTTCACAAAAATACAGGTGAAGAGTTGCACAAGTGAAGGTAACAGCAGTAAAGATAAAGTGCTGTTAATGTGTTTTACAGCTTAACGAATCAGAGAAGGCAGAAAAACAGGAAAAAGCAAATTAAAAACATGCCTCTCAAAAAAAAAAAATCTTTAAATAAACAAACATGGTTAAAAATTTTAATGTAAGACTGGTAAAAAAGAAGCAATTTTGGGGCATTTTTTCAACACTGGGAATGTTTGCAAGGAACTGGGTGCATTCCACAGTATTTGTTCATTACTTACGAAGTAAGTTAATTCTCCAAAATAGACTCGGAATCTCGCATCCATGGAAGCTTTCAACCTCTAAGAAACCTTGAACCCCGAAAATTCATCAAGAAAATTATTCTGATGTTACTAAATGGTGTAACTAATGAGAAGAAAACATTAATACAATCAGGAGGACTTTGAACAAAGAAAACAAAACAAACATGGTTAGTCCCATTCAGTTCCCAATCAGTAATCATCTGAAGATTGGTCCTCTTTAAGCGAGAATTAATTCTGTTTACATCTGAATAAAAATCACCAGTTTTCAGCCAACTTCTCCTCACAGCAGTTTGTTAATCCCCCAAACACATTTCAGAGAGAACATCAGAGAGAAATTAGGATTCAGCAAAGTTGTGCAGTGACTGTAGGGTCGTTACCCCAGTGGGCACATGAAGACAGACGGATTTGATGCTTCAAGGTTTAGTTGTATCGTAACCGCATGCTGAAGACAGCCTCACTGTTGTCTACACACCAGCTGTCTCAGCAGCCTGGTCAGTCAAGCTGCCAGTGCATGGCTGGGCATCCATTCGTTTCTTTGAACAACACACACACGCCTCTGACCCAATCCCCTACTGTCTTCCACAGATTTTTCGTGGATTCCCAGAGACAGATTCCTTGATATGATTTACACTTCCTCCCTCTCTCCCCAGCTGTGTGGATAGTCATCTCTTGTCAGAAAAAAAAGGGCGTTGGAGGCTGCAGAGAGAACGAACGTGTGGATGTGTTTTAGTAAAAATGTAAAGCTGCTCTTTTTACCAAAATTGAGTCTGTGGCAGGGAAACGATGATAATGTGTGAATGTAGGTCGCTACGCAGTTCTCTAAACATTTTATATCAACTTCTCTACAGGACCTTCAGGACATGACTGAGACAGGATTTGATCCTGGAAGCAAACATCAGCCGGAGATCCTGCGTCTATAAGCCCCGAGACGAGACTGAGCATCGTTCAGTAGAATGACTTCCGATTTCCCAAAACTAGACATAATCATGCTGCAGTGAGGGCAACTCTCATTTTAAACATCTGGCAGATTATTTTTTGTTTTACAAAAGTAAGAAATTAAACAGCTATCTTTATGCACTGCACTTGGTTAAATATTGTTAATTACACTTCTTAGTATGCATCCACCAGGAAACAAGGAGCCATCAGAAAACGTTTTTACTTTGCTCTCTACAGCAGATCCATTATGCTTCTTCAAAATAATCCCTTATTTTGAAAATGTTTAATTCGAATTAATTTCTAATGTTGTGGACTGTTGGAAACCCCAGGAGTTACTTTGTGGGTTAGCGCACTGGGGAGAAGAAGAAAACTATAAAAACTAAAGTCTAGAGTTATTCAACTCCTCTTTGGTTTGCAGACTCCCCCACACCCTTAGATTTACAGTCGGTGCTGTAGGACGTCTACTCCCTTCTCTTCTAATAGCCTGCTGTGAATCCCAGTCCAGAGCTGTGATGTCACCTCAGAGCTTCCACTGCACTGCTTCCTGTCAGGTTTTTCCCAATAGTCCTCAAACTGCGGAAGACTTACACTCACATTGTCCGCACAAAAATTGTACCTGTGCTCCTGCTAAAATATAGTGCTTTCAGCTGGCTATAAACACTGTTATTTATCTCTAAAGTGGAGGGGTAACCAGGGAGGCTAGGTGCATCTGAGAGCCTCATGTACTAGCATGGATTTGCCTCAAACTTTGTGCCATTATGGTCCCTGATATTCCCACTCCCCACTCATTCAGCTTTGCTGTCTAAGAGGTATGAATCAAGCTACCATCAGCATACTTTGTGTTCAGTCAACAGTCTGCTCTTCGTGTTTTACCAACACGTTGTTCTATCAACATCGAAGTTTGAAGTCTATGTAACACACAAATATGGGAATACATTGCAGTAATATTTAAGTACAGATACTCTGCTAATATTTAAATGTTTGGGCTCCATATTTGTGTGTGTTTATTTCAACATCTAAGAGTTGGTTCTTTATTTTGTCTGCATTCAGCCTGCGCGTCTCTGCCTCTGCTGATGTCTTAAATCAGTTTTTCCAGTTATCTTTTTAGGCGTGCCTGTAGCTTAAGCTCACAGCTGTTTGTTGTATTATCGCTGAAGTGCTGACTGCCAGACTTCTTTTAAAGCTGACGAATGCTGCATTCAACCTGGAACGACCTCTCTTTGTGGCAGTGTTTGTGGGTGTTACATCGCAGTAGATGTCTTTTTTTCCCAAGTGCTGCTAACATTTTTTTTAATCTATTGTTCGAGCTCTAGCTGACTATTACAGATGTACTGCATCAGCTTGTTATTTACAATAATCAGGGCTCCATACGCATGCCTGACCTTTATTTTAATCCACTTTATGCAATTCATCTATTTGACCAGTTTTAATAGTAAATTAATGTATGCATGCTGTAGAGTTCAATTGTTCAAACTGCTCTATTATATTATGATGAAACATTGTAATTATCTCTGGTGCAGCTGCTGTAAGGTGTTATTCTCCAAGACACCCTGGCCAGCTATTTATTTATTACCCAACCTTAAGGGCATGTTCTCCATAAGTGTGCATGACATGTTTTTCTATTTCATAAAAACAAATATCAAACCTATGAGATATTTTATCACAGATGTCAATAGAGGATTTCAAGCACCACCACACAATCACTCAAGTTCTGCCATCTTATTCATAGTCTTTTATTTTAGGTCACGAGCAGTTGTCTAAGCATTTCACTGCATATCGTACTGTGTATGAGACAAATAAAATTTGAATTTAAGGTTTCAACTGTCATCCTGATGACTTTAACACCTCACGGGCTTCGTGTGCATGTGGCATGAGTTTAGCTTAAACTGTCATTTCCATTAGCAAATCAAATAACAGCATCCAGCTGACAAAATATACAAGGACAGGGAACCTCAAAACAGCTGTAATATGATCTCTTATCTGTAATTGAGGCCAGACGGCGGCACACGGGTGTACGGTTTCCTACCTTATAGTTACGGCAGGTGGGATTGAAAGCGTTGGTGCCGCAGGCGAATAACGTCTCGTCGTTGCGTGGTACCAGAACTTTGATGTAGTTGTAACATTCATCCTGTCAGGAGAAAAAGACCTGGACATTATTGCACATCATAAAGCCGGTCCGTTGTGGGTCCTGGCACGGCAAAAACACAATCAAAGAAGGAGTTGTAGCAGGTTAACAGTTTTCTGCGTTTTCACAGTCATTATCGTAATCCTCAGGGCGATTCTTGGGGTTTCACCGTTGCTCTGGAGAGAAAAATGTGATGCCAAAAAACTCAAGTATGTCTCTCCTGATGGCTGCATTTCTGATAAGCTACCTGCACACTACTTTTGCTCATTAAAAAGCTTCTCTTGTTCAGGAAATGAAGGCAGTGGCAAATACAGAGAACAGAAGACCTAAGAAGTGAAACCCAAGACCGAAAACAGAACGAGATGAGAATGCGTATGTGTCTGGAAGATTATACTCACGCTGTTTTTCCCTCTCACAGTGCATTTCTCCACATCCTTCGTCTTCCATGTCAGTTTCTGAAAAATGAACAGAGAGCCAACTGTCAGCTCAAAGACAAGCTGCTTCTCACCATCCCAGCTTTTGTTGCTCCCAATCGTTCAAGTGCTATTACGAGACAGCTGTGATGAAAATCTCATTAATTTCAATAAACTGTTGTGGAGAAAAACAAGCAAACAGAGAAATATCAGCGATGCCTGCTGTGGCTCGAGCAGCTCATCAGTGGGCAGTTGTGGTGCCTCAGTGATAAAAAAAAAATCTCTGGATCTGTAAAAATGCACACACGAGTGAAACAAAACACAAAGCGCTGCTCGCAACACTTCACTGTCTATATAAGGAGGAGTCAATTAGCTTCAATTAACCTGCTGGCCAAAAGCCCTGTCCTTATTTTGTAGACACGACAAAATACACTTTTTGTAGCCGTGCTAGTCGTTCAGCAGGCTTTTATTGAAAAAGATCCATCAGCTTGTTAACAAGCTCTGCCAGCTGAAGGATTAATGTTCCCCCATCAACTGCTGACTAATTTAGTGGCCAAATTTTCTCAGAACTTATCAATACCAGGCTAAATACTTGGAATTATTTAAACTCATTTCTCAATAGCATGTGAGCAGATAAGAGCTGCATGGCTCAATTGGCTGTCTGGGAACAAATTGGCTAGCTTGAGTGGAAGGCTGCCAATATTGAAGTATTCAATATTTCTGTGCAGTTGGTCGATATCCAGACCAAGAGTTCTCTTCGTTGCCACATAATAACATACATTTTTGAGTGAAATGAGCTTTAGGTAAATGTGTCCACACCAAACGAAAATATTTGCCACAAATCCAATGCCATACTTGGTTAAAGTAATATTGTACAGTGCCGTGCATATTTTTTATGTCTTTGCTAAAGCTTCACAGAAAGCAACACCGGTTTAAAATGCATCTTGAATCTTTACTGAAGCTGAGGTTTCACTTCAGCTGGACCACAAGTCCCTGAAGCACAATTCATCCCACAGGTACCTTGTTCTCCATTTCTTGTGGCTGCCTCTCAATTTTCTCAGACAGCTTTCAGTATAGCAAAACTTATGAAGAATAGATTTGCATTTTAATTGTTAAGGGTACATCTACAAAGTTAGTATTATTTCATTTCCACTTTCTCAGATAAACATGATAATGAATGAATAAAAGATTAAGGTTACTATTAATATGTATTTTTCTCATTGTCAAAAAATAGAATTAAAACATATCTCAGTACTTCTCTTACATTTCTGGATTTTTAACCCTGTTTTTTTTTTCACTTGGCTTGAGCACAATGGATATAAAATAGTCATCACACAATTTCTATGGATGAGAGTTCAAGCAGCAGGATAATGCATGATAGTTTAGACAGGACAGAGATAAAAAAAATAAAATAAAGCACAAGTCACAGATTTGTGATATACAGACAATCCAACTTACAGTAGGAGTCATTCATTCCTGCTTTTGGTCTTTCATTTTAATTATTTTGTCTGTAGGAAAACTACACATTGCCAACCTCACTCTAAAGGTGAGATGTCCCTGGTGCTCGAGGGTGTACATCTTTGGTCTAACTTATTTTATATAAAACTCAAGATCATGAGTCAAATTTTTGACACCAAATCCATCATTTTGTAATCAGTACATGGCACACTGATTTTACAGCCAACACTTTGCTATAGAAAAAGACTTTTGTTTGGAAGACCTCTGAGGTGATTTTGTGAAGGTCCAAAATGATTCAGTAGGACTCAGCATTTATGGTAATAGGTTTTACCTTGTCCACGCTCGATTCGGTTTACTAATAATTACTTTTGGCCACCCAGGCCCGAGGAGACTGGTGAAGGGGAGAATGCGAATGAGCGCCCGGTGTGAAAAATGAAGAGCTAGTTTAAAAATTAGCCGCCATGAAGGAATGGATCTATGATGATGGGGGACCCACCATTTTCTGATATGAGTCAGTCACACACCACCAATTGAACTCAGATGGATAACAGGGTAGGACAGCGAGAACGTGATGGCGGTGTATTCATACAGTCTTTAATAATTTGCCTCTCAGTTCCTGCTGTCACACTGGAGGCAGCAGCAGTATGGGTGAATTGGGAGAAAAAATGCACATCATATACACACATTCAATGTTCAAGTCCTCATATAACCCAGTAGAAAAAACGACTCACAGTTTTGTTCAAAGGTTCCCCTTCTTTGTGTTTTGTTCCACACCCAAATCAATAGTTTAGATGTCCTCAGTGTGGAACAGAGGTGTTATCAGAATAAATATCCGTGTTTGGCAGTAATTTATATACAACCAAACAAAAGTCCAAGCCTTGGAGGGCTTTTATTTAAGTGCAATCATGTTTGACAAATGAGATTCAGATAGGAGTGAACATGGCACTTCAAACAAGAGCAGCGCTCCACTTGTAGTGGATATAGATGTCTGAAGAGAGATTGCTTAATACTTGAATGAAAGTGAAAGGCAAAGGGTAGAAAGCAAAATAACGAGATACAAAAAAACAGCCCATCCCCCCTGTAAATACACCACTGTTCAAAAAAAGAACAAAAAATGTACAAGAAAGGAAAAGCGGCACAAAGAGCTCTACCTTGGTTCAAACCATTCCTTAAAATGGGTTCAGGTCTATTTTGTCCTGGTGATGTATTATCCAGACTATTACTATTGGCAAGTAAAAGCCCATGTTCGCTTATGTGAACGACTTTAAAGTTAATCTTATGTTTAATGAGCACAGAATCCTAAAACTTATTTCAACTTTAGCAGACCAAAATAGTCGAGTAAGCCTGATAACGCTCACATTATTGGTATTGATCGCGAAGGATTGAGAGATCAAACGTTCCTTGAATGTCAAAGTCTTACAGAAAGAATTTACCTCTGAAGTGAGGTTTTTGCATTCAGAAAAATCCACAGACCGTTGTTAAGGTTTAAAAGCAAATGGCAAGTGCATGATCCAAGATAAATAAAATGTCCTTAAATAAATGAATATCGACCTAAACACATGTATCAATTAAAAGTTCTATGTTGAACTAGAATATAGCTATGGTGGGGTTTTTTTGTATAAGATCGAAATAAAGTAAACACATTGGAAGATTTTCAATCATGATAGCAGACAGACACTTACCTGCTGTGGGATTATCTGCTCAGATGAAGCTGCAAGATTGATGGCAAACACATGGTCCCTGCAAGAAAGTGAGTCATGACATTATTGATGTCATCTTTCTTTGCAACCCTTCATATTTTTTTCCCCAATGCAAAGCTTTAGAAGCATCTAACTTAACCAATTCACCAAAACCTGCCCCAAAACTCTCCTTTTTTCTCTGAGTGCAATTGATTACAGCTGTGCAGCAACACAGACTGGGAGGTGGATTAACAGGCAAGGTTTATTGGCTTTTTGGCTTCAGGACATCACAGGAGTTTTCCAACTATTGACAAAACCCATATGAATCACTTTGTGAAGTGAGGAATGCATTTGTTGCACGCAGCTGTAGAAAATATTAAGCCAGTTTATGTGCATATAGGACCTCTATAACTTTTTGGACTGGGTTCCTGGCAGTGGGAGCACTTTATTTTGAAATAGAGCCAAACACTATAGCAGAACTTATTTTGCACAATGCAACTGGGCAGAGAAGGTGCAACCCTGTACTGTTTAGATAATTAACCTAAAACACATCGAGTAGCAGAGCAATGTGCAAATTAGGCTGTGTAATGCACTTGAAAAAACTTCAGAGGTTCTGCCAAACTGCAAACATGAAAGCAGTCTGATGCAGAAGTGCTGCCTGAGATATAGTTCACAAAGAGCTAAAAGTTTTATTTTGGAAACATTTACCTTTTGGAAGTTTTACATTTTCACATAAATGCAAAATTGCAAGAAGCAGTTTCTGTAGCCATGTTTTTTTTTTCCCCTAATCACTTTTTACTTTCACTTGGCCTTCTTGGAGTTCTTTATTATGCATTTAATATATAATATCTGTACTGTTGACACTGATTTCTTTTGCTGGGCTATTTTCCCGCCCTGACAATTAGTTACAAATTTTGTCTTTCTTCATTGTGTCCTTTCAAGAGCCCATTTACCTCTTGCCCTGTTTTTGCTGCAAAACAGAAAAAAAAAACTAATTAGCTTTACTGGCTAAAAAAAAAAAAAAAAAAAAAACTCCAAATGGGTAAATGTGTTGCTTATATACTCAGATAAATTATTCAGAGCTTGTTGGCTGCTTATCAAACTATTTAAGAAGTGTGTGGATAAAGGTTTAGGTTAAAGAAACATGATTATAATTACTCACAAAAATATTTATTATACTGAAGCCTTTGTGCAACCATGCACATGTTAACATAGTATCAGACTTATAGACGGATGCTAATGAATATAAATGTGTAAGGTCATCATTCATCATTATTAACTATCCCTTTATAAATGTACAGATTTTACAGTAGGTTGGTAAAAAACATGTATGAAAATATCCCTAGTCCTTATAGTCCTAATATTTGTATGTTTAAACATGAAGTAATGGTCAACGTTTTACATGAGATGTTTTGAGTCATATTTTCAACTTCAGTAAACAATGTAAACATTGTTATATTATATCTTTTGTTATGTTGAATTAGCAGGTGAGTGATGGTGACTGACCGTGCAGCGATATAGAGCATGTGGTTGATCCTTAGCATCCGCTGGAAATCCAGACCCAGGCGGACAGTGTCATTGTCTGACATGAGTCCCTGGAAGCTGGGGTAGAGGTACGACGCTGCACGGGCAAAAAGATGGAGAAGAAGAAATTATTCGAGTATAAGACAGTCATATGCATCCCCCCCTCCAAAAAAAAAAAAAAAAAAACAAAAAAAAAAAACCCAACTGGAAAGGAATGTCAGAACTTTACTGTGACAGTTCACTGTGGAATCAAAATTTTAAAACTAAAATTAGGAATAAAGGAAAGGGATTTCCAGTCTTTGTCAAATGTCAGTGGCGTTTTTTTCCCCTTTGAAAAAAGAAAAAAAAAAAAAGCAATTTTTCAGTTTCACATTTATGGAGGCAGTTTGACAACGACAGCTAAAAATTTCATGCACAGTAGTATTAGCAATTTAAGAAACACTAACCCAAGGTTACAATTTAGTCGTCTTTTTGAAACCCTGAGCTCACACTGTATGCAAATGCACACTTGTGGAGGTGGATCAGGGAGAAAAATAGCATCCTAAGCTGCAAATTAGGCAGTCGTGTCGTAGAAGTCAATCTGATTTAAATAACTGGCTCCTCGTAAGCATTTCTGAGCAGACATGTCTGGGGACTGTGCCAAGTGAGAACAAAGAAACAAATCAAAAACATCTGAATAGACATTCTAATTGTCACATTTAAATCAGTCTCACCTGTTTCAAAGGTCACGAAAGTTTAGCTTAAGCCGTTTTCATGCATGCACTGCACCCATGAACTTTTCTAGGACTTATCAGGGAGAGTGCACGCGAAAATGCAAATGTTGGACATTAAATACTCTTGTGAGGTCCTTATTGCAAGGTCTGTCTGATGCAGGATTGTGCTGAATGTGCAAGTAGGCCAACTAGTGGGCGACACGTGTTCCATCTCCTGCATGCATCCCTGTCACAGAAACGACAGGATGTACTCACTCCAACGCAAACCATTTACTGCTGCATGACACGTGTGAGAAAGGAAAATATCCCAACGCGATTCTCCCGAAACCTCCGAAAGTTCATGTGTGAACATGTCTTTAGTGTTATCATCAATGCCATTAAATACCTTCACCTGGTAAAGTGCCTCTATAACAAATGACACCAACAGGAAAATCATTAAACAAAAAACAAACATAAAATGTTAAATAAGATGAACTGAGGGAAGTCGTGCAAAGAAACAGTGATATAATATAAACTTTATGGTGCACTATGGCTGATTTTCAGCTTCCCCTTCTTCCTCTTCCGCATGTTAATTTCATTTTCTTTCCCTTACTCAAAGTGCAGACGAACTCACTAGAGGGCAATATTATTTTAAACAATGGGAGATTGTGTCCAGTACTTTAAATAACAAAATAACAGTCAGCCAGTGGATGGATATGCCTTTCAAAAACTTGATTAAAAAAAGATCCTTCAGGCAAAAATGGAATAAGCCTGGCTCAATACTGACACCACGCTGTCTTCCATATCACAGATACTTCCCCTGCTGTCTTCTTTTTTTTTTTTTTTAACTAAGCAAAGATTCAGCTGAAGGCCAGAGCATTCTGTCTGTAAAGTACTGTATTAAGTGCCCTCAAGCTTCCCATCTGACCTGGGCTGCTGCTGAATTAGCAATCCCCCCTAGAAATACACCACAATCTGAAATTAGTCTCTCTACAGGGAGCCGTACACGCTCCTTTAACCACTCGTCTCAAATCGACTGTTTAAAGATTTAAATGCCTAATGTCTGGCTGAGTGCTGGACCTTGCTGTGCTGTCTGGTGAAGAGACTCCCAGTGGCTCAGCAGCCCGCCCTGCCATCCTCCCCCTTGGCAAATGAGGATTTCTAATTACTCTTTAGCACTTTCACACCCTGTTTAGCTTGGCTAGGTCATTGCTAGCAGAAAACCCCCAGGATAATGACTCAAGGCATTTAGGATCACTACAACGAGAAGAACGTACAACTCATAAGACAAAGTACTCAAAGAACTACACCAGAATCCTACATTGAAGCTCCAGCAACACTTGTAGTATTAAGAACAATGTTATTTCTTGACCATCTTGATGGTTAGCTTTTAGTCTTCATGGACAATGGGAGTAGGTAAAGTTGATATGCTGTAAAGCCGATTTTGTATTGAGAGGTTTTCCCCAAACTGCACTTCAAAGATTGCATTTTAAAGAACAAATGAAAGAAAGGGGAAACAGTCTGTCAAGGACACGCATTAAGTTATGACATGTTATCCATAACTGCTGGGACTTAGTTCAATATTTAAAAGCTATTGCTACTGCATAGTAATGATAACTTTTAAAAGGAACCTTTTATGCCCTTTTTTCAACTGCAGGGTTTTATTCTTGAACTCTGTTGGAATTGATTTGCATGAGAAACTGTTCAAAATAATTCTTATTTATCATATGCAGAACCTTGGAGCAGCACCTCATTCACTGACTGAAACAAGAGATTTTAGGTTAACCTTAACAACGTCCCTCTTAAGGACAATATCTCTTGATTGGCTGCCTCTAACATACAAAGGAAAAGGTTGTGTGTGTAAGATGCTAAGATTAAAGAAAGTTCCTCTTTCAGACATTATACAGAACCAAGAATAGCAAAAAAGCTGCCTGAAACCAATCATGAAAATAGGCAGTGTAGTGTATGCATCCTAAACAAGACTAGACATTTTATTAATAGCCTCATGTTCTGTATAACCTGTATCAGCTGCCCTGGCTGTGGAAAACCTAAATATGCCCAACTTAAACAGCACGGTGTCAGTCAAAAACAAAAGTGTAAGAAAAATTATTTGTCCGCTTTCTAAAAGAAGGAGTCACTTAGGTATGATTTCATAGACTTCATCCTGACGAAGTACTATGATTCATAATGGATGTCTCAGAGTTGCGAGGGACCTTGCGCCATGCTGTCACCTGCTGGAACTAGAAGTGACAAATTGCTCTCATTACACCTGGGACGGAGCTCCACATATAGCACTATTAGCACAGCTATTTCTGCTAATGGTAGCGTTACTCTCTTCCAGATAGATCAATTACATTGTGTGGGCCATGGTCTCAGCCACCTCTTAAATCAATTATGGGCCATTACATTTAGCAGCCAAGACCTCTTCTGTAGACCTTCCCAGTTATTGGGTGCCACAGATGTGTCCCTAAGGTGGTCCAACAGAGCAGTGTCTTGAGTCTGTTAGAAGTCTTCAAGAGTCTCTTAAATCAAAAACTTGCTGGTTTCCAGCTGTAGCTCTGAAGTTTTAATGTCTTGTGCTGTGGTAACATGTGGAGCCGGGGTAATAATTCATTATTAGCTTCTATCGACTGTCATTGGAATATGGCTGAGACAGTTGTGCTATGAAAATCTTTTGTTCATATGAAAGATTACAGGAAAAAAAGCATTATTATGTGTTTGAATTAATTAAATTATGGTATTATTAGGGACTGAAGAGCATGGACAATTCAGACATTAATTAAGTCAGGTGATATTAACTAAAAGAGAAAAAAAAAACTACAAAAAAAAAATCCATATTGTAGTCACTGTCTCCTCGGTAGGGACAAGTATTGATTATCAGTGGTGATCCAACTCTTTATCAGGAAAAAAAGCTCAATATGAAAATTAAAATGAAGAATGTTTATGATGTCAGTAAACTAACCAGCTGTCACCTTCATTATAACAGCAGTATGTATGTGTTGTGCATGCATACAGATGGGGTTTTGTTTTGCTTTGCAAAAAATACTGAAAAATTGCTCTTTTTGTAGTACAAGTTTGCCAAACTCTGATCTAAACCAAGGGAGGAAAGAAATATTTGCTGTTTATTTCTTGTCAGTGCTGTTCTTGCACACCAGTCAGTAGTAGTACACATGAAAGCCCCACAGAGTGACAGCTGAGTCATTTTTCCTGCAACTGTTCATAGTCAGTGCTAAATGAAGCTACTGTGAGAAATTTGGCTGCTGACTTTTACACCAAGCTAAATAAATCAAAGAAGAAGAATTTTTACATGAGAGCATTGTGAAAATGTTCTTTTTATGATATACTGCAGACATTATTTACACACTCCAGTTGTATGCCACATACAATAAATGTTTTATTATTCAAAACAATGTTTAGCCTGTTGGACAGTCTAAATAACCCAGCTGTATCCTAATGTGAATCAGATACATGGGCAATAAAAATAAAAAACAGCGCTACACACTTTACATCAAAATTATTCTACAAATTTGCTAAAAGTTTGCACCTCCGCTCTGACTGAGACCTTTTTTAATCATGCATACTAAAACTGAAGTGACCTTATTCGACACCGAGTCAGCGCAGAGCTCAACAAATAAATTTAATTATAGCTGTTCCAGCAGCAGAATAAACATCTACAGATTTGCTTGCTGCAAACATAGCCTTAAACACATCCACCTCACTAAGCTATATCCCCCAGTGACGAGATATGCCTTAGTGACCCTCGCTCTAGATTTACATGTACTCCTGCAACAGAGATCACCATGGCAACAACAGATTTTGAACTTACTTTCTCTGCCCACGACGCTGATTGGTTCCAGGTCTTGGGGGAACGGCGTGGCTCCTGAGGACAGCTGAGCTAAGAAGGCGACAAAGGTAAGAGCCAGGAAGGCTGGCAGGATGGGTCGAGGCAAGACGACCATCAGCCTCATTTTGGCAGAGGAAGAGACCTCACCAGTAACACATGGCCCACAGCAGATTCACCTAACCAACCTATAAAAGAAAAGGCACAGAGTTGGTGCATTGTTGTTATCAATATGACATCCGAGACACCTCAGTGTAACAAAATTAAGACAGTCAAACACTGTAACATGGACTTCTAATATAGTAGCACGCATTGGATATAGATGCATTTTATAGAGATTCTAATTTAAAAGGCAACAATTACATAACTGAAGAATGACTAGAGTAATGTTTAAAGGTGGCATCTTAGTTCCTATTAGCATGCAATGCCTCATGCCAATGCAGTGATGTGATTGAGTGTCCGCCCAACCACTGATTTGTAAGAGTGCAAATGCATTAAAAAAAGGCAGATGGAGTCAGAGCAAACCAGACGTGTGAGGGAAGCAACCAGGAGAGAAGGCAGGCTGCAGGACCCTGACCAGAAGGACACTTAAACATTCACTGCCCAACCGTGTCTTAAACACAATAAACACTCCTTGCTCCGCCTGATATGGCGAGATGTCCTTGCAATTGTTTAATTTAGTAAAAGGTAAAAGGTCACTCCTGTGCATATTTAAATATCACCTCTAAAAGGTGGCTCTCACACATGAGCTTTGTGCAAAAACAGCTCCTTCAACTGCAACAGTCACCAATGGTTAAGAAATATGAGGAGGCTTTAAAGACTTTCCATAATCTCATGAGCCACCAAAGAGAGCCTGAAACTGATGAAATGTAATGAGGATGAGCAGGGTGAACATCTCTCACATACAACTATATGCTTTTACAGGAGGAACTAAAGGTGGAGACCATCAAATAAAAAAACAAAACAAAAAAGGCAAAAACACAAAACAAACAAACAAAAAAGATGAAAACAGTGAAGCAGCAAGAACGTTCAACATTTCTGTTTGCACCAGTGAGAGAGTGGCAGCAGGATTATGTGCTTTATACGGAGAATCAATTGTGAGTTATAGGTCAGGACCATAAATGTTTAGAATTGCCACACCTGTCTGTCTGGTTAAAAGGCCCAAGCTAATACCTGGATAATTTGTGACAGGGCTGTACATTTAAAGGCAATGGTGACCGGGACTTGTGATATTAGATCAAAAGAAACATTCACATGGATTTCTATTATGGTAAAGAGTAGATATGTCTGCCGCCACAGAGTTGAAAGTGTAGGAAACTCACTTGTGGGAATTTATGCAACAACACAATAGGCTAATATGTTTCCAGATTCTGCTACAAAGAAGATGATTGGCTTTTTGGAAGTGACAGCTATCTTTGGTATTTCTTTGTGATTCTTGGTGTCCACGCTGCGCCCACCCACCATGCAGGGTGGTGGCAATACCCAGTCAGCCTTTTAGGACTCTGGGTAGAAAGGTTTAACAATTCAGAAGTTGGAAAATAAATACAAATATAACTTAAGAATGGATATGTTAAGCTACAATGACAAAATATTTCATTATGCAGACTGCAATGTATTGGTAAAGTTTAAAAAATGAATAGTAATGGGTAAAAAAATGAAATTGAGAATCAATGTGAGAAAAGTCACAAACCCAAGCTGGAGAGCCTCAAAGATTTATTAAGTAATTTTCACAGATGAAAATGCACTCTCTAATCAATCACATAACGGGACCTTGTCTGCATCAGGCATCTTTTCAATACTGGCAAACACTGTTGGGCTTAGGTGTGGGTTAGTGTCCGAGAAAGGCAGGAAAATTTCCTGGGCCATTATTACAAAGGCTCAAATGGCTCAAAAGGCTCACTGCTTAAAAGCAGCTTTTAAACAGATATCAGAAAATGTTAACATGACCTGCAAGCAGATCTGCACTGAAGCACACAGAGTAAGGAAACAGATGCATGTGCCAGGTTGTACCACTCAAATGCTTAATACTTAAATAGTACAAATACTTGCTGCATTTATCAACCTGAACACCTGGTGCTAAAAACATTCAAATGTACAGACAGCACGTCCTTTGGAAAAAAGTTGGGTGGTAAACAGAAAGTGATTCATTTGTTGTTGTGCGTTTGTTAGCATGAGAGAAGAACTTGTCTTGCATAATTAAAGGAACAACTCCGTAGCCGAACAAAGGGTGCTGCCATCGAAATCAAGATTTCAAAACTGAAAAGTCAAAGAAAGATGTAATAACACCACAAGCAGTATCTGTCAATGATCTCAAAAAACAAAACAAACAAAAACCATCAATGACAGCTTATCAAGTAAAGATGTTGCAACCTCATCCACCTCCAAGAATTCAAATCACAGATTATCATTCTCAATAAAGTGTTTGACAAAGGAGCTCTGCGAATATTTCCTTTTTAAAAAAAAAAAAAAAGTTTGCATAAAAGTTGGACTCGGGTGTCTGTGTGGGAATAATTAACAGCTCCAGACATTGTACACAAGGCTGAGATTATGCATGAATGTTAATTTCCACATCTGTTTGATATTTGAGGAAAGAGACAGTAACAGATGGATGGAAGAGGGATTTGTCGAAACCAACTTCAAACTGTGATGACCTGCACTCCTTGCCAATTTATTGAGGGCAATGTGTCCTCTACAGGGGTTCTTACAAGCCCTCCCAAGTTTATGCACTGTGTCGCTTGGCAGTGAGACTTGGGCCACATGGTTTTAAGTGGGAGCAGAAAATTAAGTCAACAGAGACATGAACTGTCATCAATATTGATAATAGTGTGCCTCATTTAAATGCAGGCAGAAAGCTGCATTTAGCAATGAGGTCAAGCGATGATCACAACACCATAAATCGACGTGAGTAGGCGAGTGTCTGTGTTTACTCTGTGAATTACAGCAGCTTGTGTGGCCTGCCTTAGTAAGTATATGAGAGCGATATACCTGATGAATTAGCCTCATATGGTATAATTTGGCTGCTTTGTTTTTTTTCTCCCAGCCAGCGAAGCAGCTATTTAAACAGATGATGTTATTATGAAGACAAATAAGTGAGAAACGTCGCTTAAAACGTCAAAAACATTCACGGCAGAAAAAGGCTAAACAAACTTTTGTCATTTATAGCGTTAAATTACCAATAAAACAGCCGAATGTCAAAATTTATCCACTTTCATCATGAATACGCAGAGCCGCACATAAACCTAAGCAGCGTGTCTGGGGAACACTATATTCTTGTGAGAAAGAAAGGCAGAGATCATTTATTGACAACCTACTTAGCTAAAGGAAGGCAACCAACAGAGTGTGAAAACAAGACAACCATACTGAGTACAAGAGCTTATGCAAGACAAGTAATATACCCCACATGGTTTGTGCATACAGTATTAGCTTATAGTTAAGGTTGAGTTTCAGACTGTTGAGGACTTCATTATCCTGAACTGGTGCTGGAGACATTTTTCAAACTTTACTGCTAGAAGCTGTGTGACAAAAATAAATACTTGCAAATCTAGACAAAAGGGATTTGTCTTTATACTCATCGAGTGTATTGGATATATCACCCACCCCTGGTTGAGCATATGTGAAAAGTAGAGCTCCTGGTTAGATTCCACCCACTATTTCCTGCATCATTCCCCTTGCTCTTTGCTGTCTGCCCTCTACTGCCCTACCAAATAAAGGCTAAAAACTACCCCCCACCAAAAAAAAGAAAATCTGATTTTTACCTTCAGATTTCAAGTGTGAAATACTGGCGAGCTCAAATCATACGAAAATACTCCACAAGCTGCTGAACTTTTAAGTTAAATGCTGGCAAATGAGGCTCCCCAAAGAAGCTCACATCAATGAATCAATGTTGCACAAAAAAACATTTCAGTTCTGCACTTGAAAAAGATTAAATACTCATTTCTGTGCCGTGTACACTGTGCAGTGCATATCAAACATTTCACCTGATTATAAATTTGTTCTCTGGGTGTGATTTATTGTATGTGAATCAGGCACTGAATGCAGCATCATTGATTATTTTAGAGACACTGCTTACCTGAAACTATGAAATCAAACATCACAGTATATTATATTTATAGGAAATTTCTGGATGGAAGATATTGAAACAAGTTTCATTTTGGGATTTGTACCTAAAGTCGGCTTTACTAAAATTGTTCTCCTAGAATAAACAGTCTTTGGTGCTCCATCAGATGATTTCCTGCAGATAGACATTACATACTGAAGGTCCAAGCTCTTGCCTTTAGTTCTGTTCCATCGCTGACATTGTTCTGGTTGTACAGCTTAAAGTAGACTTATTATTTCCCCGTTTTCTCTCAAACAGACGCTGTTTCAATAGTGGATTCTTATATTAAATATGGCCCAAGTTCCAAATAGTGAGGTCAGTATATTACAAATAACTCCTTTGTGCCAAAAGCACAGTCTTCAGTCTGCCCTAAAAGCTCCGTTTTCAACAGTTTTTAATGCCATTAGGTCTGTGTAACATCAAAAACAGGTGATATTGTTAATATGGTCCTCACAGCCACAGCTGTGAGCACAACCGCTAAACAGTTAAAACCTTCTGTTTACACGAGGCAGCTAATCAAAAGAAAGCTGGCTTAAAGGGAAAGCTAAAGCAGCTTGTTTTAGACAGGATGAACTGAACAGCTGCACCAAGGCTGGTTATGAGATAGATGCATATTTCCTTTCCAACTGGAAATCAAATCAAGCTACCCCGCTAAAGTCAAAGAAACATAAAGATATAGAACTGGAAACGAGCATAAACTATACTTTTGAATCTGTTACACTAGCAGACAAAGCAAAGCACACTGAAAAATGTGTCTACAAATCAACTACCCTCTGGAACTCTGAGCTCTCTTAATTTAACCCAACACAAAGTCTAATCAGTTAATGACTTTCTGTGCAGTCTAAGGAGAGAGGGATAGCTGGTGAGCTGACAGCTGTCCAAAGGATATAGGCCAGTGCTGATCCTATTCCATGTTCACTCTCTGTGTTCTAGGGTTTGATGGGAGGGCTTGGATCATTTTCTTTTTAATGAACTGGACGTGTTAAGCAATCTGTGAGAGACTGGCAGTTGGGCCTCTTTGGAGGGGTAAGTGTTTCTGGGATGTTGTGGCACACCATTGATAATCTGACATTCATTTGGATTAGTCAACAGCACCGCATCTGGATTTGTAAGATGAATCCACACAGAATCCAGGCCTTTTCTGGGCTAATGCATAAATCAGACTAAAACGATAAGAAATCATGACCTTAAATCGTTGTCATGAATTGAGCCATGCAGTCATTTAAATTCATGTATGAACTCCTGCAAGTAAATTTTTATGTTCTGCGTCCCCATTTGCCTGACAATAACTGTCCTGTAAAAAGTCACGTTTAAAATCTAAATTTCAATTTCATCCTCAATCAGCTGCATTGCTCTGTATGCACCTGTCAACTCCTGGGACTTCTGTTTTCTGACAACACCTGCTGCACAACTGAGCAGCAGAGCATAATCCTGATGCAAAAATCACTCTCTAATATTCCCAGATCTTACCGTGCTTCAGTGGTGGGGAGGCTAATCCACTCATTTTTTGATAGCCACAGAATTGAGTCTACCTTTCACCTCTGTGGGCTTTGATATCTCTGAGCCCCCTGGCTGTGAATCTTTTGTCTGAAGACACACTAGTTTCTGTTCTCACATATTTGCAGGAAACACTGGTCAGCATAATGAGCGAGCATATCCCTGGACTCCATGATAATTTCAGACACAATTAGCCACATTACCCTCTGCTCTCAGCAGGCCATTACAAAATAGGCTATTATTCTGGGTGCTATAATAACACCAAGAATATGGCTTCCACATGATAAGTCAAGTGTGGGGTATGTTTGAGGACGCTGTGTTCAAGCTTTACAGAGTGAACACTTAGCAAGAGAGGCAGAAGAGTAAGCGAAGAAAACAGACCCTGACTGCTGGATATACAATTAGGGTCATGGTGTTATATTATTCATGCAAGAAGGCATATAGAGAGTTGAGATGCTTTACGAAACATCATTTTCCATTAGTGTATCTGTGGCACCCTTTATACCTCCATTAACCTGCTCCAACAACAATTAATCTTCTGTGATGGACTTTCTGTGCTGTTTAGAGATTTTACAGGGACACATATCTGAAATAAAATCAGATGCCCTAAATGAAGGGGTTGTGTTAAAAAATGCTGTTTCCTCACATTTTTCAAGTTCAACTGCATCTGAGTTGTTTCATTTGAAATTCAATGAGGTAATGTACAGAAACAAAGTTAGAAAAAAGTTAGAAAAAAGTTGCCTCTGTCTAAATATTTATGGACCCAACTGTAAAATCCACATAATGAATAAAAAATTTAAACATTTGAATGACAGACCATATCTGAGTTTTCTAGCTTTGTAAAACTAATGAATATTTTTGCCTCATGATTTCTTTTATTTTTATTTTTTGGTCTTGCTGTCAAAACAACTGCAGGGGAATTTTAATGTGACCGGAGGAAAAACAACACATGATAGGAATGGTGTGTGGTGAGACAATCATTTCGTTGTTGAGTCCCGAGCCATATTGTCCCTCCCCAAACTCCCTTTGGAAGGTTCATCAGATCACCAATCTCATTGCAGTCCCATGACACAAATCACACAGCACATCACCATCTGCACTGAGTTGTTTTTCTCAAGCACTCAAATCCTGCTCTTCCTGCATACTTTCAGATATTTCCACATAAAGCCACGGTTAACGTTCAAAAGCTGATGTGAAAAATAAAATGTCCTGAAAATATTCTTCATTGGAAATATTCTCTACAAATGTTCGAAGCAATGCTTTCCTTTGCCAGTTAGTTCAACTCTCCCCTGAACCCTCCCAGACAGGAGAAACTTCACTAATTAGATTTCCAATGGCTCACCGCAAAGACGCCGTGGTTGCAAATTGGAATTGGGATCAAGGAGCCTTGGACAATAATTGAAAGAACAACCCCCACAAGACACATAGGTGGATTCGAGATTTTAGGTAGATGCTGCACATGGTACAAGCCAGTTCACTGTAGTGTAGTTACAACCTAGATAAAAAGATCTTTAAACATATTTTAACACATAAAAAGAAACACTTATGTTCATGTTTATAATGCCACTTTCATTATTAAATCAGACTTCCAGTGTTACCTGTCGCTGGCCAGGCAGATGCTATGTACAAACACTTGACACAGCAGAGACATCGAAGATGGGGTGCTGAATACAAACATGTCAGATAAAGGAACTGGGATTTTGGTGCTTTTCAAAAGGTCCTGCAGTGGCAAAAACAGAACGGCTCTAGGGGATCACTGTGGCAACATTTTAAAAAGTCCATTAGCATCACAGGTCGAAGAGGAGTGATGGCTGGCTTCTTGCATTTTACCGAGAATAGAAAATCAATGGTCCCTGTAGTCCTTTAGTTCTTGGATTAGTATGTCAACTGCCTGGTGTCAGTATAATGTAGTCTTATTCTCACAGTGTCTGCATTGTGCCATGGAAAAGAGAGGGCAAGATGGCATCCGGGATGAGACATGTCTGTCAGGGGAGGTTGGGACCCTCCTCGCCATCAATGCCACTCAGCATGCTCCCAGGAAAGTGCTGCTTTAACCTCAGTGCCCGCAGAGTTCAGACAAGTGATGGGTTGTCCTGTTGCACAGGCCATCGATTGTCACCCCATGTCAGAAATCTCCATTCTCTTCTCATCACAGAATCCCCACGGACCAGAGTGTGGTTTGTACTTAAGCTTAGATGGTAGATCTTGAGAGAGCTGATATCAAAGCACAACCCCGCTGATGGAGAGAGAAAACAAACGTCTGGAAACTGTTTCCGCAATAAATAATGTACACTGTCAGTTGTTCGAGCAAAAATGAGGATATTGGCATCTTACTGAGCAGCATGGATTCAATAGGAATGGATAGATGATGCTGGCTAACACCAATTGCTTTGGGCATCACTCTTGGAGAAAAGTAGCCCTGCCTGCAGTCAGGCCTGCTCTCAGGACTTCTTTCTACAGACATCAAGTTGGCCAGACTTCACACAGGGGGATCTATGCAGGACTCAGACAGTGAGACGGTTCTCTGATCGATCTGCAAAACCGCTGCAGGCAACATCCATCGTCTTCATGTCTATTTGCAATGGGCGAAAAAAAAACCCAAAGGGCTATCAGTGGAAGAAGGATAAGGCTTGCACCAGTGAAATCCTCTTCAATCGTCTCCCTCCTGTTAATTATTTACATTCATCTTCAGGGAGGCCTATAATTCCACTAACATTCTGTGCTCCCTGTCAGTCAGGATCCACCTTCAATCTTCCGGAGTCCTTATGGCATTTAAATCGAGACTTACCTTGGGGTCTTCTAATCAAATAGATCAGCTTAAAATATGCTGGGCAGCATCTGTGCTAACCTAGCTCCCTCATCTCTTTCTCCTCTTCATATATAAAAGTGAATGTTAACTACCCCGTTCTCCTTCCAATCTCTCAGTCATCAATAATTCACAATGTTATTGAGAAACACTACCTGAACCCTGTATTGACAGAAATCCAAGCACTGTCATTCCCTCAAGGGCGTCATAATTGGATACCCCCAGAGGCCACTGATGAGAAATGCAGAGCAAAGGGGGAAAAGTGGGACGATTGTTGTTGTTTTCTCTACTTTGTGTTTCCAATTTTAACTTTCTATTTCAGGAACCCCAGTCTGACCTCACAGGTGAAGTCGGCAAACAAATCGAACAGAGGACTTTCCCTTGACTATGTGTTTGAGGATCCCAATTATAACTACAAAAAGGAATCACTGAACTGTTGGTAAATTTATTTCCGTATTGCACTGTGGGAAATTTATTTAATTTGCGTTTGTTTGGTTGCTTGTTTTAGGGGCGAGGGGGCTGACTTAAATACATTATAAAGGACAAACCAATTTTAATTGATACCATCCTAAATGTTAAATCAGGTGTTCTCCCTGTAAACTGATTCAACTGCATGGACATTATGGAAATACAACACCTCTGTTCAGATGCTGTACATTGTTGTCTGCTCTGGTACTAAAGCAATGATGAAAGTGCTGATATAAAGGAGGAAAGAGCAGATATAATCTCCTGTCACAGTGCACTTTACACACCATCACGGTGCCTGCATCTGTCACGATTTGCACAAAACTGCTGACCTCTCGCAAGGGCATAAGAGATGCACAGGTTATCCAGGGAAGCAGCCAACAATCCAGACGGGATCAAAATAAGCTAATAAAATGCTTCAATAAAATGTGGTGAGAATGATGTCAGCCATTAAAAAGGTTTGTTGTTGCCAGGTGATGGGCATTCAGACCAGAACTAAAGCTAAGACGCCACTGCCTGTGCTCTCAGTCAAAGCAAGCCAGGTGGTTAAAAGCTTTGGTGATGTTTATACATCCCCTAAGGTGAATAAACAAACTCATGGGAAGAGGAGTGCAAAGAGCTAAGAGGTTTGCCTGCAGCCATGTGGGTGTGCCTACACATTTATTTGTCATTTATTCATCTATTTATATCTACTTTTTTATTTTATATCCTAAGTTGCACCATTTACACCAAGCAATACGTTGAGAAGACTGTGTATACAGTTTTCTAGAGTGGTGACTTGGCAGGCTGTGATTCAGCTGTCACTGCAGTAGGCAGTCAAAAAAAAAACAAAACAGTAATCCTAGGAAACAAAAGCAAAACCTCATGCATAAGCAGAAGTATGCCAAGCTGGCCGAAATCACAACAAGAATGAGACTTTTTGTTGTGCAAACAGCAATACAAATAATGGGTTAGAAGCTTATCTTGCTTATGATCCTATTGTATACTCAACTGCTTTATTGCTAAAATAAAAAGCCAACAGTGACTGTAGAGTGGGCGTGGGCTTTTAATCAGACAACAGTGTAGGAAAAATCTGCTCTATCATCAGATAAATAAGCAGAGCGGTGAGGTTTATATAAGGAAGCTTGAATTTAAAAAAGACCCCCATGAGGTACAAGTGTACATAAAAATCCTCATACTCATGGCTTTCTCACAACAAATGCAAAGACATGAAAAAGACCTAGGCAATCAATACTTCAAAGGTTTTACTTGCATTTTCATGATTTGACAAGACTCAATCAGTGCTAAAACCTGCACCACTGATAAAATGAGTCAGAAGATGGGCAATCTCTTTTTTGCTTGCTGTTGCTAAGGATGCTTCAACCGAGGACCACCACTGTAGAGGACTTCACAGTGGCTTTGTGTCCATTAACTCGGCAGCGGACGAAAAGAGAGTGCGAGTTCTCTATTAACACAGAGGTTCTTTGATCTCCATCTTCCCTGTAGTACCAATTAGTTTGCTGCACCGTTTGCATTTCAAACTCTTCACACTTCCTATTTTGAAAGACATCCTGCATGAATTATCAATCTACCACAACTTTTGTTCCCTCCTAAAAAGTGAGTTTCGAGGGGGATCTTTCTAAAGTTCGGGTTCGGGTCACTCAAATGAGGGGTCGCCGGGAAAGCTGAGAGGCATAAGGTATCTGTTACTTGTCTTCCGCAACCAATCAATGGTGTTTTCACCCTGTGTGGAAATGTTTTTATTTCACTATCATGCAATGAGGGGAGCGCCTGACCATTTCTCTTAGTCTTGACAAAAGAAGAGGTCACAATTTCAGCTGTGCCAAAGCTGATATTTATAGTCAAAAGATGAAACAGAGCAAGGCAGAGTAGTTGAGAATTGATCAAAGGAAGATAAATAGCTGTGAAGATTCTTCCGCTGCCTTTATCCCTTGTTAGCGGAGGCAATCACACAACCGTCACCGAGAAGATCCATCGCCATCACATTATCCCAACAAGATTACAAGGAATGGGGGGGAAGCTAGCAAGGGAATGTGTGACAAAAGTACATTTTGTGAATTTTGGTTAAGGAAGAACAAAAGCAGCAAGCCCTGCTTTTATAAATGAATGATTTTTGCAATCTGACTGGTCGATGCTGATGAAGGGAAATATAAATCAAGGCTAAGAGTAAGGCTTCTTAGCGAGAGTGCTGCACGGAGATAATGGCATCATCATGCCTGTGTGGCTCACTGTTCCTGGGAAGATTAAATACTTCATCATTGTCTTTGGGACAAACATTCTCCGTACGCAAGCATGCATCCAATTATTAGATGCCTTTTCCACTCAACCCCAACATCCATGTGTCAGCTTCATCTCATACTAGGAGAAAAGGGAGAGATGAAAAGAGACAGCAGTCTTATCATGACAGTGCTACCTATCAGGGCAGTAGCCCACGGTGGCAGCTGACCTCACTTTTATTACCACCGTCTCACACTGACGATATCATCTTAACACATACTGAAAGACCCAGAAGCTTTCAGGCTCAGTTTATCTCATTTTATGGCTGTAAAAACTCCATCTTGCCCAAGTCAATGGCCGCGGGCTAGCATACACCAAGTAGCAGTGTGGCTCCTTTCACCTCATCAAAGGCTCCAGTGTGACATGGAACAAGAGAGGAAGTTAGCAGGAGCTGGGACATCAAACATGGAAATGGGACATGAATAGTGACAGTAAAAAGACAGAAATCTCAATGAGGAGGAGGAGGAGCTGGCAGAGGGGGAGACGGCAGTATCGCACAGATCACTGATCTGGAATCAGAAACTCAATCAATTCCACCACTCAGTTTCAGGTTAGCAGGTCCTGCTACAACACCAAATTACTAACAGGCCTAAATTACTTTAATGATTACTTACAGTAGCCAAATGACGCAAATGTAGAACGACCCTCGACACTGCAATATACAACTAACCAGCTTTGGGCTCAATCACTTGTTGGATGATTCCCTAAAAATTTCCATTGGGATTAATTAAGTACTTTGAGCATGAGCTACAAGAGTCAAAACAACACAACATAAGTGATGGAAAATTTCCAAGATTTAAGAAATGAGGAACTACTGCAAAGTAACAGATTGCAATTCTTGACCTCTTTTTAGTAGAAACAGAGAATCTCATCTTTACTGCTTTGCTGGGTTAAATGGGTTTTACCACAATTAAACCCTTAAAAGCTACAGCAGTTTTAAAAATAACATCCATCTAATGTCCCCTTGCAGCTTAGGTAGTCTCAGATGGATACACAAAAACAAAGTAACACTCATGTTAATGACTAAGACACTCCCCCAGTGTTTCTTTTAATGAAAACAGTGGAGGCCAAAAGATTCATCACTTCTGATAGAATACACGAACGTTTCTGCATGGCTAGATTGGCTGCATACATACATGTTGAGTAAGCTGACATTTTTTATGATTCCTCTAACTCACAGATGCTACATAACCTGAAAACAAGATGAAGTTATCACATAACTTGGCATTGCTCAGACAAATAGGGCTTGTACTAGTTATTTATCATATTTAGAAAGCAACCTTTCTGCTTAGCTGATTAGTCTTCTGCAAAAAACCTGGTGACAAATGATCAGAACTACTTGCACCTCAAGTGATCCAAGTCATTTTCAGGTCCATTGGAGGCATACAGTACATCACTATTGTCGGCTCTCCTACAGACCATCTTTGTTGCACTCCTGAATGGGACTGTTGGCTGCTTGCATTCCTGCATGTGTCTGAGTTGTGTTAAAGCTTGGCTTGGATCTCAGTATAGATAATGTAGCCTTCCAGCACTTAAGGAGGATAAGTCCTTATCTCTGTCTAAATACCCAACAGTCATTAGAGGCAATGGGGCTCCCATGGAAGTCAACTAATTACAGTTCCAATCATCATTCTTCCCAACATAAAGATCAATGCATTGGGCATTGTATTTATGATGACATTTTCACTACCTTGACATGATTAACTCCTGAAGTGAGCATTAATCATTATTTAAATGAGATTTTTTTCCTAAAATGATGAGCTTAACTGAATTACTGAACACACATAGAAACTATGCCTCTTAATATCTGCTGCCTGGTGTCTAATTGTGTGAAAATCAGTGTTACCTTGACAGGCAGATCTCTAAAGCTTTTCAAGTCAAGAGTCCTCGTACAAAGCTCCATGTCACCCCACAAATAAAACAACACCATTTCATTGAGGTAGATCAAAGTAGTGCATGTAGCATTCATCTGTCAACTCCCTCACCATTCCTCAGCTGAAGAGTTCCACTCATCTGCATTTTTCAGTTTTTAGAGACAAGAGAAAAAACAGACACAAAGAGAATAAAAGAAGTTGAGAATAGACCAATTCACACTGGGAGGGTGGTGTATTGAACAAAAAAAAGACAGGAACACATAAATTAAAAGAGAGAGAGACACACAAAGAAGGTCTTCTTTTACCTGCAAACACAGAGTCTGATTCTGCTCCCCCCCGCCCCCTCCATCCTTCCACTAGGCTTGACCAGGCAGCTACAATAATAGAAAAGCAGAGGGACAAACGGGGCCATCTATAAGGGAGCTAGATACTGGCATGAGCATGCAGTTGAGCCTGGGTGGTGGTGTCATTAAGTGTGAGTGCGTGATAAATGCACTCTGCTTGTCGTATTTGAGATTCTCATTAGTCTGTGTTCAGGAGGAGACCTTGGGCCATTACTCTTGCAGCTGCCCTGACATGAGGCTGAAGGTGTCTGTATATGAGAGCAAAAGAAAGTGTGTACTTCGAGAGGAATTCTTGTATGCGTAGAGGCATTTTAGGTGATGTATGACACCTTTTGATAGCCATAGTCAAAGGTCCTGTGTCCTCACACAACAGACAGGCATGCTGATTGTATGACTTGGAAGTCTCAATAGTCATAATTCATGTTCTTAATTATCACTTCCCACTGTGGTTTCTATTTAAATAACAAATTGGTGTTTGGTGAATATATTTTGTGTCACCTTAATACTATTTTAAAGGTGATACAAATTTCTTTTCATGTCTTGTGATTTTACAAAGTCTCATAATGCAAGTCAGCAAAGAAACAGCAGAAATAGAAGCTTGCGATTTAAAATATTTTCTATGTTCCACGTTTAATTTTTTTGAACTAGATTTAGAGTAGGCACGCTACATTCACCATTTCTGGTGTTTTATGAAGACTAAAGAGAAAATCACTGGCATGGTCCATAGGGATAAGTGGTGTGATGACTCTCCATATCATTTCAGAGATAAAGAACAAGACATTAGAATTTAAATCAATGTAGTTTGAGGTACCATGTCAACATTTGCATCAGTCTTACATTTTCCATGCAATCCCACCACTAACATCCCTGGGAACATTCTCAGCCCTACTCACAATTCTCCTATAACATAAATGAAGACACAGGATCAGTCCAATCACAAACATCTCAAAATCTGAGGCTACGTGTTAACTTATTACAGCAGCAAGTGTAACAACAGCTGACTCGTTAAACCTTAAACTGTGTTTAAAGACCACGGTGTATGATAAACTACTTTTCCTATGAGTAATCGTGAATGTTACTTCCAAAAACCTTAAGTGGTACCCATAGGATAATAACTCTTCCAGCTTCTTTGGTATAATGATAGCAGTTAGCTATTATCTAGAAAACACAGTATGTGCAATAGTATTACATGAAAATGTATCGTAAAAGCTGCCTGTGTCGCAAACTAACATAATGGCTGCTCAGTACCTTTGAATATGAATGTGTAAATAGGCTATATGTCCCCAGGAAACATTAGCATATTAGCTGATGCTATGTAACAATACATAATTGCACATTTTATTCAAGTTTCTTTTCAGTTTGACGTGGGAGCTGAGAAGAGGTAGCTTCCACTCTAGCTCGACAGCCTGCGTCAGTGGCTGTTAAAGTCGTCTGGACGTCTGGTCCAATCAATACTCAGCGACAAGCATCTGCCCAGGTCTCCTGTTACTGTACCTCTGTCTTCATAGCTGTCTCAGGCTGTTTTCCAGACGACCATGTGCTGCTGGCTCGGCAATGAGACTTATCACAGAATAACACAGGTAATGTGATGCCACACAGGCCGGCCGCTGACACTTTAATTTGTCACTGGCGATAGGGTTTGTCAAACTATTCCTGGAGTTCATCAGCCACCTGGCCTTATTTGCTCACTCTGTAGATGACTTTTCAGCCCTCTTGAGAAATCCTATTCGACAATGACCTTGATGCTCAACTGCTGCATATTTTTCATTATGTACGAGCCTCTGCGGAGCGAGTGCCATGTTGTTCTTCAATTGAAGAATATGTGCTGGGTACTGAGGAAGCAGTATGAGAGCTATAAAATCTGATCCTCTTTCAGTAACTGACATCATTGCTTGCCTCAAAAAGAAGAACAACAATGAGACTGTTCAGATCTCAGAGGGGTAAACTAAGATGAAAGCAGAGAAAATTTTGAACTCTGATTCAAACATTCAGGCAAGTCAAAATGAAAAAAAAATTAAAGGTAAATAAAGAGACAGGTAGACTATTTCGAGTCTAGGAGAAAATCACTGAGATAACTATAAAGTTTCTCAAAAATATGCATGAGCTAATTTAAACGCAAACCTCCACACCTCCAGAGGGACAGTGAAAGTGTTCGCAGGTTATCACTAGAGGAATATATCTGCATTATTTCTGAATCTTTGGTGCTTTTAACTTCATAATTTTTACAGTTCCTTTGATTTAAAAGTTTGTACATTTTTAAGCTGTGACATATTAACAAACACAAGTGTTATAAATGCATTTTCATGATTTGCATGTAATTAGAGCAAAGTCCATCCAAAGTCCAACCGTTCCCTGAAACAGTGCAACAATTCCCTGAAAGTGACTTGAAAGTATAAAACAAAAGCCTGAGAGCAAATGCAAGCACTCTTGATGAACTCTTATGTGTATATGAGGAAGAACAGTTGTCATTTGTCTTTTTATGTTTGTTTATAAGTCTTTGACATAGATTCACAGTATGGACCCAAACCTATAAACACTCTCTACAATGTGAAAACAGAGTTTTTCTTTATACACTGAATTTCCAAACTTTGGACACTGGATGGAGGCCAGGCAGAGGTTTGCAAACAAAAACGTCTTTAAAGAAATTGCAAAAGAGGTCCATATTTACTTTCCCTAAAAGGATCCATTAGCCAACCTGAGAGTTGTAATACAAAATTCCCTAAAGCTTAAACTTGGACCAGGGGTCAGTTGAGGGCCATAGGCTGCAGGGCTTGAAGGTATACAAGAAAGAAACATGCCTGCTTCACCAAAGGGCATTCTGAAATTATTAAATTCTAACCTGAAGTCATCTAGCATACCTTTAAATTCCAATTTAACATGTTCAGTCATTTTTTGATTGCAGTGCAGTGCTATGTGTTGCACCCCAATCGACAGCTAAAAGCCTATACACAAATGAGGACTTTCTGCAGCAGAGGAATGAGGAAGATTCACTTTAATCTCCATGACTTTACTTCCTTGCTTCTGTCCCAGGGATTTGGTACTACAGATCTCTTTTTTCTATGCTTAAGCCCTCCGGCCATATGCTACTGCCGCCCAGACTGTGACACAAAAGGCTTTTAATCAGTCTTCTCAATAACAGAGCACATTCTGTCATTAAAAACAGGCTTTGAGGCTTGCTTCAGTCTCTCTTTCAAGTCTGTTGGCTGAAGGCAGGTCTGAGATGCTACATCTATTGCAGTTCTGTGGTTTTCTGATCTACTTGCACTGGCTGAGACCTTAATACTGTCCACAGCACAATTCTCTGTGTTTTGAGAAAGACCGTAGCTAGACTACTCAAACTCTGAAGTCCGTAATCGCCAACCCGAACCCTTGTTTTGCTTGCACACACTATATACCCTGTTGCAGACAAACCTGACACAAAAAAATGTAATGAGAAACTAAAACCTGTAGCCTGTATATTCAAGGATTTCCTGAATTAAAACAGGGCTTATGTGACAAATAACCTATAGCAACCCTAGAATAATAACCATAGAACCCAAAATTGATGTGTTACAAGAAGGATTTCCTAGAGCACTGATTTTGGCACAAACAAAGACAAAAAAGTAGAAAAAAAAAAAAAAAAAAAAAAAAAAAAAAAAAAAAAAAGAACCAAAAAAACAAATTACTATTTCAACTTGGCGAGACAGTGTCAAGCTAACAAGTGCAAACAGCCGAAAGCTAAAAATCTGAGATCCTATTCCATCTCAAGCAGCTCTTTTGGATTCCAGCCAACTGTCCAAACAGATCAATTTTAATGTGCACAGGAGTTATCTGAAGGGTGAAAGTGACAGAACTTCAAAGGGCAAATATATGAACCTTATTATAATTGAATTAATCTAGGCTTTGCCCTCAAAGTAAACATTATTCAATAGCATAGAGCATTACCATAAATTATGCTTAAATCTAGACCAACTCTAAAATAAGAGTCACTATTTTATGACCTTTACTTGTTGTTTAAGACAAAAAATATTAGCAAACTGTTGACCCTTTGCTCATTTAAATTGTAATTATAAACAGCCTTGAGTCAAACTTTGGAGGGCTTCCTGACTTTCACCTCAATGCAATCCAAAACCTTCATTATCCAAATTCACTTAATGTTTCCAACCTGAGCAGAAGGATAAAATGACTTAGAGATGTGAGAACTGGGAGTGGAGTAAAGCGCACATCCACATCACTTGAATTTTGTTCTTGACACAGATGTTAAGCCTGAGTGGTGTACGGCAGGGCTGCAGCCATGTTTGCTGACATTGTAGAAGCCGTTACGCTTCTACTTCTTTCCCATTACAGGGAGATGATTTATTTAAACTTAGCTGCAGGTTTGTTTTTGCACTCTATATTCTGGAAGCTTTTTGTTTCAGTGTGAATATGGCCAATGTGAACACGAGTCCTAGTTATGGGGAGTGAGGCCAGCAGACTGTTTGTTCTGACATTGAAAGAGCTGTTATCACAAACAGAGAGTTGTTTTCCTCCTCACAGCTTGCCGGCTGTGCTTAAGCACAGACGCACAAATGCATTTGTATGCGTTCTTGTAACAAACTGACAAACTGGCTCCTGTCCAGCAACTCTGAGTGTCTAATAGCGTGTGGACATCTCATAAAACACTGCATGCTGTGTGAGGTTTGCACTTTTCTTTCTTTTCTTTTTTTTTTTTTTTGCTAAGCTGGCTAGTTAAGCTAGCCCCAAGAAATTGCATCATTTCTGCTTTCCCATGTGAGGTTAATTAGCCATTGATAAATATAAAAGTCAGCAAAAAGTTGCTTTGAAGTCTTTGAATACCAGATTAAATAGTGATCTGTAAAAAGAATAATTCACTGCTTGAGGAAAATCATGAAAGGAGACTCTGCCATTTGAGATCTTTGCTCTACAGATGCCTGTTAGGGATGCAAGGAATACATTACATGTGTTGATCGATATTCCCTGCTTAGGGCTCGCGAGTTCACTGAATATTAAACAACCGTGGGAAAGTTATCCTGTCACGTTCCAAGTGAGGAGCGCTAAAGCCAGCAATTATCCCATCCTCTCGCCCACATACTGAATGCAGGCTTTTAATGAAAAGAAAATCGGATCCATTAACGATCCCCTTTCATTTGGAAAACCTGTACTTTTAACGGTTAACTCAATTTAGAGCCAAATGTGACTAGCAGATTGCTTTCCCTTACGAAAGACACATGTTTATATTCTAACAGTGGCAATCATGGCTAAGAACTTTAAATCAGATCAATTACAACTGACTGATATTTGCATGGTGGTTTTTAATGTACTAGCACTGGGGTGTTTTTATTGAGGCACCCAACGGACATTAATACATACTCAAAAATGTTTTCTGCAAATCAGCAGAAGGTTTACTCACATCAGGCAGACTGTCGCCAGGGGAACTAGGGGATTGAGGGTCAGTTCGGTCTAGAATTCCATGACGTGGTTTTCCACTTTTCTCATGATCAGTTAGGTCATGCAGGTGTCCATGAGTGCATCCTCACATACGCTTTTTGGCGACGATTGAAATGTCACAGCCTACATAAAGCCATGTGACACATGCCAAGGCTCAAGTAAGCCTAACCACATAGTGAAGTCTGCCTTGCGCGCATACTATGCACAATTTAAGCGTGATTGGGAGGAGGGTTTGCCTTGTTGTTCCAGGATGAATAGAAGCCGACGAGGGAGAGTTTGGTATCCACCCAGAGAAGAATTAGGAGCTTTTATGATCAGCGTGTGGAGAGAGCGAGAGAGGCGTTTTTCTCCCTGGAGATCAGTTGTTAGCTCGTTGCCAATTCTAAGTTCCCTATTATAGATGACGTTTGCTGGCCTGTGCGCAGTTTTGGAGGATGGTTTCAAATCAGAATTATCTGATCATACTGCTTCTAAGCAGCTTTGTCATGTAACTCTACTGAAGCCATATAAGAGTCAGCTGAGTGAACAGAACATAGATGTAAAGACTTAAAATCCAATCACATGTTTTTACTGGGTTTATCTTGTCCGACGAAAATATCTTGACGTTCCAGTTCTAGTTGGGCATTGCTATGTTTGTCCAAGTCTGACAACATGCCAAGACTTTGTACAGACTCGTACTCCTACCCTCTACCGTGTATTGAAGACTGTATCGATCAGGTAGGGGTAGAAAAGTTCATCAGTAAATTTGATTTTCTGAACCGCTGCTTCAGGAAATCCTGTCATTGAGCTGGCCTTTACAGTGTTTTGGCGTGTACGTGAATTCAGTACTTGTTGTGATTTTTACAGACCACAACCCATTAACCTTTCTCAGTTCTCTGCAGTTTCCCTATCAAACACTGGTTCGTTGGGCATTTCATCAGTCTTACACTAAGTTAAGACTTCCTGTCTGATGGTATCTACGCCCGCTTGTTTTTGTGTTAAACTGACAACTATTTGTAAGATACTACAGCAGGAATTTTAGTAGTTTAACTGTTAACCTGTCCTTGACCCTTTACCTTTTTGCTCAAGTGTCAAGAGTGCCAACATTATAAAGTAAAGCTTGCTTCATTTTTTAATTTTACACCGATTCGTAACACATAGTCTCTTGTGTATCCACACATAATTTAAGCTAAGATGAGTATATTTTAATGCAGCTACAAAGAAAACCCAATTGGGGAACAAATTTAATATCCCTTGGAAGGCCTAATGAGCAATGCCAGTCCTGTCAGGAAAACTATAATTTTACCAGAAGTCATGTTGCAATAAAAAACACCCATGGGGATTCTAGACGAGTTGCACCAAAGCCTCATGGGCAAACATTGTTAAGACAGCAGCTCTGTAAATAGAACAGCTGGCTGACACGTACAGTACACCGGCAAAGCTATGCCTATCGTAGGCTCTTTTTTAGGGCTCCCCGACTCTCACCGGCCTACCATTAGTCTGAGCTCTGTCTCTCTGTCAAAATCCCTGAGCATCCCTTTGCCTCTCTGAGCGGACCCAAGCAAAAAGCCTATGACAGTTAGCGAGCGCCTCCACTGCACACATCATTGATACTAATGGGGACGGAAGGCTGGTGTAGTGTGGCATGTGGAACAGAGTTTGTTGGGGTGTGTGTGTAGGCATACGTGTGTGTGCATGCACGTATGCGCTAACCAAAGTCAGGATTACACAAGTGAAGCGTGTTTGGCTGCTCTGTGGCACGGAGATCAATTCATGTCGTTACAGCAAATGGCATGACAACCAGTCTCCTCCCCATCACCATCTGCCTCCTGTGTGCCAATTTGTCACAGCACATCCAAGTGTGGCCATGCGTTCATTTAACACTGAACAAGAGCGCAAGTCAGGAATGAAGATGGGAAAAAGGGTAAGGAGGAGAAAATTAGGGCACTGACAAAGACTCAAGCCCTCGAGACATGCAGTGAGAGAGGTCAACTGAAGTTTATCAGAGGGCAAAGACAAAGAAATATACACGGGGGGCATCCTGGTGACTCCAGTACAAACCACATTGCAACACCCTGGGCTAAAATGTGGGCCAGCACGTATGTCACATCTTCTAACCATATGAGTTTTTAGGAAAAGGCAAAAACAAACTAAAAAAATAAAAATTAAAAAAAATCCACAATTTAATTTTAAAATAAAAAGGAGGAAACAGAGACAGCTGCATTCTCAGTGTGTTACTGATTTAGAGACAGCTTTCCTTATTTGTAGCTGAAAAGACAGGTGCTAAAACTAGGGTCATGCAGAGAAGTGATGGGGTAGAAAAGAATGTTAATCTGTTATCTGAATAAACTGGAAAAAAAAATAGACAACAATTCTAAAATGTTAACCCCTCTGTGATTTTCATTCCTATCATGCAGGTTCGAAAATTTAGCTCAGTGCCCTGCTTGTAAAGTTGTACAAATTAAGACAGAGGGCAGGATTTGCCTGCAGCTTTCGGCTGCTATGGTTTGGCGTGCAAAGACCCTTTTTGTTTTTCTTGCAAAACCATGTGGGCCATGAACAAATGTTCATACATCTAAACTATGCATCAAACTATGCTTCACAGTGCCAGCACTGTGGAGTGAGTAGGTGACAAGATATGAAAGCAATGCCAGTCACTCTCTTTCTGCCCCCATCTCTCTCTCTCTGTCTCGCTCACATTTTTGGCACCATAATACCACTATTCAACAGAGTGGTCTGATCATGTTTCACGCCTTTGCACCCGCACTGACTGCTGTTCTGTCCCATTTCACCCTTTTTGATACGTCTTTGTGTCATCAATAATGACAGGCAGAAAATGGGTGTCCACATCGGGGCCCCTTATGCCACCGTGATGCCAGTGATCCGGTTCAACACCAACAACCTAATTCCTACAAACTCAACCTTCTAACCAAGCTATCATGTATTGTTTCCCTGCTGTCAGCACACCGCAAAGCAAGAGCGGTGGGCTCCTATTCATTCTGACTGACGCACAACACTCTACAATGGTCCTGTGCTGCACATATGCAGAGCCAGCCAAAAGAGGGATCACACAACAGTGGAGCTTTGAAAGGTGGTATGAATAAAGAGATCAAGAGTCCAACATGAGCATTCATAGTGTCAGATCATCGTAAATAACAGCTCGTGGGGACAAAGCCTCTGCCAACCCCAGGAAAACAATGTGTTCGAGTTACAAACGATTTTTACACGTTTATTTGTCTACCTGTTTCTGTGAGGCAGAGCTTTGCTTGAAAGCCCTCGAGTCATTTTGCTTTTGGAAAAACACAAAATGAAATCATGACCTGCACTGTGTCATACAATCAAGCTCTTAACTGCCAAATGGTTTTCTCTTATTACTATGGCCAATGTGAGCCTCACAGGGTATGAACTTTATGCACTCAAATTCGTGGCAGACAAACATGTCATCATTTCTCACATTCATCAGCAATACACAAAATTGTGTGAAATTATGCTTCTGAAAGAGTTTACAGCATGCACAGAGGAACGCAGTGTAAAGCCTGGGCATGGTTAATTTGACGTATTTGTGTTGTATGCTTAAAACATCCTCGCCTGCGTTTCTGCAACCATTACCTCCATTTTTTCTGGTACATGTTTGGCTTCTCTCAATGACGTGTCTAAGGGCAGACGATGCTGCATGCTCTACAGATCATAAAGCCATCTAAAGCAAACTTCTGTTTTGTCCTGCACTGCTGAATTCAAAATTTAGCATGGAAATCAAATTCTTATATTCAATCTGATGGAAGTTGGTCGTTTCTAATGGTGCCATCAAGCTGCCACTTTCAATCAATCAATGTACTTTTGGGTAAACGTCATGAACCGTTTGATTGCTTATTAAATCTTAAATATTGAACACAGCAAAATGCAAAGGAGTGAAATCAGGTGTCCAGGAGCCCTCACTCAAGTACAATGCTGGAAATATCCTAAGATATTATCCTGATTACAGATTGGGAATTCCTTAACCCAAAATGAAGGGAAAAATTTAAATCAAGGGAAAGCTAAAACTGAACTTACAAAGGTGTTTGTCACATCCAGCAATCCACCAATCTCTGCTGCCCCTTCGTCTCTCGGGAAAGGACCTCGGCAGCCGTGTGCAGAAGGGGTTATGAAGATAAGGTGTTTGCAGGGTCTTCAAGGATTAAAAGTCTCTTTGAGGTCTTCCATTCAAAAAACATTCAATCTTCAGTGAACTTCCTCTGAAAGCAAACAGAGAAAAAAAAATGAGAATGTAAAGCAGAATAAAGACAGCTGCACTGCAAACACACTGCCGAAAAACCTCTGGGGTTCCTTAAATGGGGGCCACTGACCCAAAGAGATCCCACAGAGAGGGGCTCTATGTCCTCTCAGTGTAAACTCCTCAGTCCCTCTGCTGTCATAACATCACAACCAACACAAGCAGAAACGGAAGCAGATGTGCTGGTATAGGCAAGCAGCTTCATGTTGCTTATAGACCACATTGCTCTTTCCCAGTCCTATATTTTCATTCCCTCTTTCAATTGTATGATTTATGAGTGTGCATTCACTGTGTAATAAAACAAACAATATCAAATATGTATAAACAAAAAGACAAATTCATGATTATTCAGCACGAATGCACAAACCTCTGCCCACACTCTCTGCATATATACACAAAATGTGGACCAAATGCACCTTGTGGTTTTAAACGTGCCCACGCTTATGGTAAACTGTGTGGGAACTTCATCCAAAACTTGGTTTTGTAACATTCAATATGGAGGTAAGACTATGTAGAACAACAGGACTGATGCACCTCCAAATATTAGCTGCAAAATAATAAAACGGAGCAACGATGGTATAAAAATAGAGCTGAACCTAACACACCCGCACTTTATTTCTGATCTGCATAACCCTGTTACCCCAGCATTAACCACGCAAATAAGTTTGGTTTTTTTTCATACTTTGTAGCAGATATTTAGGAGCTTTACTATTTGTCATGTTTGCTGGGAGCTTTTTCACATCTATCTAGACTTGTCAGAACTTTGAAACTTTCTTCATTCGCTTGAAGCCCCTCTCTGTTCTCAAGAGACTCATTCATGCAACACAGCTGGGGGTTTAAACCAGTGCTGCTCTGTAGTTAGTTCATCTCTCCAACTGCACAGTCATTCTTTACCCAACCTCCCCATAGCAAAACCACAATCGCACTGAAGAGAATTCATGACAGATGAACTTCCTTGTAAATCCATTATCCCAAATTCAGCTTTCCGCACACACACACACAAAAAGTCATCTCAGATAACCAGCGATGACTAATGGAAAGTGCACGAATTCCCGTAACCGAGCTTACCTCCTAAGAAAATGACTTCTTAATCTATATAAACCTACATACACATGGTGCTCGAGTAAAAAAAAAAAAAAAAAAAGGGGGGGGGGAGAGGTTGTGACCGCAGAGTGAGTCCCCAAATCCTTAGCCACAGATAAAGCCTGTCCACTGACTCACTCACACAGCGCAGCAGATGAGCTGCATTGCTTTCCCAATCCCTCCTGAATGAGGCAGCCGACTGCAGCTGCTGTGAGCTCAACACCAACGCTCACTCCCATCATAGATTCATAAAGCCACTGAAGGCTTGTAAATACTTAACAACCCCAGCCATCCGCAAATTAAGCAGAGTGGTGTGACAGCTTTGGCACGCTGGTTTGTGGTGACTTAACCTGTGTGGTGTAAAGGCAGGAGGCCGTGTTATACTCTAAACACATGGCTGGTTAGTTTAAATGTTATGGCCACTACGCCAAATCACACTCTGATTTAGTCATGGGAAGTGGCCTGGTGAAGTAAAGAATGATGTCAGCTTTAAAAAGAACAAAAAGAACCTCTGACCACTCCTTTCCAGCCTCCCACCCATCAGTCATGTTGCGGACAGGCTGCAGCTGTCTTTTTTGTCAAAAATCATCTCCATCAAAAATATTAGGCAACAATAATAATGATTATTTTCCCCCAACACATACTGTGCATGCAGAAGGGTGACGAATGAAAGAAATATGTTTAAAATAAGGTGTTTGTTATCCAAAACACCTTTAATCACTCATCACCTGCTTAATTTTTTTGTTTAATGTGCAACTTTATTTCAAATAAAGCTGAAACTAATACAAATTATGTTAAAATTACTTGTTTTGTCCAACCACAAAGCCTACATTTACCCCATTTATACAGTACTACTACTAATAATAATAATAAAGTTGTCATTTCAGCTTTAAACTGACTAATGATTTTAAGGGTAGGGCTTCATCTCAAACAAAAGGGATATTCTCAAAAACATCCATGTCACACAAGCCTCAACTTGTCGTTCTCAAAAACAACCTGTAGTCTGGACGACAGCATGATTAACAGCCACTGGCACACAGGTTAGATAAATTAGGATCAGCAGATTCAGTTAAAGAGGACACAGGGTGAAGTTTTGTTGTTCTGCGCAGCTGTTTTCCCACCCAGTCTAGGCAGAGTAGGTTCCAGTATTGATTAGAGTGAATGAGATCAGCTGGTGGGGCTGCTACCAGGCTCCATCACTTCAGCTGCTGGGTCTATTAGACTGGGTGCTCATATAGCGCATGGGAGATGAAGGATAATGTTGCAGTGATTGCTTTATTGCCACACTGCGATCACTGTGCCCCGGCATTAGCAGCGTTTTATAATTTCTAATCTCATTTTCTAGAAATAGTCCCGCAGAGAGGCCCCCGTATCCTGCCATAATAGTTTTGAGGTGAGCCCCATTTACCAAATGAGCTTTTCAGAGCACAACATTCCCATTAACACCACTCATACAATCCCTCTTCTCCTTCAAATGTGCACCATGAGCTTCTCCACAGACTCAATGCACCAGCAAGCAAATATTTCATTTTTAGAAGTTTCGCATCTAGTCAGTCTCCCGTGAGCAAAGTTGGCAAAATCTTTCCGTTACCAAAATTATGCTAAATCCCACTGAACGGATTTCACAGCAACACACCACGACACACCACATTCCCGTCTACAATCCCACTACGCTGGAAAACTTCCCTGCAGTGCTCGCTTGGTTATGGTAGTGATCAATGGCCCCCTGGCAGTGGACGTTCGGGGGGGGTCTAGGGGTACAGGAATGGTGGTATTAATAATGCAAGGTCCAGGCCTGTCATATCCTCCATTAGCACAGAGGAGGCGGGAGGCCTAAAGGCTGATTGATTACTAATTAGATTAATTGCTGTCTTTTAGAAAAGGAGGAGAAAGTAATAGACCAGAGTCCTGACAAGTGTGATGGTATTGGAGCCAGCATGGCTGAAAAATATACATACAGTGTGAGGAAAAGTGGCTCTGCAGATTACAAATCAGGCTTCTCCTCTCAGTTCCGTATTAAATTAAGGAAAGAATACCCCGAGTCTGTGCAATAAACAAGAGATCAATCAAGAGCCAACCCACCGATTGGTTTAAAAATGTCTAATAAATTGCTCGGTTCTCTGCAGGCCTCTCTCTTAAACGCACCTGTCCATGCCAAAGGAACAACTCACCTGCAGTGCTCGTAGTACTAACTGAGGTCGACAGCAGTACTATTTGTTGCTTTGATTCGAGGCTATTCCCTTCCTATTATTCCCACGTTTGTTGTCTTGTTAGCTATTGCCATCTGGAAAACACAACATGATAAGGCCAACTTCTATCCAGTTTTCATGTAATGAGGGTAATGCTAGTGTTGCAGAAAACTGCCATTTGCCAACAGGCACAGAGGTTTGGAGAGATTAAGTTACACTTAATCTCCTAACTGTCCTTTAGAGATAAAACTAATAAAACTCACATCAAAGCCTTGAGTTGTGTTACACACATTGTGTAGTGTGAGTGGTAAAGTCACTAAATGATTAGGCAAATATATTTACCGCCATCTTTTCTTCCGCACAGCATTCAGTTAAATTCACAACACTAATTTCTGCCCCAAGTCACTTTGGGCTGAAATTGGTTTTGCTCACATTTTGGACTCAAAGTAAAACTCAGTTTCGTGATATTCAGTGTCACAGTGTAACCTCCACAAGATGAATGTGATGCATTTTTGTTTGAAGGCGTATTTATTGTAAAATTGATCAGGACCTATCTGGCAGACTGTGGGAGATGTTATTCTTAATAATAATAATTATCCTTGCTTTCAATTAACAGCGTCCGACTGTCTCACACAGTCACACAGTCTTTCTGAAGCACTTTAATCCAAATATTAAAATTTATTGGAAAACCATCTTTCATTAAAGCAGGCATCAGGCTTAAAAAAATTCACATAATCCAAGCCCACGATCGACATCACAGCTGCAGTTATTTCTGTCAAAATCACATCTTAATTCCCAACAAGTGGCAAAGCAGGCATGCATGTATGAGACTAATTGGCACATTGGTATGGCCACACTCATTATACACGCCCACACTCAACATAAATAGCCTCACACTTCTGTGGGAATAATGCCTTCCAAATAGGGAGCTGTATTATTTGTTTCGGCTTGCCTCTACACCAACAGACCATGGAGAGCCATATCGTGCTCTGCTGGTTTTCACAAAGCTCATGGAAGAACAGTCCCAGCATGCATTGCTACGTTCAGTGCAATAACTGTGCCACTTTTGATTTTAAAGAAAAAAAAAATGACAAGAAAAAAAAATGATTTATTCTCTAGAAGCCTGTCGAAAACATGCATTTGGCCCAACTGCAAAATTACAAGGAAAGCCTGCACCACAGTGCAGTCGTCCATATCCATCTCACAAATCTGACATAATGCCATCGACATCAGAGCTGGACTGCCAGTGATGCACTTCGCCAACACAGGGCTTGCTTTTTTGTGCTTCTTATCTCATGTCATGAATCATAAAAAGACTCATCTTTATCAGCCTGTTTGACAGCGAGACGGGTCTTTACGCTTTCTTGTCACACATGAGTTCTCGAGAAGCTGTCAGGATGAAGTGGAATATTAGACCTATTAATTATTCCACTCCTCCATCCTGCTGGGAGGCAGTTCTGAGACACTTCCTCGTATCTGACAAAGTTCATTTATGCTTGACTCCACTGCTAGAGCAACAAATGTCTAAAGACGGAGCTTTGTTAGACTACCATAACTGAAATCTGTTGACACATCATCCCAAAGGACAATACAACGAACAAATTCATGCACAATGCAGAAACTGTCATGATTAGTCTTTTGAACTTAAGCCACCTTCAGAACTCTTGACATGTTATTTACCAACTTTACTGTGCCATCGCTGCCAGGATGCACTTTTTTGTTTGGAGCGGGACAAAAAAAAGAAAAAGGAAAAACTGAAGCCACACAGGGTTTGAGCAAGCAAAGGTTACAGACTGTTACCGTCAGGCCTCTGGGTTAGGAACCTGTAACACCACAAGCCATAGAGGAAGCTCTTTCTTATCCATTCTTTAAAACAACTGCCTCAGTGCATGTCTTTCCATGTTTAGTTCTGTCAATCTTGGTTTGTAGCTGCTTTCCTTTTTCTTCTTTCCATAAGCCCAAAGCTACCTCTCACCTCCTTCTCGCTGCCTCGGTGGCTCACTGCTATGACAGCATGCTGTGCTAATTGAAAGCGACCCTGACTCGTCCTTTTTCCAAACCACTCTAGCTGATGCCCCGTTGTTTTTCTCTCCGCCGGAGGTTGACAACTGGCCTTTCGACTGCGGCGTCAACTCTGACCTCGCCGTGCTGGCCTCTCACCTTTCTCCCTCTGCGAATGCGGGGCCAAATCCGAAGCCACACAGAGCGGCAAGAAACTGCAGACTTGCATGTTTTCCCTCACTGTTCTTATGAGTTAAAGACATTTCTCCAGAGTAAATGAAACCAGTCCTCTACAGGTTAGAAAATGTGCTTTTTGCCTTTTTTTCTTCTCCATGCAAGTATAACTGATGCATGACATTGTTTACACACTAAAAAGAGATCTTCAATTTGAAATTCAATGAAGATGCAAACAATTCCAAGCAATCTTCCCTCGAACATGCTCTGCAAACTCTGAAGGACAAAAGCACAAACTCTAACTTAATGGATGAGATACAGCTGCAGCAGAGACAACATGATTAGATTCTCCTCATACTTAATTCCTTTATCAAAAAATAGTGATATTCCACTAAAACAAAACGCTTGTACCTGTAGTGTTTCAACAGAGGTGGGCTGCTCTTATCACCCTCACTGAATAGGACTCGGGCCCATAATGTAATAGCCTAGCGGTGTGCTCATAAATCACTTGAAGAGGCTGTATGCCACATGCACTGACACTCCCAATCTGCCAACCTGTGTCTTTATTAAAGAGCATATTATATTGAAAGGCGCTTTTTCTTCAGTTGCCCCTACTATAAATGCCTCAACTCATTTTTATGCAAACAAGAATACAAATACTTTCCTCTGCAGGCACAAATACATTTCTCTGAGCTTTAATATACACAAAACTGTCTCTGTGTGTGTTTGTGACAGAGTGCCTTTGTTTTTACATCTTGTCACCATTCCTCTTCACAATTACATCAATTGTCTCCCTCCCACAGCAAGTGAGGCATCAGTTCGGAAGTATGAATGTCTATTCATATCTGATTTGCCTTAGTGAAACTCCGTGTTATTGGCTGTACAGTGCACACAACAGTATGAGTTTGTGCTCTGCTTTGTTGATGTGTTATATTTGCTTTATCTCTCCATCCTTTCATTAACTTTGACAACTAAATGGGAAAAATCGCAAAAGTAAATATCATGTGAGCTGACAAAGAAATAGCAATAACATGAGATGAGTCACCATATAGCCGTATATGTTGACAGAGAGAAAACATTGATCCTTTCCGTTTTCTCAAAGTTTTCTTCCCATCTAAAAGACAATAGTTGACTACTCTTTTACTTTCAAATGCAATCGATTTGCTTCTCCACCCTACTGAACTCTGAACCTTCTAATTACACCGTCCTAATCCTTTATTCACAAAAAAAGACCAATGTTTCCTTTTGAGCATTTTTGATTTATTCTTTTGTTTTTTTAAATTTACTGCCCACTGCTTTAAACAACTGTGAAGGAACAACAGGCAAATGTTCCTTTGATGCTCTTATGCCCAAGTCTGATACGAGCACTTATGGATCGTGCAAATGTCACACAGATCATTATAAAGAACTCAAAAAAAAGTCCAAACCCCCCCCAGAATTCAGACAATACATATAAAATGGAACAAAACAAAACTCAGATTGTATGTGTGTGGTTTCCTTTCCCCTTTTTTAAAAGCCTTTAACCTACAGTAATGCAACTGCCTGACTCAGTACCAGCTGTGACATCGCTATACTGTCAGCTCCAGTGATTTATTAAAACTCAAAGAAGCATAAATTCAACAGGATTACACACAAAAAGAGGTTCTTGTTATATGTAGTTTTTAAAATAAAAAAAAAGGAATAAAAATAAGCAACTAAGCTGCATAGGGCCATTCAGCAGAGGGCTTGTGTGAACGAGCAGGATGCCAGGAACAAGGTAAGATGGCAGCAAATAATTCGCTGTTATGACCCCCAAAGGAAGCGACTGAAAGAAGATGTCAAGTTCATTACAGGTCAATATTTGCATAAAATGTACTTGTTACATTCAATTAGAGCTTTTAATAATCACGATTGTTTTCATGCATCTTTGTTCTTTCGCCCCTAAGGACAGCTACTCCTCATCTTAGGGGTTTGGATATAATATACATGATGAAAAAGCTTTATTGAAAGGATTGAAGGAATCCAAGATGTCAAGTCTCTGCCTGCACTAAGAGCTGTGATTATTTGTGCCAACTAAATGTGTCTAAGATTCTGCCGGCTGCCACAGTGCTTCCAACCAAAATCATGCAAATCGAGAACAGGAAAAACACTAAATCTCTTTCTCCCACTCATTTCTTGCAAACAAGGCGCATCCCTTGGTAAACACTGGCAGCAGAACACATCCTGCAAAGAAAGCCTCGCTGCTGAGAGACAGAAGTGTAAACAGCTCTCAAACTCTCAGAATAGAAGTTGTTACACTCTAGAAATAAAATACTGTGGATGGGAATTGAACAAAGGCATGGGTTACTTGTTAGAGGTTTTGCTTTGCAGGCTCCTGTGGCTGTGACATGACCAGAGTCCTCCACAATCTGTACCCACAAAGGTAAAACTCTGTGAGCATGAACATAATTAGTCAGAAAACTGTCTCAATTCCGGTGTTTCCCTACAGACCTTACGCAAAACTAATTCCTGTAATACGCATCATAGCTACATAATTATGCTAACAAATAGGCTCGAGACACAAAACTTCTTGTTTTTAGTCTGAATAAAGGAAAACTTTTATGACCACAGCTCCATGCCAATTAGATGCTTCAGCTGTCATAACCATTGCTGGAATGGAAGATGCACCAGAACTCAAAAACAGAAGCCAAAGCTGTCAGCCTGGTTGGTGTGTGCACCGATTTCTCAGCTCAGTGAAAATTCAAAAGAACGCCTGAAAATATCCAAAAAAAGGAATAAAAATATCTTGAACATGCCACATAAAACTACCGTTATTTGACCGTCTTTGTTAACTTAAAATCTCTTAAATTGTAGTAAATAATTCATGCTCACTATGTGGTTTCATATTCGTGACTTTCAGTCGCTTTTTTTGGTCTACCTGACCAAAAACAAATTTTTATTGTTCAGAAGGTCTCTTGCTCAGGAAGCTGGTGTATTGTGCACCAGGATTTATGCTGCAAGCTTTAGCCATAGTCCAACACTTAATCTTTTAGAACTTAAATAGCTCACTCCTGGAAGATATGACGTAAACCACCTGCTGCAAGTTGAGTGCTGTATGTTCACTTCCAACAGAAAAGTAAGAAAAAAGAAATCAGACAAGCAGTAATTTCAAATGGGTCCAGATGCATCTCCGCCTTCCCCTCTTCTTTAACTGCTTCAGGCTTACCTGTCCTTTTCAGACATCATTTCAAAAAATGGTCAGTAGAATACGTGTGGGTAAGGAGTGTTAGATAGCTGAATTTAAATGCATACATGTTGTATCTTGACAATACATATCAAATAGTCTCACAGCAGCTCAGGCTTAGCCACTGTTTGTCATCTTGTCTAATGTGGAACGTGCAACACGAACAGTGAAGTAGAGCAAGGCAGACAGGTAATCCAGGATTACAACACCGACATGTCATTTCTGTGGACGCTGTTATCCCAGCTCACTCGTCTTTTGCGTGAAATGCAGAGTTCAACCCCATCTGTCTGCTCGAAACTCTCCTCTGGCACCCATCAATGGCGCACCGTGGACCAGCATAGACGACGAGATAATGAGCTCCCGTTGCCTTGTCAACGCCATCCGGTTCCCCTCCGACAATCTTAAGCTCACGTTTGCCAGTTTCCAGGTGTTTGGAGCTCTAAAGCAAACAAGGTATTCCGATAGTAAATTAAATTTTATATTGTTTCAAAATCCTTCCAACAGGCACCCACAGACTGACAATATTATAACTAGTCTGCAGTTTCCTGGAGAGATAACAAATGCAACAGCTTATAAGACTAAAGACTAAAACTAAAATCCTACAAAAAGGGAGCATGTCAGAGTAACAAAGGTAAAAGGTAAGGTTCACACACAATCTCAGTGTGACAAGCTTGTAAAAACTGAAGTTAAAGATTTGTTTTATTGTTGAAGGCACCAAGTATACACATTGATTGTCCTGTATTTGGCCTAAATGACTCATTGAATCCATTTACTGAAAAACAAAAGTGAGTTTTTAAGTCCACTTCCTTAAAATTGTCTTAGTATGAGCGTTCAACTGGGATGCTTCGTCACAGACTCCAACCTATAGCCTTAAGATCAAAGTCCATTTGTTTTTCCTTCTTTTCCCGTTTTCTATATCATCCAATTCCCTTTTTAGTTCTGTCCCCACTTCCCAGTGTTTTATCATCATTCCAATTCTGTTTTGTGCAAGCATAGAGTCACATATTTGTTTACGAAATATAGTGCCATCTCAGTGATTTCAACAAAGCTCTTTGAGAGCCACACGCTAAAAACATGCTTCTAATAAACTTAATACGATTTTATGTTTGCACTCTGTGTGATCATATTATCTGCTGAATCACAGGCTAAGAAACGTGGCTGCAGTATCGGTCACAGCTGGAGGACACTTTGTGCATATACCTTACTCCTACCGCAGCTCAACTAGAGCTTCTTTTCTGTTGGAATGCCAACACGCCTTACCTTTATCTCTGTTGCAGTTCTTATCTGTTTGTTTTTTCTTTTCTACAAATGTCAGTGTCACATTGATCACTCAAACAATGGCAAATCTATATCTGAAAAGTTGGCACTGTGTCACGTTGATCACGTAACAGGTTAGTAGATGTAGGTCTACTAATGTTTGTGTGATCAACGTGACACAGTGCCACCATTTTTTGCACAAATCTGCAATCGTTTGCATGATCAGCATGAGACTGCAGGGAAAAAAGATAAAGAAATACAAAAAAAAAAAATTTTTTGGTTTCAACAGAAAAGAAGGTGTAGGAATCAAAAATGGTGGCACTGTGCCATGTCAATCACACGAACATTAATGTTTGCGTGATCGGCATGACGGTCGTGTCGATCACACGGTCATGTTTGCATGAGCAACATGACACAGTTCCAGTATTTCCAAGCAACAGACAAAGATATCAGCTCAACTCCTTCATAGTTGTCATCTTTCTTCTGGGAAAGAAAAAAGTAATAATTACATGCTGTATACCCAGTATCAATCACAAGTTTCATACACAGATTATTTTAAATGAGCAGCCTGCATGAAAAACAATCAAATATCATTTATTATGTTAGCGTTTATACGTCCTTGCAAGTTATTTTGAGGTCTGTCCATCGAGCGGTTACAGTGTTTCAACTTGTAATCAATCCCATTCTAAAGAGACTTTGACTTGAGGTCAGACTAACGACTGACTTGTCTGTAGCCAAAGTGTTTTAGACAAGACGAATAAAAAGCTGAAAATTACTTACTCGATGCCCTTTTGCAGTGTTCCAAAGTTGTGTGACGTCACAGAATAAATTACAAAATAAATTTAGTCCAAATGTTTATCCATGTGAGGGGGCTTCTTGCTGTTTTCAGTTTAAAGTGCATCTTCCCCCCATCAACAACTGGATGGCTGGTCTGAGCAACAGTTTGACCACATTCCTCATGCTACCTCTGTAAGTGCTTCATGGCATTTCCTGCAGAGTGACATTCTCTCCCCACCTGTACGCCATTTAACAGAACACTGATACATTCCAGAATATTGTCTGCAAGATAAGGTATTCCCTTCAACTAGAGCATCAGATACTTCACTGCCAGAGACTTTCATTGTTCTTGTCTATTTTGCATCCACATTGCCATTTCTTATAGTAACTCAAGAGAGATTTCTGGCCCTAATGCTTTGCTAATATAGGGTAAATTATTTTTTAATGCTGCATCAATCCACTTTTGCTTTTTTTTTTTTTGCTTCACTCTGATGCATTTTTTTAAAACAACTTGCAAAATACGACTCTGAACACTCTTTAGTAGATTCGGTGTCAGTTTACATTAATTGCAGAAGAACAGTTCTGGCACAGTGTTTATACGAGCCCATTCCCCACCCCTCATCTGCCCTCCCTCCCAAGTGACTCTTTATTTCTGTTTGAACAAAAAAGCTATTTCCTTTACAAAAGCAGCTGCTAAAACAAAAAGAAAAAAGAAAACACAGCACTCGCTGATGTCTACCACACATTTTCTTCTCTGTGGAGTGCAGTCAAAGCAGAACAGCTAACCTCTCACCTGGTTTTGTACGAGAGGCTCAAAAAAAGTTGTTTTGCATAATATGTGCAGTGAAAATCAAAATCGAAACCATTCCAAACTGACACATTCAGCAAAAAATGTTCAATATCAGTTTGGAACATCATCTTATTTTATTTTGTTCAAATTGTCTGAATCTGAATCCGTTTGAATCACAACATTAATGCTGACACTGTAAACCCTAAGCAGTAAGACATAACGCCAGTCAACGCCCTTATTTTCAACTCACGTGAGTTCTTTGCCTGAGTCATGACAGGTAAGTGAAATGATGGACTAACTCCTTCATGTTTCTTTGGAGCGTTTGTTCGTTAATGGCTGAGAATCAACCCTATGTCAACATACTGGTTGGTAGCAGCAAAGGCCAGAAGGGACCTGAGGTGGTGCTCACACCCACCACTGTGTTGCGGCCTGGCACGGGCCTGTGCTTTAGAAGGGAGACTCATGGAAATCAGCAGGGCTTGGCTGGGCTTCACTCCCGCCTTGGTCCGCTAATGGCTTTCCAAGTTTGCGGCTGCCATTTGTCAGCTTGACTGATGTCTGCTCCATGACGATTAATCTCTTTCAATCATCCATCTCTTCACCATCAGAGCAAAAGTACAGTGCTCCGGCATGTTGGACCAGAACAACATGGATTTGCTCCCCAAATCAACCTCACACAATAAAACACCTGAAGCTTCAAAGTTGCAGGTAGAGCAGGGTGTGTTTTGAGTATTGTGAGGATAAGGGGATAAATTTACTGCAGCAGAAGAGAAGACAAAACAAAAATGGAAAAGAAAAAACTTGGCATTCTCGTCTTGTACATAATAGAAGAGCATCAGACACAGCCAAAAACCACAGAAAGCAAGACGAGCTGTTGAGATAGGTTGTTCCTATTCCTGGAACATTTTCAGTAGTCTATGAGAAAAAAAAAAAAAAAAAAAAAAAAATAGGGGTCTGCATCGCCCCTCTTACTTCATTAAGCGATTCTTATTGAAGCCTTGCAAGCAGGATCCAAACAGGAAACATTAAGTCTCTGGAGAATAGAGAGAAAGTACAGCAATTCTGTCTGTGTGAAAGAGTGAAAAGAGAGTGAATGAGGTGTGGCGAGTGAATATAAAGCAGTGAGAACACAGGGAGGAAAAGGAATAAAACATAGTTAGGGAGCAACAGTGTGAAGGGAAAAGCTAAAAGAGGTTGCAGTGCCCCAGGTGAGCCCTGTGGTGGGTCATTTCACAGCCCTGTAGGCTGAATAACACTGACAGGTCAGCTGGAAGACTCACTGCCAAGAGAAACTCACGACGGAAAGAAAAGAGCACAGGGCTGCACCTCTACACACAATTTCACACATAAAAACAGTACATGCAAACGCACACCTCCCCGTCTTCACCGCAATATAATTTCCTTTTCAATCTGCCGCACAATAACCTAGCCACTGTTTATTGACCTTTACCATACAACTATTCACCAGGCAATCACTCCTTTGGCTCAAGACACAGAGCTATAGCTCCCACTGCTCTGCCGCCTCAGTGCTACAAATCCACAAATGTACAACTGGCTTCAATAGCTGCGTACATAGTTCAGGAAGTGCGTTTGGTGCCTGAGCGAAGGAGGAGTGCCTCTCTGACAGCAGCGATGATTGTATCATCAAAGAAGACAACTCAATATTATAACCACCATTAGTGCAGTAACAAATCAATTAAAGGGAATTACAGCACTAAAGGCCCGTGTTCACACGAGTGCCTGAGAGGCATATGGTTTCGCAGTCTGTATTCACAACATTATACTTGATGGTTCTCAGTCTTGCCCAAGCTGCTGTCATCCAGTTTCACAGGCATAACCTATTGGCTTTAAAATCTTCAATTAGGACGATGCCCTTAAGGAAGGGCAGTATGAATAAAAGCATACAAGAGAAACAAGTCAAACCAGTCTCTCCTGAAGGGGGGAAAAAAAACAAAAAATTTTTTAAAAAAAACAAAACATTTTTTTTTTTATTTGATTTTTATGTGTTGCTCCCCGATTTTGATCAAGCCCTAAAATGGAGTAAAACTCCCCAAATCTAAAATGACAGACTTCATCCTCACAGATATTTTTAAAATAGCCAGTCCCAAATGTTCTTTTAGAGCTGGTATACTGGCACTGAACTTTCTCCTTTATTTCCTCTTGTTGTTGATCATGTTTGTAGACTTGGAGTCTAAATACAGACTAATGGGAAACTGTCAAGTTTGGAAGGCTTGTTTAAAAAAAATATATCATAAAAAAATAACAGACTGATCAACAAAATCTGTTAGAATTTAGATTTTTGGCAATGCAGCTTTTTCTCTGTACACTGTGTTGCGATTATATAGCCAGAATAAAAAAGCAATACTCTGATCTCCACAGGTAAGATAAAGGTTGAGTGAAAATAAACGTAAAATCCATCTCAAACTGAAACAGGGAGCAATTTTAACACTCACTGGTTTAATTCTTTTGAGACTTTTGCTGTTTGTTTCAAGGAGAGTCGAATGCTCTTCAGCCTTCTCATGCATGAAAATTAGAGGCGGTGAGGCGGCTGTGGCGGATCCATCGAGGAGGCAACCTCCTGCCGCCGAATGAATGTCAGTGACAGTGCAAGTCCTATTTGGCTGACAAGCAGCGGGGAAGCAGGTGGGCAGGCTGAGGCTTATCTGCCAAAACAGCCGGGGTTACACCACACCTCCTGCCACAAGAACTGCTACGACTCAACGGCTACATGCAGAGAGAATGAGAGGGTAGCAACATGATGGAAGAGACGTGAGAAAAGGGAGGTAGAGATACAGTAGGTTCGGGGAGGAGATTAGCAGCGTACAAAAAACAAAAGCCAGGAGAATGATTAGATCCTCTGAGCTATAAGAAAGTGCTGCTTGTAGAAGAGGCAGAATACCAGAGAGAGTAGAACTGAGAAATGGTGAAAATGATATATGTGTGGGTACTGATATTAGAGATTTAGCAAGCAATTTAAAGAAAAACATACACATTTTATTGAGCCGAGGCACTTAAATGAGCTCCGCAAACACAGAGACATTAAAGACTAATCATAATATTTCCACAACCAAATCCCAATTCACACTGGATCCTTTATCACAACAGAAAACAAGAAAGAAAAAGACAAGAAATAAAAGATAAAAATAACCCCTCAAAAATTCCTTTACCTTTTGCTTTCTTTACCAGTGACCTGGGACTGCACTATTCACCCTTGCGTGTCCCACATAAACCCGTCTGCTGTTCTTATCTAAGGCTACGTTCGCACTGCAGGTCTTAATGCTCAATTCCGATTTTTTGATCAAATCCGATTTTGTTTTGTCTGCTTGTTCACACTACAAATAAAATGCGACAGCAAACGCGCTCTAACGTGAACCCTCAAAGCGGCCCGCATGCGCAAAAGAAGACGTCACACACAACGCGCTCTGTTTAGACCCAGAGCAAACCGTATTGTTTGACTGCTGGCCCTTAATATAAAGACTTCTGACTTTACGTTTCCCAATTTTTGCTTTAAGCTATTTTGTTATTTACATAATAATGTAACCTAATAATGATCCTTATTGCTGTTTTAGAGGAGCGGTGCTTCCAAGGATAGTCGCAGATTTCTGTCAGAATCTGCAGATTATACAGTACAAATAAAATGTTCACGTTTCTCCAACGTTGTCTTCCCAACAGTTTCACTGACATCTACACCGGATGGCCAGGAAGCGTTCGCGATGTCTTCTCGGGCGCTTCTCCTGAGCTGATAATTGGCGTCTGTCTTGTGTAAGTGACGTAAAAGACAGATTTAATGCGACATGATCATTCAAACAGCAGTCGCTTTCTAAAACATCGGATATGTATCGGATTCAGTACCACATTCGAAAGTGACCCAGATCGGATTTGAAAATATCGGATTTGTGCTGTGCAAACTGTCATACCATCATCAGATATGGGTCGCATACGGTCAGAAAAGTCAAATTTGATGCGCTTTTGCCTGCAGTGTGAACGTAGCCTTAGAGACAACACACCGTCACTCCACTGCACCTTTCCCAAAATCATCTCCAGGGTTTCTGAAGTGTTAACTAAGCAGCTCCAGGCTCACTGTCAGGGAGCTCTGCTGGGGTTTCGCGAGGAAGTGTGAATGTGAGATACCAGGTGTCACTTTAATTGAGACCTTGATGCTGCCGTCTGAGCGAAACGGAAAAATTGTAGCGCAGATAAGGCGACGTTACACCTGTGTAAGGACAGCTGATTACACAGTGGGATTATGTTTAAATGAAGCTCAAAACAAGGACTTTATGCACCTAAATATCTCATCACTGCACCCAAATCACGTCCCCTGCAACGCAGAGGGTGAAAAGCATTATCCAAACAGACAAAGAGGATTCATTTGTGTGCTGCACGGAAACAGACTGTACATCTTTTCTGTGGTGTAACAACATTACAGCGGTTCCCATTCTGATTGATGAAAGTGCCATGTCTGCAAGCACCTCTTTTACATAGTGAAGAGCCTTCCCTGCAGCCCGCCATTTATCATCTGACAGTGGGATGGCTGTATTCATCTTAATGCATTGCAGACCCAAACAGGTCCCAGGTCACACACTGCTGCCATGAATCCCTGTGTCTGATTCTAAAAGAGGAGGAGAGATGAGATGGCCAGGGAGTTGTTGGTGGGTGCACAAAGATAGCAGGAGAACAATACTGTCACTTTAATGTTTGTATCACCTCCTAGCACTACCTGCATCGTGACAGGCCATCAGTAAAAGCTGTCCTAAGAGTATAGAATGTTTTACCAATTCTAATAGGGTAAAGCCACCCTAAAATGCATCCTTATGACGCACAACTGCAGCATACTTTGCGTGACTAAGAATAATTTCTTTTAAGCTGGATTCACTGCCAGAACTTTTTCCACTATTGACTAAAACTGAGGTACAAACATCCTCAAGACTAGACCAGTCTTGAGGTGACGCCATGTTACTTTTGGCATTTAACTGTCCTGAACTGTTACAAATGCCAGCGTGTTGAAAGCTTTCATGTTTAAAGATATTTCAGGTAAACCGTGAACTGGAAAAACAGTGTATTAGAATAAGAGTTCATTCATGATCCAATTACGATTAAGTAATGATGCCTATATCCTTTCAAACTGTGGATTTGCAGAATTCTTACATCACAATTTCCACAGGGGGAGGAAACGCAGGTGGAATTAATACTTACCAAGTTCAGACTGCACAATAACAGCCCAGTTATGGTCCAACACACACAACATAGGGTCTTGTTGGAAATGGTTAACGTGCATGTCAGTTGATTGTTTTCTCTCACATCTCTCATATCTGGGGTACATTATAATGTCCCTGCACAATGACTTGCATGTCACTTTTTTTATTCTCCCAAAAAAAATCTTCCATGACTGCTTCATTATCCAGTTTAGGTAGGTGGAACTGTGAAGCAGAATACACGCACACGCACACACACACACACACACACACACACAGCTTAGCTCTCTAGCTCGACTCTCCTTTCCACTGACATCATGCATGTCGTGAAAGCCAGCAAGCTTGACTGAAAAAAAAAAAAAAAAACCAAGAAACAAGCTTTTATGGCTCTAATCATCTAATCTGAAATGTTGGCCATCATATACATAAACAAAAATATTGTGTAGACTGTGCTCAGCATAAGAAGTGTCCCAGTAAGCGATGGCAGCCAAGCAGCATGTTCAGAAGCCTGACTGCTGCTGAATGGATGCAGTCACCATTATGCAGCCTTGCTTTACCTATTATGACAAGTCAGAATGTCGGTGTGAAAAAAGGTCCAAGTATCAGAAGCATGTTGCCACCATGCTATTTTACCCGCATGTCATTTCTGACCAGAGAACAGAGAGAGGGCATTGTGGGGGTAGAGAACCGTGAATGAGCAGTTTTCTTCTGTTGCTGCTGCTCGAGTTTGACCATGTCAAAAATGTTGCTGCTGGATGCAGAGCAGGCCACTGTGTAATCTGGTGAGAGCCGTGCAGAATAAATGGCAGCTGCTGCTGTTGTCGCGTCTCACTCTGAAAGCGCCCCAAGTCAAAATTCTCACACAGTAAATTAAAAGCACAATAATGCAAAGCACCCACAAAGAGATTGGAGTCAAGAGCACAATCATGATTAATTATACCCCAAAACATAACAAACACACCTTTAAGCCGTTTACATTTACTCACCATGACTAAAAGCGCTTTGATTTAAATCAGTTTATGCTCATTATTTATGGTTGTTACACCATAAGAGTAAATTGAATCCCAAGTTTAAAAAAAATAAAATAAAGGCACTGAATATCAGACTGAGATGACATCCAACAATGTGAAAGCACTTGATTTTTCCTATGACACCTACAGGTTGCGAATCCAACTACAACTTCACCATCTTCCTAGTTGCATCAAAATCTTATGTCACGGGGAAATGCTTAAGTCGAATCACAGAAGTCTAAAGAACACAGCAAAACCAGTAATTAGAACAAGAAAGGGCTCAAGGTCAAAACACTATGCAATAGACATTCTTCTTTGCTGTGATGCAGACCTTGAATTCAAGACATTTCCTGCCACACAATAGCAAACCTCTAATCTAAGCTAAACACATGCAAGTGCAGCAGTCTATGGAAAATTAAAAACAGGGCGTGACATGAAAGTATCTTGAGCAAAATTAATTCCATCAATAAAAACTTTTGGACATTTCGTCAGTTTGGGTTTCGCATCACTTTTCAAAGCATGCACAGGATAAACAGTGCTCATTGAGCTTCAACGCTTAAGACAAATCTGAGCCCCACACGCTACTTATAAATCACAACAAGATGTCAACATGTCCGAGATGCTTTGAATCAAGCAGAAATTGCGACTATAAAAGTAGTACACTTACGTTAACAATCTTTACAGGGAAGGAAAGTGACCATGACGAGTATAATTAAATTAACTCGGTGCTCGCCCACAGGATATTACAGCGCATGGCTGTTACCTACACTACTGAATTACAAGGGCACTAAAGCAAAGTGTTTGCCTCAGCAAGTGAGCAGATACTTCTTTATTTTCTTGCTTTGCCTGCTCTTCTTGGCCAATGGTGGGGGTTGGAGGGGGGGTGTAATTGGCATGCAAGCTTCAGCTGGGCTGTTAGATGAGCCAGGTCCCAAGCTCGGGCACAAAGCACAACGGCTCTGCTGTGCCCACAAAATTAGTTTAAAGCTGTGATTCAGCAACAGGCTGAGACCTGTACAGTGCCACTGATGCCATCCATCATGGCAAATCCATTTCTCTGGCAGGACAACTGAGCCAAACCGACACCCCCTCACCTTGCAAAGCACAGCATAGCAGCAGGTAGAAAGAAATATAAAATACAAGGGTTCTGATGGTTTCAGTAAATAGGGAAGTCTTGTTAGGCTGAAGATGACCATTTATTACTAGCCCTTTTTTGTTTACAGTTCCTCTCGCTCTAATCCTCCTAACACTCGGCAAAAATGTGCCTTCTCCAACACAGCTTAGATGAAAATAACACTAAGATTGCTGTTCACATATTTTGCCCCATTTCCGTGCTCTTCTATTCCCGACTTCAACATAAAAACTTTGGTACAAATAACAAATACTGCCCCGACACAGACACCAGTGTTATTTCTGTGTATGCACAGTAACGTAAGCCTGAACCCTAAGATCAAGACAGCAGTGATTTACACTGGTGTGAAGTGAGGTAAAGCTATTTACAGGATTTTCATTTACAGGTAACCGATCACAGAAAAAGATAGGATTACTTTGGATCATTAGTTTCCAACAGTGCACATTTTAGTGCAGATCTTTAGGACATTGTTGATATTTATTTCATTATCTGCTGAATGCATGTTTCAGTGTTTGTGTTTGTGGATGTTTGGAGCCTGAAGAAGGGATTGATGTGGTGCAGCGAGCTAAAGTAGTCTCACACCTCCCCAGCTGCTGTCTCTGAGACAGAACGATGCTCAGTCTGAAATCAAGCTGGAAACACGGATAAGGCCCAGGATCCTCCTGCAGCAGCCACCAGGCCCAGGCTCTTCCAGCAGCCACCAGGCCCAGGCTCTTCCAGCAGCCACCAGGCCCTTCCAGCAGCCACCAGGCCCTTCCAGCAGCCACCAGGCCCAGGCTCTTCCAGCAGCCACCAGGCCCAGGCTCTTCCAGCAGCCACCAGGCCCAGGATCCTCCAGCAGCCACCAGGCCCAGGATCCTCCAGCAGCCACTAGGCCCAGGATCCTACTGCTCCACCAGGCCCAGGATCCTCCAGCAGCCACTAGGCCCAGGATCCTCCAGCAGCCACCAGGCCCAGGCTCTTCCAGCAGCCACCAGGCCCAGGATCCTACTGCTCCACCAGGCCCAGGCTCTTCCAGCAGCCACCAGGCCCAGGATCCTCCAGCAGCCACCAGGCCCAGGATCCTCCAGCAGCCACTAGGCCCAGGATCCTACTGCTCCACCAGGCCCAGGATCCTCCAGCAGCCACTGGGCCCAGGATCCTCCAGCAGCCACCAGGCCCAGGCTCTTCCAGCAGCCACCAGGCCCAGGCTCTTCCAGCAGCCACTAGGCCCAGGATCCTACTGCTCCACCAGGCCCAGGCTCTTCCAGCAGCCACCAGGCCCAGGATCCTCCTGCTCCACCAGGCCCAGGCTCTTCCAGCAGCCACCAGGCCCAGGATCCTCCAGCAGCCACCAGGCCCAGGCTCTTCCAGCAGCCACTAGGCCCAGGATCCTACGGCTCCACCAGGCCCAGGATCCTCCAGCAGCCACTGGGCTCAGGATCCTCTAGCAAGGCACCACCAAGTAAATCAACAGTGACAAGACGGTGAACGGAGCGAGCAAGACAACAAGCAATGGGGCCTAAGAGAACACCGAACGCCGATGAAATTGAGGACATCAAAAAGTCATTGGACTTTCTAACTGAGGAAACATCGGCTATCAAGCTACAACAGAAATATATCCTAGACTTAGTCGAGGAAATAAGGTCGCTACGTAACCAGAATGCAGAGAAGGAGAAACGGATCGTCTATCTGGAGAGCAGGGTCGCGGACCTGGAGCAATATACCAGAATGAACGACGTGATCATCACAGGGCTGTACATAAAACCCCGGTCATATGCTCGGGCTGTGACAGCTGGCAGTAAAGAGGAGCAAGGAGATCTGGATGGGAGCTCTGCGGAGCAACAAGTAGCTGGTTTCTTGCAGTCGAAAGGGATCGACCTGGACTGTAATAACATCGAGGCATGCCACCCCTTGCCCAGGAGAAATGCTAGTGATAAACCAGCTATCATCATAAGATTTGTAAACAGGAAACACAAGAATGCACTGCTGAAGCAGGGGAGGAAACTAAAAGGATCGAACGTCTACATGAATGACCATCTAACCAAATCCAATGCTGACATAGCGAAGAAAGCACGATACCTAAAGAAACTGGGTAAAATTCAGAACACCTGGACTGCAAACTGTAAAATATTTATAAAGCTCAACGGTACACCGGAGGAAGCCAAGGTGCTGGTCATCAAATGCATCCAGGATCTGGAAAAATATTAACAGGTCACTTGACTACAAAGGCAAGGAGCGGGACAAACAATCTACAGTCATCAAAGCAGGTAATAGAAGACAACAACGGAAGCTAAAGCGTAACGTATTCAAGGATGAAACAATCAATTAATTCATTATCTGGGAATTATACATTGCTACCACAAAGGATTGCTAATCAGGAGATAAATTCACCAGTAAACACGGAATACAAAACACACTTCACAGAGCAGGACATTGATCCAGAACTGAACTTTTTTAACATCAAAAATACCTGCTACTATCATACTGAAGAACAATTCAACAAAACTGTCAAGGTCGACGGCAAAATATCTATAATCCACTTTAATAGTAGAAGTTTATATGCAAATTTTCACAAAATAAGGGAATATTTAAGCAAATTTACACATCCATTCAGTGTGATTGCAGTATCTGAAACATGGATTAATAAACAGAAAGGAGAGGACTTTGTAATAGATGGATATGAATTAAATCTTACAAATAGAAAGAATAAGAATGGCGGTGGTGTGGCCTTGTTTGTGGATAAAAATTTAAAATACAAGATGGTAGAAAAAATGACGGTGGCGGTAGATAATATATTAGAGTGTGTAACAATAGAAATTAGTATGGGAAAAGAGAAAAATGTCATTGTAAGCTGTATATATAGAACACCAGGTTCTAATATTGAAATTTTTAAGGAGTGGGTAGATAAAACATTCATTAGGACAAATCAAAAAGTCATGTTCATTTGTGGGGATTTTAACATAGATCTACTAAATCCAAACAAGCAGAGAGCGACAGAGGAATTTATTAATACAATGTATAGCTTGGGACTTTTTCCAGTGATCACTAAGCCCAGCAGGATTACAGCACAGTCGGCAACCCTAATAGACAATATATTTACTAATGAAATAGAAAATAGAACCATAAGTGGTCTCCTAATTAATGACATCAGTGATCATCTACCTGTTTTTATAGTGTATAACAGCAATTACAGGAAGGTTAAACAGCAAAACACAATAAAATACAAACGAGTGAGAACAGAAGAGTCAATAAACGCATTCAAAAGTGATTTACTCAAGCAAGAATGGGAGATGCTGTATAAGGAAAAAAATATTGATAAAGCTTATGAGATTTTTTTAGGAAAATTTAAACTGTTATATAATAGTCATTGCCCAGTAAAGAAATATAGTAAAAAACAAAAATATGCAGAGTGCCCATGGATTACAAAAGGATTGCAAAATGCATGTAAGAAGAAAAATACCTTATACAGAGAATTTATAATGAACAGAAGCACAGAAGCTGAAAATAAATACAAGAAATATAAAAATAAATTAACGAGTATTTTAAGGTCATGTAAAAAGGAATACTATGAAAAATTACTGATTATGAATAAAAATAATATTAAAGGGATCTGGAAAACATTAAATACCATCATCAAAAAGGGCTCGGGGCAGGCAGACTATCCTTCGTATTTCGCAAATAATGATAGAAATATTACTAATATGAGAGATGTGGTAAATGAGTTCAATAAATTCTTTGTAAGTGTTGGGCCAGACTTGGCTGAAACAATTCCTGATATAACAGATTCTGTAGAGAAAGAAACTAGACTCATTGACCGCAATCCTCATTCAATGTTCTTAACGGTGGTGGAAGAAATGGAAATCATTGATATTGTTGGGAAATCACAAACAAAAAACTCTACAGACTCTGACGACATTGATATGGAAATCGTTAAGAGAGTGATAGAGGGCATTTCCAAACCCTTAACACACATTTGCAATTTGTCCTTACAAACTGGTACATTCCCAAAACAAATGAAAACAGCTAAAGTAACACCACTGTTTAAAAATGGTGACAGACACCAATTCACAAATTATAGGCCTGTCTCTCTACTTTCTCAATTTTCAAAAATACTGGAAAAAGTCTTTAGTAATAGACTTGACAAATTTATAGATAAACACAAAATAATAACAGATAGTCAGTATGGTTTCAGATCAAATAGATCAACATCATTGGCATTAATGGAACTGATCGAAAATATCACCAACAATATAGATAAAAGACAATGTATAGTTAGTGTATTCATTGACCTAAAAAAAGCTTTTGACACAATTAATCATGACATATTACTTGATAAACTGGAGTACTACGGCATTAGAGGAGTGGTGTTAGAATGGGTAAAGAGTTATTTGAGAGACAGGCAGCAATTTGTGAAAATTGGGGAATATCAATCAGAGTGTATGGACATTGTTTGTGGAGTTCCGCAGGGGTCAGTATTGGGACCAAAGCTGTTTATCCTCTATATCAATGATATATGCAGAACATCAGATATACTACAGTTTATTCTATTTGCAGATGATACAAATATTTTTTGTGCTGGAGAGAACTTACATCAGCTTTTGGAAATTGTCACACAAGAAATGATTAAACTGAAAACATGGTTTGATAGAAATAAGCTATCATTAAATTTGGAAAAAACTACATTTATGTTATTCGGAAATTGTAAAAAAGATGCAGGAGCAAAATTATTAGTAAACAATGTTGAAATAGAGCAAGTTTCGGATACAAAATTTCTGGGTGTGATAATAGATAACAAAATCTGCTGGAAACCTCACATAAAGCATATACAAGCCAAACTGTCAAGAAGCATCTCCGTACTAAGTAAAGTTAAATATTTTTTGCCTTCCAAATCACTCCGGGTACTTTATTGTTCACTTATATTGCCATATTTGGAATACTGTGTGGAAATTTGGGGAAACACATATAAAACTGCACTTCAACCAATATGTAAAATTCAAAAAAAAGCAATCAGGATGATTAATAAAGCAGGATTTAGAGACCATACTAACATCATGTTTTTGAAATTAAAAATACTGAAGTTTATGGATCTTATAAAATATAAAACTGCAAAAATTATGTACAAGGCCAGATACAATATGTTACCAGGAAATATACAGAGGATGTTCTATGACAGAGAAGGAGACTATGAATTGAGGGGGAAATTGAATCTAAGGATTCTTAAAGCACGGTCAAAGGTTAAAACCTTTTGTGTCACTATTTATGGGGTAAAACTGTGGAATAGTTTTACTATAGATCTACAGCAATGCTCAGGAATTAGTAAGTTCATGAAAATACTTCGAAAACTGATTTTGGAAGAATATGATACCGATAAAGATGATCACCCATTGTATGTATAAAAATATCAAATTATATCCAAATTATATCAGTCACGGTAGCCAAGTTTATATAGGTTCTCCTCGTGTATCGTGTGGAGTATGTGATGATGGGAATTAGGTGAATTATGTGGGATCAATAAGATGTTGAGCAGGGGTAGGAATTAATAAGTATGTTCATACTTCTTCCTACTCCTTTTCAGACCAAACATTGTTACATTATGTCAGACGATTTTGTTTTATTTCATTATATATTTTTTGTTTATCTGAACACATACGTGTGTGTGTGTATATCTACATATATATTCGTATCTGTAAATGAAAATATATGTAGTGTGTATATATTGTTTTTTGTTTTATATGTCTGAAACAAATAAAGATACAATACAATACAATACAATACAAACAAGAAACTACAGCTAATATAAGTTCACTTACTTAGCAGCTTTAATCAAGCTATGATATGAACATAAGGCAGAACAACGTTTGCTACAACTGATAAAGCTGCGTTAATACTGCTGTAGTTACATCTGATACTTGGAACAGTTAGCAATATTTCTCAAATTAAGTGAACTAACCCCCATCAAAAAACAGCTGAGGTTAGACCATTATTGACTCACCAGCATCCAACTATGTCAGTGAGTCACAGCAACACAATGGCTGGGATAAGAGGATGGCGTCGAGGAAGGTGGGGGTGGTGGGGGGTGGTTTGCCAGCTGATCGAATCTTCTTATTAACTTTCCCCAGGCCTGTGGAGATAGAAAAAGGAAAGGAGGGAGGGAGAGGAGGAGGTAGGGAGGATTGGTTTAATGAAGACTCCTGCCGTGAGAGTTCGTCTGCCTATGGTGCGGCCCTGTGAATAAGCCTGGCAGACAGATGGGCTGAAGAATTGATCAGTGGAGACAGTCTACAGAGACCAGCACAGACTCAGAGGCTGTGTTTTAGTTGAGGTGAAGTACACAATCAAGGATATCAAAGACGATGAAATGTCACTGGAATTTACTACCAGTGGGAGAAAGCACTACAGTTAGAGGCACAGAGGAATACAATCTAAATTGGAGTTTGATTTGAACTGACAGCAGAGAAGGGGCCATAAACTTCAAAACCAAACTGCGCATGCTTATTATTTATTAGACTGGCATGCCTGAAACAGAGGACTGCGGAATCAGTCCTTGAAAGATCTCCTCAGACTGCCGATTCTGAGGCTTTTTGGTGTCTTAGCCCTTTGTCTCCCGGTTGTCCTTCTGAGAGCTGTCCCACTTTCAGCCCTGGCTCTGTGTGGCATCCATCTTTCACACGAGTGACAACGCCCCCCCACCCCCACTCTGCACTGCCACTCTTATTTTCATCATCTATTGTTCCAGCCCGGCACAGCAAGTCCCACAATTCTATCATCTCCACAAGCTCAATACTTGCCTGCACTGCTGATAAGTAGCCAAACACTGAGGTGATGAATAAATCACAATGAAGCACATACACATGTGCTAAAACCAGGAGGAGGCCAATTTATTTGGTGTATTTTTGGCTAGTTTGAAGAATTCTAGGACACATTTTGTGCACAGCTTCATGCTGTATTATTTGGTTAAGGTGCACACACCACTACTTATGGTAATGATTGATACCTCACATTCACACCATTTCACAATATTGTCAGTGTGACATGTGTGACAATTGTGTGACTAACAATGTTTCAAGCTTTGTATTTGAAATTATCTCTCAAAAAAATTGGTTCTCTAATTCTTTAATTTTACTCAAGAATTAATGCTCTAATATCAAATTGTTGTTCCATATCTAAGCTTTCCCCCCTTTTTTTGAAATGAGGACCAACAGCAGGGAAAAAAAAAAAAAAAAAAAAAGAGTTCTCGCATTTTTTCAAGAGGTCCATAAACGCTATAACGTTAATTAACTTTCTTTGCAGCAACGTCCGATATTATGTCACTCTGTTTCTCCATTGAAGAGAGTGTTTAAGGTTTTGTGCAAAAAGGATAACATCTAAGCATCAAGTATAATAAGTACAGCGCCTGTACCAAAACAAAAATATATATACTTCAAAGTCACTATCCACTATTTGTTGTCTGCAATTTTCTGTTTTCTTTCAGTTCTGTACCCCCTGCCCTGCATGTCAGATTGCTCCTTGTTCTCACACACTAAATGTTTTCAGCTCTTTCTGGAAATCACTGAAGGATGGGGAGTGAATATAGAGATGTTTTTTTTTCTTTTTTTGTTAAATCGTTGCTTTGATCATTACCAACATCAAACCAAACTAAATAAAAACAAAAAAAAAACTGTTTTTTGGTGTAACATTTTTGAAGAGTTACTTCAAATTTTAAATGAGCTCTGTGGTGATATCGACTGTGTACATAAGTACATAATAAAAAGTACATAATAAAAAAAGAAATCCGAAAAATCCCCGTCTAATCTCTATAGAAATGCATGTACATGATGGTCATAGCATTCAGGGTCTGAAAAGTAAAGCCATGGGGGCTGTGCATACAAGTTTACGTCAATACCATTTTTATATAAATTTCCTTGAATACTCACATATTTCTACATACTAAGCTTCTCTATATTTACCAAATCACTAGCACAGGAGTGAACAGGATCGTTCACCTCTGTCAACTTTAGGCTTCAAAAACAGCTCACTGCTTTAAACCTACTTTATTTCAGAGAGAAATCCTTTGCCAAAACCATCCTCGTGGCAGTTTGGAAGTTGTGCAGGTCTTCTTAGACTAAAGTCGCCCATTTGTTTAACTGTTGCTTTGGGATCTTTAAATTTAACAAACCGGTTTACTGCTTTAAACTGACGGTAATTGATTTGGTCAGACAGGAATTCTCCTCTAAACCCTATTCTAAAAACAGCAGCTTTAAGGTTGAAATAAAAATGCAAAAATAATCACATCAGCAATCATAACATTCATGGTGGAAACAAAACTATCAAAGAGAAACTTCCACAGACATGGCCACTTTGATATATTGAGAAATATATTTAAATTTAAATACATCTTCATTAAAAAAAAAAAAAAAAAAAAAAAGGAAATCAATCACTTTCGACATCTTGTCATAAGACGGTAACTGACCTGACAGAGAAAGTTCACTGGGCGCCACAGATTCTTGTAGTTAGATCTGCAGCACCCCCGAGGGCTCCGACACCTCCAACAATTCAGACCTTACACTGTCACCATGGTTACTACTGCCTGACACCTCTGGCAATGGCAAATAGACTGACCACAGTGGAACATTTGAGACGACATTGGCAGAGCCCGTGTGCATCGTCACACAATAAAGACCTCAGGGCATGAGGGAACACTGAGAGCCAGTTACACTTAGAGAAAGCAAAGAACTTCATGGACAAACACGAGGGTGAAAAGGGGGACGGCACTGGCAGGGTGTCCATCTCCAGCTGGCGTAACGTGGAATGTTAATTAGGCCTGCAATAACAAGACACCACCCTCTTAAATGTCACATCCTCGTGAGGAGAGCAGGGGATGGCGAACTTCTGTCAGGCAAAGGGTGTCATGCTTTGTTTGCTTTTTCAGCATGGATTTCTCTTCTGTTGCCTCTACCCCAAGCATTTTCTCTTATCATTCTCCTGCTCCTGCCCTTCTGCTATGCTGTTTACTCTGTGATGAATGGCTTCATTTCAGGTTGAGCTCTTTTTAAAAAAAAAAAAAAAAGCTGGAATAGATTACAATCAGTGCAATTGTGCAGAAATAAGACTCATCTCACTGAAAAAGAAAAAGAAATAATTGAGGAGGGGGCAGCAGAGGATGGAAAATATAGAGTGCAACTGCACTTCACACTAATGCAGAAATTGTCAGACCCATCTCTGATGAAGGTGTTTTGGACTGCAGGGGCTCTTACAAAAAAGGTCTTGATAAGAGCGCTCAGGGGCCAGGAGAGGATGTAAACAAATATCGTGGTGGTTTGTAATGAGACATGACACAGTGAGAATACTGTGGCCTTTCAAATGGCAAGCCTCGTTATCAGTCTGGTTTCACAGCCTCAGAGGGACAAAGATTCTGATAATGGGTCATCAGTAACGAAGGGTTGGACAGAAGACCTGCTGAAGCTTAATATGAGAGGTTGCTGAACTACTGAGCTAATGTGGGAGAGACACTTTACACAGTGTGTGCGGTTTTACCATTGACATTTAAGTCTGTGGTTTTCCCGCTCAATCAGTTACTACATTTACTGGTACAGCAGCACACAGCTTCTTACACTAGCTATGTCCTTGTCCAACGTATCCGTCCTGGAAGCCAAAATTTGCAGAACAGCTCATTCTCCCGAATCAAAAGCAGCAATGGATTGATTTTGTGAAGAGTCGTATTGATGTGTGTTGTGTGTTAGCACCACAAAAAACTTCTACCACTGTGACTTTTTATGTTTTGGGGTTTTTCTACAGATTTTATTTTTGGGAATTTTAGCCCTTATTCACCAGGACAGCGCAGCTCAGACGAGCCACACTGAAACCATACTGTGGCCATTTTACATTAGGAACTTCTAATTTTTATTAAAGCCAGCTGGAATTTAAGGATTATCCCCTTATTACAATTAAATAAGCTCATACAAACCATCTTCACTGCCAGCATTTATCATCCCAACCCACAGCTACTGATGCACTGCTCATGTACATCCCAAATCCAAAAAAGTGTGGGCGCTTTATAGAAAAACAATGCAATGACTTGCAAATCCGAGACCCGTGGATCATGGTCACAATACGGCTTCTTCTCTGCATGCTAGAGCTTCAACCTGCATTACATCAGAAACACTTTGCCTCTCTAAAATGCTCTTTTTTCTTTCTTTTTTTTACCCAGTGAGCTAACTAGGTTAAATGACATTTTGTCAGTTTGTTATAAAATGTTCCTCCAGCTCTCTCATTTCAGTGCCACTTATTATTTTACTCTTTTGTTGCCCCATCCCAACTGTTGTGAGACTTGCTGATTTGAACTGAATTTCCATCAAATTCAAAATAAGCTAGTATTATTCATAAAATACTAGAATTGCACATAGTGTACCAATTAGGGCTGTGCACAAATGGGCAACTTAGTCCACGTAATTCTTTTGAGCATTAACGGGACTATTAAAAATAATAAACTGGCATATGTACATCAAGATTTAGCAACAACATTAGCATTTTACAGTGTTTCGAACATTAGAATTAATGAACTAGAATAGAACATTTGATTGATTAGATCAGCTACTGGCAAATAGCAAAGACCTTCAATCATTTGATCTAATTAATTTTTTCCATTCATTCAAATTTGACTGGGTGTTTAATAACACATGAATCTGCCAAGTGACAAACCCGAAAGATATTAATGCTCGGCGTTCCCATTTCAGTTTCAGAATGTGCATTATCACAGTCTTATTATTTTTGATTATTTAAAGTTAATATAGCGCCTGAATGATGACCTAAGGAGACTATTCAATGTTAAGTAATATATGAAATACTTGAAATCATAATTGCCTCCCTCACAATTCAACCAAAATTAATCACATGTGGCAAGTGAATTGGAAAATGAATCCCTCCTGCTGGGGTGGAAAGAGAACCGTGATTTACAACAAGGAGGTTTTGTCCTGACAGTTCAATGATAATGAAAACTGAAAGGAACGTTTTAGTGGAGGTGAGACAGAAATGAGTGAGAAAACGAAGAATTTAAGTGCAAATCTTTGAATTACATCCTAAATCAAGGAAAGACACTGGAGCAGCTGAAAGGCTGTGGTGGGAGGGATTGTCGAGCAACAGGGTTTCCTCTGCTCTGTTCCAGAAGTTAAAAAAAATAATAAATAAATAAAAAATATTATTTTCCATTCTCCAGCTGGGCGCCGAAGGAATGTGAAAGGAGAATGAAATAAGTCTTATGCAGCAGTGGAGCAAAAAAACTGTCCAGGGTCTAAGGAGTTGAACGGTTTACACGCTGGCTGCCAGCTTACATTTCGTCTTAGTGTCACAATTTGTTGGGGAGCATCACGGATGCTCTAAAAAGAGTGGGCTCTCTCCCAAAGCCTTCCTGGCGGCTGAAGAGTTGCTAAACGTCACTCACGATCATTCAGCCACCAGGGAGAGAAGAGAGTGAAAACACAGAAAGGAGTAAAAAGGAGGAAATGAAAGGAGGAAATAGAGAAAGTGACAGGAATCGACAAAGAGGAGAGAGGGTTGATGTGAAAAAAACAAAAAAAACAAAGGAGTTAAAAGTTGAAAGGGAGACAGAAAGTGAAGAAAGAAAAAAAACACTTATGTATGCTAATCCTTGTCTCCTATGGCTCTTTAACCAATGTGAGAAAGGGTTAGAGCTGGGAATCGTGAAGGGATTTGCTTTCCAAGCAAAGCACAAATAACTACAGGCCATGCTGAAGTATAGGAGTTTACAGGCATCTTGATGCAGGCTCACAGTTGGTCAGAACAAAGACAGAAATTAACAAACACACACACACACACACACACACACACACACAAAAGTGGTACTGTAAAACTGATGCCATCCAAGTGTACATGGCTGCTCTCATCTCTCATCCATCGGTAACAGAGAGCGTGGGAACTGCTTTTAGAGTGTTGAGCGGAGGTGGAAGACTGACCCTGACTTATCGAACAGTGCTCACAATGCACATATATATAAACCTATATACACATTTCTCTCTGTATAGTTACATTATAGACACCATAAGAGCAAAAAAAAGCATTGTTTGCGTAACACAATGCACACTTTGAGGTTGCTGACGTATTTATGACTTACCTTTGCTTTTTACTGTTACATAAATTAAGCTGTCCATTATTTTCCACTGCATGTACTGGGATATGACATTAGTTTTATGATACTCAGAACTTGGTGGGTTTTGTTTGGGTTCTTTTAGCATTAAATGGTGAGAGAGGTCAAGAAAGGCACCATCTACCTGGTTCTTGTGCAAATGATGCTAACGTCTCATAACTGCTGCCTGTCAGAAAGAGCCACAGCGAAACCAAATGTTTTCTATCAAGTATCACTCAGTCTGTAGATTGGTGCTTGCAGAAGGGACCTTATACACAAACCCTGAAGTTTCCGTTCACTCACTTAGCAAGTGAAAGATGTTAAACATGCCATCAATACTGAGATGCTCCTCTTGTAGCATCCGTGAATGACAGCAAAGCACTGAAGAGGCCCCTTTCTCTGAGCTGACACTGCTGATTTGAATTTCAAAACATGATGTAAAACGGTGATTAAAAGCCAATTACAGCTTGTGCCAATGAAAAGTCAATTAAGTGTTTCAGGGCCTGTGAAAGGGTTTTTGCCAAGGTGATGACAGGGAGGAGCAGAGAACAGAAGAGAAAGGGAGGGGTACCAAAGAGAGAAGCAAAGAGGAAAAAATGAAAGAACAAACAGTTGAGCTGAAACAAGGACAGCAGGCAATATTTGCATGAATGTAGCATTAAACCATCAGACGTGTATATTTCTGCTGAAGAGACAGGATTTCTTTCGTCTCTGTCATCATACAGTCAAATTATAAAAGGTTGCTTAGAGGCTGCATTTAATTAAGAGTCAAAGCCACTGGAAATATGAGTGGGAATGTTTTCCAATAAAATCCTAATAAATAAATAAATAAATAAAAATCTCCAAACTGCCACCCTCTTACACAAATGACTAAATTACAGAGCCCTAGAATTTCCCTCCTGGACAAATGTCAGCTGATTGTTTCTGTATTTCTTAGTTTTACACAAGTAATAAACTGTGAAAAAGAAAAAAAAAGACATTAAAAAAGGCACTCAGGCATTGTTTTGCAAACTTCTTAAACACACGCCTGGATTCTGCGAGAGTAGCCGTGTTTTCCATGTTGAAATCCAGTAGCAGTGACAATGCTGCAGCACCACTGGGAGGCATGGCTGTAGCTGAATACAGTGCTGCTTTCCTTCATACTGTGAACCAATATTTAGTCCCAATAGGTACCCCAAACAGAATTTATTTATTATTTTTTTTAAAAGGCAAGTTTGTGTTGCTTAACCTCAGGCTTTAATTATTGAGAAAGAAAACAAAGAACCAAACAAACAGAACAATCTTCAACTCTAGAGGGTTGTTAAACCATAATAAAGACATATGAAGTGAGAGGTGATCATTTCAGAGCGGTGCCAGCTTCAGATTAATGTCTTTTGAGAGGACCCTAGTTGTTGCTTTGCTGCCTTTTTGTGCTATGAAAAGCCCCAAGAAAAAACATGACTTATGTAGCAAGCTGCAGACAAGTTATACAGTGAGCCTACAACTTGGCAGTCAACAACTCCACTCCCCGCCTCAATTTACTTTGTCACTCCATCCCTCCCTCGCACAAATCACCACCAATCAGCTCATGCAGACAATCAACAAGATTCCACTCACGCACACACTAGCACAAGCACGCAACTGTAATCAAGCGAACAACCCACTGTTTACAACCCAGAGTTTTTCTTCCATGATCTGAGGTTTTGATAAAGGCTGTAGCAATAAAGACTGGAGTTATTTAAGGGAAAAAGATCAACAGCATATTGGTTGGGTCACTGACACTGCAAGGGCTAGATGGTCATCTAGTCTGGCTTGTCCTCTCTCAACAGCCTCTGTCTCTGTATCCAATTTGTTTCGTGTTATTTGCAGGAACAAGCGCTGGACTCTTGTACTCTTGTGTTTTTTCCCCTACATGAACTCTAGGAACTTGTGGCCTTTCACATGTGCAGTATAAGAAAGATAGAAGCCGAGTTACAAGAAGCTGCTTCGGAGGAACCCTGAACCTCGTGAAGGATTTAAAAACAAAAATCAGCTGACAATCGATCATGAGTAAATGCTGCTCACTACAACAGCTTTGGAAACTGGCCAAGAACTGGTTTATAGTTGCTGGCTCACAGCACACGCCTAAACTTATTTATGTTGACAAGAACTTAATAAGTGCTTTTCATCTCAATGTTTAATAGGGTGTAGCCTTGCCTTCATGGACACGTCTGGCTGTTTTGAAAATTAAGTGTTGCCAAGATTGTCTCTCTTTCTGTCTCTTTTACAGAGAGAAAGAAAAAGATATCACTTTATTTTGCTGACCAGTGCTGTGAGTACTTTATTGCTCTATGCAAAGTCAAACCTTCAAGAAGAACTGGCAGGCAACATATGGTAAATGCATCTCAGACTTCGTCCTACTAACCAGTTTTGCAAGAGTTCAATGCGACAGACAGAAGCCAACGCTTTTGCTGCCTCATTGAAAATCTTCATGCACCTGGAAGTGATTTTAAACCTCAACCACGAGCACACATGAACATTTAATGACTGTGAGGCACGGAAGATTAGGACTCAAAGAATTAGGGACAGAAGCCCTAAAACAAGCCTTTAAATGTTAAGTTTTAATGTTAAATCTTAACTTTGCACTTGCTGCAAACTTGATACTTTCGATTGTTACTTCAGGCCTAAGTCCTTATACGTCAATCACATTTGTAATCAACAAATCAAACAGGGCTGTTCGATATAACGATATATATCGGATGAAGATGTGAAAACGTCTATCGTTTCAAATTACACCATCGTTGTTTCGTGGTGTCCCAAAAATCAACTGTTACGGCAATATTTTTTCATCGTTTTGATGGTACTGTAGTGGCTATATTCATTTCTTAAAGTTCTCTCTTTCTCTTATGTTTAAAATAACTACACTACGAATGGACAAGCGACTGTTTTTACGCGTTGTCATAAGTAACGACAACGGTAAACCCAGCGTGTGGCTCCACCGTCCGCTTGTTTATTTTCCACATAAACCTTTCACAATAGAGCTGAAGATCCTGTTGAGATTTTTCAAAATAAACTGAAATGATGAGAAACAGAAAGACAACTCAAAACAAAATAAACCTTAGACTCAAACGTTAGAACAGGCTTTTCCCAGAAGCACGCCGTGTAATAAATACTCAAAGAAAATGGCGGACGTTACAACTTTTAAAAATGTATAGAGCATAGGAGCTACAGTGGTTCCATTCCACTGTTGTGGATGGCATTTGGTGACATCAGTCTGCCTTTTGCTATGGAGATCTGCTGTGAGCTTAAGGGTCACTATAAGTAGAACCAGCAACAGCAGGTGGAAATCTAATACATGTGCAGTGCGCAAACTGAGGCTGCAAGCCAGAATAAGGAGTGGAGCAGTCCAAGAAGGCGGTGTTGCAGTTTTCCCAAAGGATGACAGGCTCACTGCAGAAGCAGCTGATTGCACCGCTCTGTTATTTCTAACAATGCCCTGTTATTTATTTGCTGTAATGGGCAATATTTTACACCTTTGCCAATGGCACAGTCGTAATGCATACCTCTAATGCACCACAGCTGCGCACCTTTAATATTTTATGTTCAGAGCAGTCATGAATATTTGTCACACTGCATTTTTGCAACACCCTTTTGATGAACTATAGAAAGAAAATGTTCCACAACAATTAAGACTGACGCAAATACTGTTGCTTTGTACATTTTTTTAAAAAATATTTTGAAACTGCTGCATCTGTTAAAACTCTGGGGAAAAAAAAGCTCTGGAGAAAAAAAAAAAAGCTTTCTTTATATTATCTGGCAGGTGTACTGACAGCTGATGGCTGTGGGATGAGTAGACAAGGAACCATGAAACAATAGAAGACAGATGCAAATTTATGTTTCTTCTTTCTCTCTACTTTATGTGTGATCGTGTCCACGCTTTCCACAAGCCAAACACACCAAGAGCAGCCTTGCTGGAGCTCAGCTTTTGATCGTCAATGTCTGTCCTTTCGCTAAACGGGCTTTGATTGGGCGGGGGGGGGGGGGGGGGGGGGGGGGGGATGTGAGTTGTTTATGTTGCTCAAGAGGCAAATTTAATTTAATATGGGCAGTTGTCAGCACACTAGCATGCAGAAGCCAGGCAACATCCCCTACATTAGTGGTTGTGGAGCAGAGAGTGAGGGGAGGGGGTGTGCAGAGAGGGCACTGAAACTGGATTTTGTTCCATTATGCATAATAACAATAGCCAGAGACCCGTGGTGTATTGCGGTAAGCTGCCTAGACTGTGGCCAAAATGATTCGGCCACAAGGAAAATTTTTGGTGCCTGCTGGGCCAAACCTTAAAAACTCTGCATGACCATCCATAATTTCTCTTCTGAGAAGAGAGAGTTCACTCCTAGCTGAAGAGTTCCAGCATGGTTCAGTTTTATTACCATTTGAAAAGGGAGAAGATGAGTGCAATAGCAGGGGGCACACAGACCAGTATGCTGAAAGAAAGGCTGAAGGGGTGCATGGCAAGGGAAGAGCGGGTGACTTGTTGAACTTGGCACATGGATGAGCTTCATCCATCAACGGGGCAGCGAGCTACTCCCTATTCAGGTTTTGCCCTTGAGACAACACCGGCATGGTTGGAGTTGGTATTATGCAGTTGGAAAGCATATCCAAAGCTTGTGCAGAGAACTGAGAAGACTGTAACAACCTCGGGGAGAAAAAAAAAAATCCTCCCACTGTGCTCTACTTGTAAAAATAAACTCCCATGCTGCACTTTTACATATTCTACCCAAGCTTAGAAGGAGACAAAACACCAATAATGCTGGAATTTCAATCTACTCCTTTATGATATTATGTATGTTTTCTGAATTATGCATGTGACCTCTGAGTAGAAATCAAGTGATGAGTAATTTATGAGATTATGGGGTGGTAGAGTATCAGCAGTGTAAAAACTGGTAACAGAGCTTAAACAAATTGAATATACACTATACAAGCCATCATCTAGTTTCAGTACAGTAAAAACAGTATAGTCAGAAAATGTGAACTTGAGATGAATGGCAAAAGATGTGAAATACTGGCTTTCAAAGTTATTCTGAAGTTGTTTAAGGAAGTATATAAATCTGCAGTCCGGCTCCAAGTTGTGGAAATAAAATTATGGTAAATTTCCAAATCTTTCTTCTGAGACTCAAAATTACAGCAAGGCTGTGCATTGAAGTTGTTTTTTCAAGCTTGTGTGAAGCACAATGACCACAAGAATACACTTAAGAAGAAATGCAGCCCGCCCAAGCTTACAGAATGGAAAAATAAAAAGGTTCACTCCCTTGTGTCCCTCTACCTGGGTTGTTTTCTCAAGAACAGGTTTTTTCCACCTGGGGGCAGGTGCTAACAGCCAGGCAGGTAAGTAATGACACCTGTTTCCACCTGCTGGGTCGCAGTTGCTCTTTGCCAGCAGTTGCCTCACTTCTCCCTTTTTAGCACAGTCCCACGTCCATTTGGAAGCGGATGGAGCTCTACACACACACGCACAAACACGCACTTGCATGCAATCACACACCCACGAGCCTGCAAATTTAGCCAAGTTATTTCATGGAACACTGAAGCACAAGCAGTGAGCACAGAAGGTAGACTATATGCTGCACAATGGCTGGTGAAAACAGTTGGTTGGTCTACAGCGGCGAACATTTCCAGAGCCTTTGGGTTACTACTACGGATTGATTATCACTATGTTCACATTTAGTGACTCATCTCAGAGCCAGAAATACATTTGTTTCCTAAAAATGGAAGAAAAGGCTTCTGAAATAACAATTCAACCACAAAGAATGCCAGACTTAACAGTTTCTCGAAGCAATGAGTCATGCTTCGTCAAATGTAAATAACCCAAGAAATATTGAGCAAAAAGCTTTCTGCAGATACAGAAGTTTCCAAGTTATCATTTATTTCTGAGACATATCACAAGTACTTCTGATCTGTTTTTCAAAATCTTTTTAAATACACATGTTAGGCCTTTATACAATTCACTGATTTTGGACTTCATACATTATTCTGCAAACTGGACGTGTACTCCAAAAAAAGGAACAGGGAACCTTTATAGTGGGCCTATTTTCTCACATATATATATGATAGTTGTTTATATTAAACGTAACGAGTTTCAAAGACGTAGAGATCCTGCTGAAGACTTGGAAGTCAATGCACATCAGTCTGTTTTGCTTGCTGAATTGCTCCAATAATACATTTGTTTAGAATAAAATGGTGTTACAGAGCGCCTCAGCAACCCCTCTTTTTTTTTTTTTTTTTAAATAATGTAGTCAGAGTATGTGCAAGTTATTCTTGCTATTCAAAAGCTCAAGACTGTTCCAATTATTTTGTGTTTCTGGCAGTTTTTTGGCTCAGTAAAATATGTGAACTGGGTCAGCACAATGTCAGTGAGAACAGGCAGGATTAATATGGTCATCTCAGACCATTTCTGGCTGCGAGTCCAGAAGCTACACCTACTGCTCAAGTATTCTGTCTGTGACATCCAATCAGAGGGAAGTTGTCTTAAAGGGAGGGGGATGGAAGTGAGAATGATGTGTTTAGAGCAGTGAAAGAGCTGCACCACAGCAAAGTATGAAATAGATTTTTATTTATTTTTCTTTCTATACATCTATATCTCTATATCTATATATATTTTTTAGGAGTCACAAAATCAATACATGAGCATAACAGTTCTCCTTACAGAAACCTTAAAACAGTTAAAAGCTCCAAATTGCATCATGGTCTCAATCCACTCATACACGATGCTTTAAGAACTGGTTTGTAACTGATAAGTAATAGGTTTGCTAGTTGATGCAAACACTGCTTGAGGACAAGTAAATGACTCCTGACATCCTGAGCTCCAAGTGCTGATGCCTTCATCTGAAGGGCACAAACAATCTGGTGTTCTTTAGCGCCTTGTGTTGACAGGAGGCTGGGAGCCAAGAGCTGGACACCTCAGCAAAAGCATGCTTGACGAGACAGGGTGAGTGTAATAGATTTGAAGTTCTCCTCTTGGAGCTGGAGAGTGTTAAATCACCATGGACATTGAGATGGTGGTTTGGAGGGTTTGGGCAGCATTTGGTTTAAAAGACTTTTTTTTTTTTAAGTTTAAGGGTTTTAGCTTCACCGCTATGACTCTCACCGTTATGAAAAACCTCCAACTGCACAGTCTCTGATCATCCTCTTTCCCCCCCCCGTATTCTTACCCAAGCTCAGTAAAGCAATCATCACAGCCCCGCAGTGCAAGAGCGTCTTAGCTATGGCAGATAAAGGCCGGGAGATTGTCAGTAATGACGGGTCCACCAGTGCTGAAACTTCCCATAGCTGCTTGTTTCAGCAGTAATTAAGATGGGGGAAATGGTGCACTGTGACTGGCTCTAAAAAGCTTACCAAGCCTTTTGCTTGTGATGCCGTGTCAACTTTTCTACGGTAGGCAAGTCAGTCGGATGAGTAAAAAGGGGACTTAAAAGCTAAACAAAACATGTGAAACAAAGAGGTAAAAAGCAGAGGCGGCAAGTTGTGTACTGAGTGATGTGGGGACTGACGAAAGGGAGGGGAAAAAGGGAAAGGGAGGCCCTAGAGTGATGAATAGGGATGAGATTAGATCATTGATGCTCAGTATTCTCCAATCACAGAAGTTGAAGAGTGAAATGATAACAAAGGTGAAAAGAAATACAAGAAAGAGGACAGGCCGATGGGCTCTAAGAGGCAGGCGGAGTGATTGAAAATAACCGCAAACAGGAAGAAAGGACTGACAAATAACTGTGTGTGTGTGTGTGTGTGTGTGTGTGTGTGTGTGTGTGTGTGTGTGTGTGTGTGTGTGTGTGTGAGAGAAATTGTTCAGCTGTACCACAATGAAAAGAGAATTCTATCATCTTTTCTTCCCAGTGCCACTTTCTCTGAAGCTGGCCCTCAGTAATCACCTTCCTCACCCTCTCAACTGCTTCATCCTCGCCTTCTGTTCTTATCCCACCCGCCCACTCTCATCCCCTGATCTTTGAGGTACACAGGTGCTTATGAGGAGAGCGCTTAACCCCCCTCTCCATGGATCAGCCCTGCAGACGGTGTGTGCTGATGTGTGGAGAAATTCAGGAAGCGAACGGGAGCTGTAGAAAGAGTGTTCTGCTGCTTACGCCCACAAATGGGCAGAAATTGGATACTAAGTGCAGGAGTCAAGCCCGCCGAGAAGGGATGAATGAAAATGAACTTATTTCAAACACCCACACATATGTAAAGATATGGGACGGCCAATATTATTAAAAACGGTAGGTGTTGAGGTGTTCTGGAACAGAGGGGGATGCCAATATCTTAAGCTGACTACCACAGACATTCATCAGTCATGATCAGTCTCATGGTAACGATGGCTGAAAGTAGCTTAACTCAAATCACAGTGGTGCAGAGAAAAATGGCATTCAGGTAAATGTCTTTTTTATAAGATAATAAATGAAAAAAAACTAAGTCATTCATATTCATTGGTTCTTTTATTGAGGAAGAATACCCAAGAGGCTCAGAATGTATTTTTATGCAAGTAAATCACATTTGCATACTTTACAGTTGCACTGCTGAACCCCGGGATATGGAAAAAACAATTTACAAGCTGGGGTGCATGAGTTATCGTGATGAAACATTGAGTTGATTAGTTGCTCACAGAGTGTGGTGATGTAGCCAAAAAAATATTACCTCAATTTGATATACATGAGCAAGACAATAATAAAAAACAAATAAATCACAACCATCTGTAGGGCTGGCATTGTTATACATACGAGTAATTATGGGTTAACTCATGTAGCTATGGACTTCGATACTTAATATTTCAGCCTCAAAACAGTAACAACACAAATGGAAGAGGAATGTACTCCATACAAACTAATTCATCTGCTCCTTTGTTTTGTTACATTCTGTTGTTGTTATATGTTAAACACCCGAGTAAAAGTCATAGTTCTCAGATAAGTTAGAGGTTCTCATTTCCAAAAGTCTCAAACAGCTACTCTAAACATTTGAATAAATAATCTAAAATGACTGGAGGTTTAACAAATAATGAAAATAATTGTTAGTGTAGCACACAGAGGTCCCAACCGTGTCCTTTTTGCCACTGAGCTGTTGTTAATGTGTTGATATGCCCAAAAAAAAGAAAAATGGCAAATTGCTATTACTCTAATACAACAATCAGCAAACAAACTGATTACTTAAAAGTAAAGGGCATCAATTTAACCATCTTAATTTGTCAGCGACCAGCACTTCAATAAACAAGCTCCATCAAACTGAAGCTGAGCACATTTGCATTCCAGCAAACAGCTTGCAATTACCCGTTTAGATGGCATGCGATGGCAATTAATATACCAATCTTCCTTAATGCCCCACCTAGGGAATTTGTAAACATCAATTTAAGAAATATGAGAGGCTCTCGGATAAAGTGCCTCCTGCTCTGCAGCAGTTACGGCATGCTCTTCGCAGTAAAAAATATAATAATCTCATTGGAAGTTGAAAAGTTACATCTCCAAATCAAACAACTCTGCCCATCATTAACCCAGAAGACAACATAGCTGGTTATGTTTTGACCCTTTGAGTTCGTCTGTCCTCAGGGCATCAGTTTTAAACACTTTGGCAGCTGTGTAACAAAATGTCAATGCAAGCGTGCTGAAACATGTTAGTCACAAAGCTTCACAGCATGTAGTTGCAATCAAAATGCAGGTCAAGTTTGGAAGGTTGGTGTGGTTTGACCCACACAATAAAGGAGCCAGAAAGCAGGGAATCCACAGACCTCCTGGACAATACTCACTCTGTTACATGACTGTTTGCACTTTTGATGTTAACTAGGCGTGTAATAGTTTGTTACGCCTCCATATGATACATCTTTGACATTGTTTTAACCTTTATAATGTGGCTTGAATAAGAAGTTCACCTGGCCCAAGTGCATCTCTTGGAAGCAAATTATAAAATCACTTCATTTACTGTACCTGCAGGGTGGATGCCAATAAAACCTAAAGCTGTGTACTTGACATCCATGTGATCCCTCTCCATTTAATAATAATAATAATAATAATAATAATAATAATAATAATTTTTTTCTTTAACATAGAAGTACACAAACTCAGATTGTTAAACTTTCCTGTAAGCACCAACCTTTGTTTCAAAGCCATCGGCCAGTGCTATCTGAGCTCAATATGCCAAAATTAAACCATTTAAACCTTAAAGCATATAAGAAAAAAACAAAAACACATTAAACTTTTCTGCTACGGTTCAGACCAAAGTAAGCAGATTGCAGGTCTTCTGCACCATGAGCATATTGATAGCATCTAAAATCCATTTAAAGTAAGCGGTACTAATGACATAAAATGAACGCAATGAAACTCCATAACAGCAGTTACTAAGGAAACCATGGTTAATTACATAATCCTCCTAGTTGAGCTAAAACTAACCAACCTTCATGAAGGGTTACCCCAGGGTGAAGCTTAGAAAAGCTTATTGACATCTCGCACCCGCTTGGTTAAAGGGGTGTGAATTAGATCTGACTGACGCAATATATATTGACTGCACACTTCCCTGAACACCAAAACAGGGAATCATGTAAAATTCTAACCCTGTGCCTCCTCCTCCCCAAGAGTCCACTTAAAGTAATTACCATGTTGATGGTGAATAGGGAGTACCAATAAACTTGCAATCCTGGTTCCTTGTAGTCAAGACCTTAAATAAAATAAGTTATTAACCATTTACCATTAAAGCCATGAAAATATTTTTTTAAAAGCTATATTTAAAAAGCAGACAAAATCCAAATAAAGAAGGATACACAATGGCCTAAAGGGTTTGAGTAGCTTAAAGAAAGACGAAATACAGTGTGACCATTGACTCGGTTTTTTTCTTGGGTTGTTTTTAGCCAATATTTTCTTAAATTAAAGGACAGCTGGGATCAGCAGTCTACTGAAATACCAAGTAAGTCTGTAAGAAAGAAAAAAAAAAAAGAAAAAAAAAGGGATTTACAAGCCATTTTGAGTAATTTCTATCAAGACTTATGTAAAACTACTTAAAACTGATTTCTGACATTGGCAAATAAGAATTGGAATTATTTTAAAAGTATATCCTTGAAGTGTGTCTTTCATTTTTCTCAATTTCATTATATTAATCTATTCCAAGTAGTAAAAAAGCATTTTTAAACACAAACTGAGACATTATGGCTTCAAGGATGCAAAGAGCTTTGTTGCCACGAGATGTGTGTCGCAACACACATGCAAACTCACATGCAAATTAAGTTCCCGTCTGACTTTTCAGAGTGAACATGCGTAGTGCTTGTCAACACATCACAAAGCCAACTACACACTACTACACAAAATTTCAATAGCAGACATTTTTCTTCATCTGGAATGATCTCACTCTAATCTCTCTGTCATCTGAGAATTTAACAAAGGATCAGCATTCAAAGGCATTTCCAGCAAATTAGACAATTTGCCAGCAGAATAAAGAGTAATGGACAAAAAAAAAAAAAAAAAAAACTGGCACAAAACATCAGTGCTGAAGCTCTAACAAAGACTAGTCTAATGACAGAACCAAAATCTTGAGCACCTGTGAGTCCAACTGGGCAATGCTAAATTGATGACAACCTGATAAGACTCGGCCAACATAAAAGGAACGCGTAGAGAAAAGAGTTCAAAATCTATTGATCTTTCAAAGTAAACACACTTTCTAAAATAATAGGGAAAAAAATACCACTTCCCTTTTCGTTGTGCATTTTGGCAGTAGTTCTTACAAAAGTTTTAAAAAAAACCTAACATGATTGATTTTCTAAAGAGGTAAAAGCATACATAAGCTTTTAGTGTTTTTATCACGAATCTTGCATCATTTGTGTGTCTATTATTACTTTGCATGTTGGTGCCCCACATTGTTGCATAAGGGTATTGTTTTTTCTTTTTATATAGAAATCATAATCCAAAAAAGCCACCACCTCTAAGGTCTTGTCTTTACGATCAACAAAGTCTCTCCTTTGAGACCACAAATTCTTCAGTGTCACCTCATAAACAGCAAAAGAAATAGCTGAGGTGAACCCCTTGCAGTCTTTGCTTGCGGTGGACCCAATTTTCTCCCACCTCCTCTAGTCCCTGTATCCTTGTAACTTTGAAGTCCAGCCAGCTTTGAAAAAGGCTGCAATCTCCCTGCCATGACCAGGCAGAGGATTAGCCAAGCCCTGCAGGACCGAGTGGAAAGAGGACGAAAGAGGGCTGGAGGAGGAGAAACGCCATTTTCCACAACAGTTGTATATGTGCAAGGAGCTCTCCCTCCAGCCAGAGCCGTGGGGGATTAGCAAGCTACTAAGGAAGCAGAAAACAGACCTCCAAGCCCCCTTTTTCATGACTTCCACAGAAACCAATTTACAGCAGAGAACTGGGGGAGGCCGCTAATTCTCCCCATAACCGCCTCCTGCTTCAACTCAAAATCCTTGTTGTGTCACTCACAAAAATCTGCTTTTGTGAAACTGCAAACATTTTCAGAATACCAAACTCAAGGAAGCACGCATCTACAAAGGATTCAATTATTGATATGGGAACTTCATTGACTCAAAAGTAACATTTCAATGTTCACAGAGCAGGGGAAAATAAGCAGTTAAGCTCCTAATCTCACCATCACACTTGATACGATCGGTCACGGTCACCCTGGAAAGTTTGTTTTCCCATTGTGAGGCAAAACAAAAGAGATTACTCATCTTTTATCCATATTAAGTGGTAATATTTGTCTGCACTTTGAGCTTGTACATTTGCAAGTTGTGCATTCATTGTATCACAAACAAAATGCATTAAAAGCAGACCGTATTGTGCAGTGTGCTAAGTACGTGTCTAAATGTGTCACAGTGAGCTAATGACAAAAGCGTGCATTTCAGAGGAACTTAGCAAAGAGGTCAGGACATTTCCTCTACGAGCGGAGGAATTCAAAAAGACTATCAAGCATTCACCAGTTACGGTACAACAACAAACACATTACCAGCACCTCATCGAACTTAGTAAATCTACAGGATCTCAGGATATAATACAGCAGCAAGTAACAGCAGCATAGCTTAAAAGAAGCAACAATGAGCCTTGGTTTAAAAGAAAAGGCAGATCCATATACTGCTGCTTTCCCATCAGCGCTTTTCAAGTAATGGGGTCTTTTGTCTTATCTGTGACTGAAAGGAGCTTGAGGACTTTGGCCTTCATCCCTTTGTTGTTACAGAGTCTCTTGTGGAAATGGCGGATTGGCCCATAGGCGTGGGTGTGTGAGGAAGAGCTAGGCGGCCATGCAAGCACATCAGACTTGAGCGGTCTTAATAAAGCTTCCCTCTATCCACCCCTGAGATCTCCTCACCCCAATTATTCGCCTGACACCTCTACCCTCCTCCATCTCCTCTTATTTCTCACAGCAACCCCCCCCACCCTCAGCTCACCATCCAGTTCCCAGCTCTGATCAAGGCTGTCCCTTTGCTGTGCTCAAAGCCCCAGAGGCCTGTACAATATCGGGCTGCTGGTGGCGTTTGCTTCACAGTCTGCTGCTTGAATTGCATCAGGAGTGTGTCTCTTCTAGTATTGACATAAAATCACTACTGTTCAGCCAGCAACAGTGGAAAGTTCACTCCAAATTTAAAATAAAGTTCCACGATCCAGAGAGAATCAAGAAGACATGACCAAATAAGATATTCTCACAGAAACCTTTAAACACTGGGTTTAAGAATGTGCATGCTGACACCTGATACTTCCCAGTGTTTAGAGAGCCCAACATTGTACAGTGAAGCAAAGATGAACAAGACTCTTAACTTATGTTTACATTCAGTTTCTTTGTCTATTATTAACTGGCATGAATAACAGTAAACGTAAACTATGGAAAATAGCATACATAAGTCCATCATGCATCTGTATTCACACATACAATGCAGTTCAGTACTTTTCTAGACATTTTCTGATGCTGGTGCAAACATCCAAAACAGTTTGCTGGAACATTAAATACATTAAATGGTCTTTATGCAGAGAGTTGCATAGTACAAAGTCTGTGTGTTGTACGATTTGCACTAATGCAGGAACAGCATGGTTAATAGTTCAGCAAATTCACAGCCAGCTAGTGGTTACCTCCTGCAGACTCTGCCGAGGCAGCACCCTTGCCTGACAAAAACTCCTGCTGTGGGTCCTGAAGTGCAAAAGGGCAATTGTGCACAGTGTGCTGACCTTTTTCTTCCAAAAATGTATGCAGTACATGTGTGAAAATGACTATGAACTGAAACCTGAGTAATTTTACCTCCCTGCAACATCAGATCTTACTCTTAGGGTTGCTAGAAAAGTTTTTCAACGTAAAGCTGCACAACTAAGTGAGTGCCTCGTGTGTCTAATAATCCCTCAACAGTGTGAGCTAAAAAATAAACCGGATGTGCACAAAAACTTCAGCTCACCGCAAAGAAAATTAGGAGCATAAATGATGACATGCTAATAGAACAAAGAACATAACAACGAGTCTAAAAACCAAAACAGCTCATGAGAAGACCACAACAAAACACTCCCATTTCTTTGCTGTTCTGTCTGCCATTTTTGAGACATTTTATGCTTTTACCTTCAGATGCCTTCAAGGTCACAGCAGGGCTACATCTGGCCAGCCATCTGTCTCCAGCCTTCCCATGAGGCATCCTGTCATCGGCACTCCTTGGCCCTGTCCTCTACTGTCCACATTCAAGCTCACAAGGGAAATGCTTGGCCAGACACAATAGCTTTTCAGTGATGCTACAAGTTTCTGATGCATTTGTTCAGTTGTTCTCCCCATTGACTACCTGTCTACCTGACAACAGAGCTCACAGCACCAGAAAACATTGACATGGTCAACACCAGACATGTGCCAATTTGCAATTATCGAGTATCGATGAATGAAGAGACTTTGGACATTTTTCCCCCTGAGGACATTAAGTAACAGTGATGATGAGCACTCTAAATCAACATAAGGAACCAAAACTTCTTGATTTAAAGTAACCATTTCCCATCTGTCCATTCTAACAAATGCGCTGTGCAATCTGACAAACTCTACATTTTCATTTTCTGGCAATGTAGGCAAACAGTCCCATATGTCATCAAATTCAACAACTGCCATTAACAGAGCTTCATCAAATTCAAACCAGTGAGAGCAAAAACAGAAATATAGAAATCTTGACCACTCAAGCAATTTTGACAACTTGCAAACTCAAACCATGAGCTCAGTCCGTCACACTTTCTACGTATCACTGTAATATGTGGTTCTTATGCACGCTCTGACTAAATCAGTGGCTCTCTAAATTTATGAATGCCCCCTATTTCGAAAACAAAAAAAGTTCATGCTCAACACCTCACAATTTATGTGATTTGCAAGAAAAAAAATTATATTTTAATTGAATAAAGGAATACTATCAGCAAAGTCTTTACCTAAAAATAGCATATTCATTCAGTTGCTTAGCCCACCAGTTAAAAACCAGTGGACTAAATTAAGTTTGTCCTTGGATAATGCTGTATGGCAAATGTGTTAAAGCTGGTTCCTTACCTTTGATTAAATTAATTAGATAGATACAGTGCTGTATGTTCAATCACCTATTTTTAAAAAAAAGCAGCAGTAGCAGTGTTTCCATAGACCATCCATTAATTAAGTATCCTCTGTAGATGCCTCATGAAAGTAGAACTTTCACTGTCACATATATTCAGTTCAATCTAAATACTGCATTTGAAAGATCAGTGAATAGTGACTCCGTGCCTCATCAAATCAAATCTTAATTTAACTTTTAATTACATTGGATCCATTTAGAAAGTCACACTTTTAGAAAGAAGCGGCAAAGCTTACCTTAACTTTTCAAACACTCTGCTGAATCCAGTGATCCACCAAACAGGTAACTAGACCAGCTTGGTACACACTCCAGCTGTCAGTGAATCTGTGAATGAAAAATAGGAGATGCCTCTTAGATCTGTGTACATCTCAGACATAATGCAGGACAGCTTACGGTGATGCTGCCTAAGCCTTGAAAAACAGTCATAGTAGTCATGTTGTATTCTCCATCACAAATCTCTAAAACTCCAAAGTATAGATAACAATGACAAGTATCCATTGCTGGGTGTCCTATTCACTTTCATCAGAAAAATGCCAGAATGTGAAATGAAAATGTGAATCAACTTGCTTTGAACTCTGAGGAAAAGACGTTGCTGGAAATGCTGTTCGCATGACAACAGGTTGCTTTTGCAATAAGTGAACAAAATCTTTTGACAAATCCAAGAGCCCAAACTTGCCAAATCTGATGATGGCATCTCAGCTCACAATCTGCTCTGGCAGTCTGCTCCCAGAAAAAACGTCTTCACCTTGCCAGTGCACAAACCTAAACAGAGCTTCATACAGCCTGATATTACCAAAAAAAAATAAAAAATTCCATCTGAGCTGAAAGCTGAAATGTAAAATGTGAAATTCTGAGTCACTGATGCATAAAAGTTGACAAGTGATTATCTTTCTTTTAGAAGGATGTAGTTCCTGATCCTATAGCAAAAGTATTTAATTTGCTTTATCATATAGCCATAGGGAGTATGTAGAGTCTCAATTATTAAACCAGCAATAACTATTAAGCATTTTTGTGAAATACTGTGTAATATAATGACCTAGTTGGATCTCCACCTGTCCCAATATTAATTCAGACAAATGGTGATGACTGAGGTTTAGACCTTTACACCCTGCAAATTTCAAGTAGCAGAGCCCAGAAAGACTTGCAGAGGCAGCATCCTCTGGATTAGCAAACACTCCAGCTGGCAGCCACATGCTGATGATGGTTCAGTTAAGGTTAAGGCATAGCCAGCTCGCCAGCATATTTTCTTCTCTCTCAAGTTCTCACTGTTTTGACAAAAGGACCACAAGTCCCAAATGGAAAGTAGAACTGCTGTGCATCAGTAACAGCCTATACCAGCTATTGTGACACCATTGGGCGTGCGGTCATTATTTTCTTGCATCAGTGGTATGTTGACAATAAGGATCTGTGTTTGGTATTTGTTGGAACTTACAATACTGTCTGAGAAAAAACACAAAACTTCAAAAGGAAGATAAGGGCTTGTGGAAAACAAATTCCTTTGCCTGAGCTACAAAGCTATCTCTGGTGCACTTTCAAGACTTTAAATTGCCCCTAAATGCATCTAGAAGATTTCAGTACTGTGTTCTTGTGTTTTTACCAGAACTAAGGAAGATTTAAATACCATACATCAGGCCATCTGGTAGATTCGTGCAACGTGTCTAGAAATAGGGGGGCAATTGCCACAAAATATACAACTCAGTATTGTGTGGCAATTGCTACATAAATATATAAAATATCAAACATATTACCTAAGGTTGCAAACGGTTTAAATTGCATTTTCAATACTGACAAAAAAAATCAAAAAATAAGCCCTGACATTAAAGAGAGATTTTTCTTCTTAGTGTTATATTAATCTGTCCTGAGCGTGTGACGAGCATGAAAGAAAATCCCTGATCATTAGAACTTTGGACTAGTCTGGGCTCACACTCAGCTCTTAATAAAACCCATAAACTAGATCCTTCTAATAGAATAATTTCAAAACCACAACTGGGAGCTACAGCTGAAGGAGTAATCAAATTGATGCCTCATCTCTGGACTGGATGTTTACTTGTTTTCTTATTTGCTTGCTTTTGCAAATTCAAGCTTTTAGTCATTTCAGTATAAAGAATCAATTACGGTTATATCGACTCCTCCAAGCTCATGCCTGGGGAACGACTTTTCAAGTGACCAAAGTAAAGAAATGCACCACAATGAGACTGGAGATGACACTATCATTTCTCAGTTCCAATGAACAAAACACACCACATGCACATTTTTTTCAGATCAATGGTGGGGAGGAGTGATTAGCAGTTCTTAATTACTATTTAATTATACTAAAAAGCACAAACTTTCAGGTTGCACGGAAAGCAAAAAGCCTCAGTGTGAACGCTCACATCTTCTCTAACTCTCAGCCTTTGGTTAATCATCCGAGTTCGCTGTAGGAATATTTATTCGCTTTTTTATTCACTTTTCATATCACTCCAGAGTGTATGATCTGGGCTGTGACAATTCGTGTGATGACTCAAAGCTGAAAGCCACTAAAATATTTAGGCCAATCACACATTGAACTTATTCTCACCTTATTTTTAAACTAATATTTTAGTTTTCTTTTTTAGTTTTTTTGTTTTTTTTTTAAATACACAAGCTCTTGTCAATAAGGCCGTTTTACAACTAATTTACACAGACATTAACAACATGATCAACCAAAATCATAACAATGGGTAAGATTATTTTTTTAGTTGAACAATTGACAACATTGTTAAATGTGTTCACTTACTAGTAGTTCAGTAAAAGGACACAAGGACATGTTGTGCTGCTTCCTCAAGCAGAAACAAGCCAACTTCAAATATCAAATCCACCCTGATGGGGGAAACTCAGGTTTAAAGGGTTTCCCATCAGTACAAGGGATCATGAGGTTTTATAGTGATGATGAGTGCCATGTTTCAGTCTTATTTGTGACCTTTCTTTTTCACTTGAGGAGATGGGAGACATTTAAATGGCATTGTCCCACTGCAGATACTCTATAAGGATGAACTTTTTAGTAATCATAATCACAGTTCTGTGCATTATTCTGCTCTCCCTGTGGTAGTCATTTTAACAGATCAAATTCAGTTTATGGTAAACAAAGTCAGTGAAAACTTTCTGAAGTTTACAGTAATTGAAGGGCTCATTTTATCATGCCTTTGATTTTGTTTATTGTTTATTCCAACTTTAGCATTGTTGCCATATTCTGGTTAGTGTTTACCAGAACATGGTTACTGAAAGGAATGATTAATTACTCGTCTGGCTGTGAAAATAAAGAAAATTGTTCAGCCTTTTAGGTGACTGTCAAGCACTTTGAACACCGCTAATTGAATGACTGATATAACGGTCAATGGCCACTTCAGTTGTGCAATTTTGAACAACTAATAAATCTATCAGAGGAACTAGGGAGTGTTGCCTCGTCCATCTTCTACCAAATGGCAAACAGACCACACTCCTGCCCTTTCCTCACTCAGCTGCCTATTAAAAGGGAAACATGTGGTCTAGTGTCTTGTTTCAGGGAAAGTGAAAACATACGCCCGCTGAGGTACACAGTTGAGCAGAGGAGTTGCGCATGTTGTGACAAAGAGTGGCTTTTCCCTTCCCTTGTACCGCATTCTCTCACTGCGAATCGCCACATGGGGTAAGGGTAAGTGGTTTGACCAGTCCCTGCAATCACTAGGCAAGGCCCCCTACCTTGATAGCCATTCAAGGAAATCAATCAGTATTCAGGTCATGAAATGGGGATGCCCCCTTAACACACAACCTCTGACCCATGCAGGGTTCTACTCCGAGAGCGTGACAGGGATTTGTGCTGCCAGTGTCTGCTGCGTGTCCGACACCAACAAAGTCCTTGTGTTGAAGGGAGGAGCGTGGCCTGACCCTGTCCACCTCTGACACAATAATTCCAGCTGAGGAGTTCAAGGTAGCCTGACCTGCAGCTGAACCGGTCTATGGAAACATGGCTACAAGCTCTAGCTGAGCCTTTTCCTCAATCCCCTAGAGTTCCATGGAGAAACAAGGGGTGTGCTTGGGTTTCGCGAGCAATGCCGTAGCGTAAATCGCCACATTTATTCCTTCATATTTTACTTAATATCTGAACAGTTGGAAAGCCTTCTTTCTGTCATGGGAAGTACATGGGGGGCAGAATTAGCATAACGTAATTACACTGGGGAACGATCCAGGCTCCAAGGAGCAAGACATAACCTGTAATTTACCATAGTGCTCCCTATGCAATTGACAGTCAGGCTATGATATTGGAGATAAATGTCGAAATTTGGGCTGTTAGCTTAACTGATGGTGCATTCAGTATGATAATAACCACGGTCTTGCACACAGTGAGCCTGACGAGCAGTCCTGCAATAGCTCTTCACCACTTTTCCTCCCCTCCATGGGGGTATTATCATGCTAATCTAAAAGACAAGAAAAAATACATTTCAGTGAACAATGATATATAATAATAGGAAGCAGGGATCTCTGAAACAGTGAGGAGACAAAAGAAGGTATTTTCACCCTGCTCCGCTAAGCATTGTAAAGGGCTGACAAATGGACACAGATATTATGCTGGCTGGTTAATTAAAAGAACATAGTCTAATTAAAAAGATCTTCCTTGTGAATAGACTGCCGTCTATGGAGTTACTGACCTCTGTCTCCTGCACATGTTAGGCATAGGCCAGTCAGTAGCTCTCTTCTTTCACAGATTTAATTTTCAAATCAGAGGGGTTTTGACTGACGAGCGGCAAACACAGTAGTACGCTGCAGGAAGTGCACTAGATCTCGGTTGGGGTGCTGGTACTTGATAAACGGCTTTGAATTGCTATTATATAGTCAATAAAACTTGCACATGACATTTGATTTAATTCCCCATCTTTCGTGCAGAACCTTTTCACAAAAAGGTCAATATATCGAGTTTTTCAGTTAGTACAAATTTGAAATGTGTTCAAAGACAGTTTGACATGCACACACGACTATGCCTTAAAGTTATTCTGCTATTTTTTTTAATGAATTGTTAGAGAGCAATGTTTCTGGAACATACAGTACTGTCTTTATGTTTTGCTCAAAAATTGGAAAAATAGATTGATTTACTGAAATGTGCAATGTGAGTTTGTACAATTCTAACAAGCCTGAAAGTGAAAATGTGGTAAGACCACCTTTATTCTTCAACATAGCCTGAACCCTTGTAGGCAAACTTTTTTTTAATCATTTCTTTAAGTAGTCTTCAGGAACAGTTCAGCCTTTTCTCCCAGTTTTCCTTAAGAATGGCTTTTTGACAGCCACACTTTCACTGATGTCATTTCTGATGCCAGTTCGAATGGCGTGCATGTGTGTCATTATCTCTGGCATTTTTCATAGATTCAACTAAAGAAATAGGAACAAATTATGCATTTATGTCCCAGGCAGTAAAGTGCTGCTAAAGTGCCTAAAGATACAATTTAAAAAGTTTTCTGGTATGGGTAGACAACACTGGTCCATCCCTTGAGTTAGGTGCCTTTTATATGCTTGATGATTCATAGGTCGGAGTCAAGTGTTTCTGAAAGATCTTTAGAAATCGAAGAGATCTACTTCTCAAGACGCTTTGGAAAAGAAATTACAAAAAAGACACTTATGGCAAAAATATTTTAAAAAAAGAAACAAACAATAAAAACCATTATATATGGCATAGCACTTTACTTTCACTGGAAGAAGTTGGTTGTTTTATCACAAAACAGACACCAAGCCTAATGTTTGCACTCTTTTATTGTGTCAATATATGTTACACACCCCAAACCCCATGCATGTGACAATAATTCTGCATTAGTCCATTTTGTTTTACCTGCTTGTATGAGACAGATAAGTAGGTAGGAAAAAAACAACAACTACTATTTGCAGCATCCCACCTTTGCCTCCAGGCTGACACAGCACTTTACACTTCAACACCACTAAAGCGCCCGTTAGCAGTTATTGTATATCTTCACACAGACACTGCAAACATTAACAGTAACTGTAAAACTAATAGCAATTACCCCTTTGGCACATCAGCCATCTGTTAAGTTATCATTAAGGTGGGGGATAGTACAAAAAATGATGACAGTAATGTTGGAACTAGAAAGCAAATGTTGAGTCCTGCGTGTCTGTAAAGTCAACAGGCAGTGTTAATTTATATCACAGCTATTTGCAAGCTTTCTGAAGCTGAGATAAGCCCACTAGCAACTAGACAAGAGCGGCACCCTACTTTACCAACTCTGATCAGCAACAAAATTCTGACAACAGAAACATAGCACAGTCAGACAATCTGGTATCAAAGTCATACTGAGTATTTCCTGGGTATTGATATCCAATGTGAAATTCTACTATTGTCACAATCCTAGTAGAAAGGGTTTGATACTTAGTAATCCAGGAGAAATATTGCCAACTCAGTGGCACTTTTAAACTCATTTAAATTCCATTGACAAAAACTATCCTGTGAGATCAAACCTTATTTTTCCAGAAGGATCTGACAGCTGCTGGTGGACAGAGTTGCACTGTAAAAGGTTGACCCACGTCAAACCTACTTGGGTCTAAATGACTAAAATCTTAAAACCAAACAAAAGAAAACTATGAGACACTGCAATTTGAACAGGCCTTCCTCTTAATCTTGCCATATTGTGGAAACTTGGTATTTGATAACTTCATGGCCCACAAACGAGTAAGAATCCAGGGTGCCTCACACAGAGGGGAAGCCCCCCTCGTTTTTTTTTTTTGGTTTTTTTTTAAAGAACCCACATATTTCATAGTTGAATAACGAGAAATAGTGTTTGTTTAGTGATTGTGCAAAAAAAATACAGCTCAACTGAAATACACTTAAGTGTACATAATAAGGTTTGTAGCTCATAGAACTGTTCTTTCTTTTCCATAAGGCTGCAAAATTGACACCTAATAATGATAATTTTAACAAAGCTGTATAAACCAGCTTCAGAGCAGCATAAACACTCGTACCATGTCTTTCTGTCCAAGTTATAAAACTGGGCTTGATTCTCCTGGCACCTGTAGCTACAGGCCAACACTAATGCAGACTGTCTGTGTTTAGCTGGAGGGCTACTGTCAGCCTCAGATATGGCCCTGAGAGTGAAAGTGTAGGTGTTGCCCCCCCCCCCCCCCCTCCCCTCTCATTCCTTTCACCCAGCTGCATGTCATTGACTTGTGACATTAAAGCAAAAGTGTGGTCTGCTGGTTTGTTTACCCTCAGCTGGCTTTCATGCCATCAGTCACTAAAAACTGCCCCTCAGGGAGAGACGATGGAAGCCGGGAGGACAGAGAGGGAGGCAATGAAGACAGCTCAAACAAGGTTTCATTCGCTGGAAATTGGAAGTTGCTCATGTGGTTGAGTGGGTGTGTTTTGTTGTGTTTGTGTGTCTCTTGGTGGAAATAAGTTTACAGCCTCAGAGTAAATTAATGAACATGTTTTTAAATCCCGGCACAGTCCTCCACATCACTGTGGAGCGCGCGCGCGCGCACACACACACACACGCGCACGCGCACACACGCGCGCGCGCACACACGCACGCACACACACACACACACACACACGCGCGCACACACACACACACACACGCCAAAATTATCATGTGCAATTACTCTAAGATTGTTTTTATGTTCGGGGAATTATAGTTTGACTAACAGAATTTTTTGACAAGCAACATGACCTTTTCCTTCACCAGTGGATATCCAAAATTCAATAACACAGCTGCAAATTGACATAATTGATGGTTATTTTATATTTTATTTATATATGCTCAAGTAAGAAGATTCAACCTTTGTTTCCATTTGCTTTCTTATTTAGTCACACTCACTATAACCCAATTATAAATGTGTCATGTATGCAAGATGCTTTTTTTGTAATGCAAAAAGAAGAAAGATGAACAGCTCACAATCTGAGATAACACATGAAGCATGATGCAAGAAATGTTAACTTGGTGCTCAAATGATCCTCTGCTTATTTGATTAGGGAATAAGCAGCAATTAAGTTGAATTCAATTTAATCTATTGCAAAATCAAAATAAAAGTAATTTCCGTGCATTTACTGAGGTCAAGGCTAGGGATGGGTACCGGTTCTGACATAAACTGTAGTAACCAGACCGAAAAGCAGCGCACATTTCGGTGCTTTATTTTTCCTAAGCTGTGATACATTTTAGATTCTAGCCAATCATTTTACGTTTCCGAGGATAGTAGGCGGGTCTAGGTACGTACGTTCTCTTATGCAGAGCTACAGATTAAAATGCCCAAGGCGAAGCGGTCAAAAGTCTGGCTGTACTTCACAGCAAAAGATGCAAACTCAGCAGCCTGCAACAAGTGCTTTAAGCTGATACTGTCAAAGGAGGTAACACCTCAAATCCGATGAAACACCTGGCGACGCATAGCGTTTTTTTTTTTAAAAGCCGAGAAATGCGCCGTATTTGATAGCTTGCTGCAAGACCTCACACCGTGCACATCTACTGCGGGTGGGTTGCCAGTTATCGGACCCGGAGCAACATCCCCCAAAGACCCGAAGAATAGAGTCCTGGCCCCTAGCCCTGCCAGTGTAGCAGAAATGAATGACGGGTGATGATGGCAGCAGCTAAAATGACCAAAGAAAAAGTGGAAAACAGTTAAACATGAGAGGTTTTGGACAAAGTTTGTGTTTTTTCCATTGATTAAGCACTGCTTCCAGCCAAGAGTGATACCATATATGCCCCATAGCTGCAGAAAAGGCTAACATTGTTACCTTTTTACAAAAAAAAAAACAAAAAAAAAAAAAAAAAAAAAAACAGCTGAACATGAGAGGTTTTTGGACAAAGTTTGTGTTCTCCATTCTTTAAGCACCGGTTTGAGCACCATTTCAAAAGTACCGGTTTGGCACCGGTATCGGATAAAACCTAAACGATACCCATCCCTAGTCAAGACCTTATAGAGGTATAGAGCAAGCTTTAACGTATTAATCCAATTATGTTATTCATGTTTTGGGGCATTTTAATTTGTTTTTCTCTGATTTGTGTCAGTAAATTCACGTTTGGCGTTTTTAGTCTATGGTCAAGAAATAAAAAAAAAAGCAACACAGTGTGACATTTTAATTCTTCTTAACATTTCTTTGCATCAGTGCTTAACCATCAAGGGATTCATGGTGAATCTATGAAGAATTCCTCTTTTTTTTCCCCTAACCACAAGAATGCAAACTCATACACAATCACACAGCTGTGGCAGTGAGTCAACACATGGTTAATAAACTGGTACACACACTCTCCAAATGGAAAGAGTTCAGGGCACTTGAGAGGAGGAGGAGGTCTGTTTTACTCACCCTGGACCCCTGCCCGGTTTGGATTCATATGACACTAACTGAAACCCCCTGATAAACCCTCCCCCTCAAACACTGATATAAAAATAGCCTCAGTTTAATGGAAACAAGCCCGGAGTTCTGAGAAATGGATGAAAATGACCAAGCTAAGTGTAGGCGAGCAGACTTATCGCACATTGTCCAAGCCAAACATTCACTGCACATATGGTGACCACTAAAATATACACAAATAATAGCATGAGAGCATCAGAGCAGATTAAAGCGGCCAACATCCGGCCCCAAATGCTCACACAGGTAAAACATTTCATACTCACCCAGGAATTCACAGTTAAATCTTAAAAGAAAACACACTATAGATTCTAATTTTAACACATTACAGATTTAAGCACAAGGGTATGCAGAGTGTTGTTTGCACAAAATCAGCCACAATTCCTATCTGCAAAGCGCAGGGTGCATGCATAAGAAATCGGATAAAGACCCCGAGGGAGGCCGAGAGTTGGGAAGCCAGTCTCGGTTCCGGAAAATATCAATCTACCTTCCACCTAAATTTAAGGTTTGCAGAGTTTAACTTCTGCTATCCATTTAAAGTAAGACCAGTACGGTAAGTGCAAGTAGACTTGCCCAACCTTTCAAGGAATGGGTCAAGTGGTTTGGGCTATTTTTGGAAAGTTTGGAAATTAGATGCATTTATGATCTTCTTTCAAAGTATGACTGTCATATTACCATCCAGCTGTGAGAAGAGCCCATTTCATTTTCAAAAGATGTGAGATAACTCCCTGCAGAAAAAAAATCAATTCTCTGACCACTTAAATGAATTAAATATGTGAATACCTGTCACCTGAGTGCGTGGAGAATAGAAACGAGGAACTACTACTGTTTGAAGGCATCAGCTGTGGATGAATAGGACAGGAGGGAAGGAGGGGGAAAAAAAACGTAGGTTTTTAATTTCCTGCTTCATTTCACGTTTCAGGGCCATAAAAAATTCTCATTTCAAAAAAACTGCAATAAGCAACAATGAGGCATGATCATAACTCAAAGTTACTTCAATAGCAACAACACACCAGACCCCTCCTCCCTCATGCAGTCAACCTAATTGCTTCAGTCGAGATCTGACAAGCAAGACAATTTCTGTGCAACAGATTATCAAAAGAGAAACCTGAGAAAAATCAGATATTCAATCTCTCAGTCTCACTCTGCCAGAAACTCTTAACCCACATTGCTTTGCATCACCCAATTCGTTCCGCATATCTGCTCTACAGCCTTAGCGATGGCCATTTCAACATCAACACTTTGCACACTTCCTTCCAAGTCTTTCAGTGCAACCCACTTCTGGTGGATTTCAATTATGTTTGGCAAACCTCTCAAATGTGAGAATTTGGCGGGATTCTCTTTTTTCCCCCCATTATACACTTGATACATTTATGTGCATGCAGACCTGGAAGTATCAACTCATTTTATTGTTATTTCCAAAAACTAATCAGTTGATTTATAGTATGAGAAATAAAATAAATACAGTGGCTTAAAGTGCAATATGACACTTACAGTTGCTTGTTTCATATGATCAGCTATCAAAAGATTTACTATGAAAACAGGCCTCATTCTGCATTTGTGTTTTAAAAAACAAAAAAAGAAGTAATGATGCCAGCAGCTCCAATATTGCTCTAAAACATTAGCAGACTGGATTACTGACACAACATAAATTCCTTACACACAGTACTCACAATCTTTACAAAAATAAAGTCTCTCATCCTCGAAATGCGCAAAGCAGGCATGCATCTGACTAAAAAGTATCACTCTGTTTAAACAGCAGACTAATGAAGAGTCTAAAAACAACTGTATCAAAACAGACACGGGTGACAGCTGATTCTCAGGCATTGTTAGCCGGCTTAAATGAGGCCAGTCTTTTTTCTGCCACCCGATCTGGATCAGCCTTGTTTTCTCTCAGTTCACCATTTCAGGAGTTGTGAGATTTTAATCTGTGCCACCAAAAGCTCTGTGTGTAATGATATCCAGCCAAACATGTAGGGACAAACTAGCCCTTTTTTTATTAATAATATATATTTTTTAAAAAGACCCAAATGTTTGTCTTGGATAGAGACGTGCTCCAATTCAAAGCAATACATGTCTGTAACAACTTATTCTACGGAAAATAAGCTGTGCCTAATGTTCTTTTTGAAAGTGCAAACCAAAACAAAAAGAGCTCTGGTTATCTTGTAGGTCTTTGCCAAGGACAAAGATGGATGGTTACATTTCCTCCAGAAACAACAGCTGTTTGTTTGCAGGAAATAGGAGAGTAACTTGGCTGTTAGTAGAAGCTGTGATAGCCACTGTGGCTGAACAGGCAAAGAAAAAAAAAGCTCCACTAAAAGAAGCAAAAACTTCACAAATTGAAAACAGCATTACAGTCTTGCCCACACCACTTGATTGAGAGCCAATCTCTGAAAAGTGAGGCACACACAGAAAAAAAAAAAAAGAAGAAGAAAGAAACAACAACCAGCAATGAAGACGAAAATGCTGAAGAAAACACGATACTGCACAACAGAGAAAATAGATAAACGTTGTTGAGAACATGCACTATAAAAAGGCTCCAGGTTTAGTGGAAAGGCGATCAAAAATTGTCAGAAATAAAACAGGAAAATGCACAGGAAACAAAATAAAGAACTTCATCATACTTAAACTGCCATACTGCCAGCTAAAGGACTGATATAATCTTTTGTGGTTAATTGTCAAAACACAAGAACTTCAAAACTGCACTGATGCAGCGCAGAACTGAAATAAGTTAATTATTAAGGCAAAATTAATCTCTCTCTTATCTTTCGCTTTACAAGCGAATAAAAAACAAAACTCAAAACAAAACCCAAATCAAAGATCTACCAGCCCTCCTGCTCTAGAAAAACAAAAATCCAACACGAGGAAATGTTGCTGGGCTGCACAGCAAACTGGCCAAACCACATTACTACAACTTCCACATTCATCTTGTGATGCACACAGCAATAAACCAAATTGCTGGAAAAGGAGCTGCTAAAACACATTTGTTTTACGAGTATTAAGAAACCCAAAACTCCTTTGGTTTATTCCATATCAAATCATTACAGTTTTTGAACAATTTCTGCTCAAAGTTTCTGCCTGTAAAATCTATAGTTTAAAATTTAGACATATATAATTATAGCTGTATATAGCAAATATGTTTGTGTCTACCCATAACATGTTTCTTGACTAGCCACTATTCAAGTGGTTTGTTTGTTTGTTTGTTTGTTTTTTTAAATGCATCTGTCCTGAATTATAGATCCTGCTTCAATGTTATGGCCAGAAAGGTCATTGAAAATTTCAGGTTTTTATCTTTAACAGTTTTGAAGATGTTCCTGTTCAAACATTCAGATTTCAAAGTGTGAAAAACATGCTGGAAGTAGGCTGACTTTCCCATTTCAGTGAATGTATATGGAGATGGTCGAGCTTACAATGATTAGAGAATGACCCCAATTATTACCAGAATTTGATCCATCCGATACAACATCATTTGGAAAGTGCGGAGGAGTCATACCAATGTGATTATTTTCATGTGTGTGGGAAGCCAACAGGAAGTCAGCTGGCTGGTTTGGCCAGAGGCCGTCTCACTTACACACACTCCCTGCAAGCTCAGCTCAGAAGGATGGCAATTTGCATGCTCTGTGAGCCCAGGTCTGCAAAAACACACAACTGGGTAATTCATAGAGGACACTTTGCACATGTGTAACTTTTACTGCTGTTATTCTTGTCTACTTTGAGATCTGTGTTTTCTAGTTCTTGGGTTATGGCCAAATTAAAGTTACAAAGTTTAACTCCAAGAATTGAATATCATTCTCCAACTGTGCCACCAAAATATTAAGAATACATGCAGAGCAGCTATCTTAAAATACTCAAACACTTAAAAAAAGTGTCATAAACAACCAAATATGACCTAATTAATTCACATTAGCAAAGCTTTTGTAACTGACTGCAGCAAATGTGCAACATTTCTCTTTGCTACACAGCATTTGTAACATATCATGGCTGTGTTTCAGGCGATAAAATACATAGTTTGCTCGCTCCCTCACACACTAATTTTAAAGTGTAGTTTTGTGTTGTTCTGTACTCTGTTTATCGAAGCCAGTTGTTCTGGCATAACTAATACAGGTTTTTGTTCTTTGTTCGATCTTCCCCATATGCTACACCAGCTGCAATTTTTCCAGTGTTTCGGCCATTATGTGTGTGACATAGACTGGGCAGTCTCAATAAATTGCACTGCTAAAAACAGTTAGATGGGACAAAGGATCGGAATCGAGAAACAGTTCTCCACATTTTTCAATCCATTGGAATTGTATGCCTTTAAGCCTCTAAGCCTCTAAGCTCATCAATTCCTTTTATCAGAGCTGGCATGTTTTTCTGAGAGTCACACATCGCAAAACAGTGACATTAAAGCGCAGAGTTTTTTGTACACTTGGGCCTTTTTATAGGTTTCAACAATGTTTTTGTGTGGAGACAAAGATAAAATCAGAAAACGAAACACTGCAAGACAAGCTCAGTAACAATGCTGATATTAATAATCAGATATCCAACTGTCTACTTTAGTACTTTCAAATGCACTGCAGTAATAGGCAAGTACAAGCCAACTTTAGTGCCTAATGTCTGATCATTTTTATTAACATACCAGCATGTTTAAGTACAGCACTATGAAAAAGTCTTGACCTGCCCCCCTTTTTACTTTATATTTTTCTTAAAAATTAGAAATAGGTGCAGTGCATTGAATAATATGCAAACATAGGCGTAAATACAGTATATAAGTCAATATTTGGTATGACCATTTATTCTTCAACGCACCCTGGACTATCTTAAGGAAAGCTTGAGATGACTGTTGTTGTGATTTGGTGTTATATAAATAAAAGTGAACTGAATTAACTTGATTTGAACTTAATTGAATTAAAGTTTTCTTGTAATTTCTTTAAGTAGTCTTTAGGAAATTCGGATGTTGGTCGTCTTTAGTTACGTTCTCTGTCAAGATGATCCCATACTGCCTTAATGTTCTGCATTTATGATGTTACTTTTGGTAACTATTGGTAAATAGCTAAACAACTAATAAGGTCTCTGGTGTACAGTATATACCATTTGAATGAAATTAATATTTAGTTTATAAAAAAAACATAAAATATTCACTGTAGTTTCCAATTTTACCAATACAAGCAATAAGGGCGCGAGACTGGAAAGTCATGGAGCAATTTGTTCCATGTTAAGCCTGACTGGCTAATCAATGATGCAGGAGGACTGCCCACATTATGAAGTAATTAAGAGATCATTTGGAGCAACAAACTGGGCCCTTCTGCCATTCCCCAGCTGACCCAACTAAGAGTTCAAGAATCAAGAGCTAGTATTTATGAGCAGAGGCTACTTAAAGAGACACGTGTTTCCTCATATCAGTTGCTTCCTACAATTAAACACAGAGGCAAGAAATGGAATCATAAATGTGGGGATTTCTGCTCTCTGTGGATGTAAGAGAGCCTGTTGTGATGTCTGCATTATCTTAATCTTTGGGGAGCTCTGCTACTGACTGTTGTGGTTTTCAAAATAAACTGGATTCTGTGGATCACACAGCTGAATGGGCATTTTGGAGGATCTTTGTGCTTATTCAATAGCTAATAATTTTATATATTATATAAAAAACTTCAAGCGCACACAGCGCACTACATTAGCTACTTCTCCACATAGAATATGCATGAAAAATGACAAGAATTTATTTTTGGATGATTCATTTTCTTTCCATTCAGAAGAAATCCTTTTTGTGGTGCATGCTGCTTCCAAGCTTCCCCGTAGGTAGCGTACACAGCCTCCTTGTTACACAAATCAAAGAGTGAGTGTGTCTGATATCTGAAGATGGGTATTCTGTCCTTCATCTAAAGGGCAACTGATATGGAGTGAGAGAGACAAAAAGCATGAAACTACAAGTATCATTACTCGACTTCAGCATTTTTAAAAAGACAAACCACACTGAAAACAGTGAAACCTCAGTGCATGACTTAATACAGAAAAGAAACAAAGGAGAATAAAGCTGAGGTCTGATTTTTGACAAAGACTCCTTTGTGATACACGAGACCCCCATTTAGACTAAAAATATGAATTTGAGCTAATTTGCTGACATTGAGAGCCACAGGTTATATTTTCCACTCCAATTGCTGGACTGCATCCACCATGCTTCATGAAGTGTTACCAGACAATCATCCTGTGTTCCTGCCGCACTGCATGTGGCTGTGGCGAGTTGGAAAACAGAGACCCAGTCCATGTTTGACAAGGGGTTAATGTTTCTGAGGAACAGCTTGACAAAACCTCAGGAAGACAGCCAGTCTGGATAAAAGCACCAAGGCCTGTCTCTTGTCCAGTTTGTGGTTTGCCGCCTCCCGCCATCTTTTTCTTCTTCCTTCACTTCTTCCCTCTAGCCTTTCACTGAACTCAAAGGTTTTCCTCCCAAAACTTACACACTCATCAGCTTGGCTATAATTTTCAGTTCTACACTAACCACAGGACCACTTGCAGGATGAAGCTGCACGCCTGTTTTTGAAATCAAAAGTAATAATATGCCTGCTAAGGATTCACATCTAACAGTTAATGATTAGACCTGTCGGACAAAAATTGTCAGTGCCGTATTCACCTTTACTTTCAACAAGCTGCGACAATCACAGGAAAACAGATGCAGCTGGCAGTATATATTATGTCTGTGCCACTGGCAATCTGTAAATGAACTTTAAAAACCACACAGGCTGATAAACCTGGGAGATACAGTACACTGAATCAGCAAAATGATGAGCAACAGCTTTACTTCAAGGCACAGTAAAGAAGCTCCTTCTGCTCAGTAAGAAAAAAAAAAAAAAGAACCAACTTAAACCCCCCCAAAAGCTACACTAGTCAGAATAATAACAAAGACCCACTGGCTATAATGCAAAAGGCACAAGGTAGGTTTGTATGATAGTCTTAAACTGTGCATTTGTAACGCTTGATTCAACATGTTAATGCGATTTCTTACCAGCTACGGCCAAACCAGGCCAGACCTGGAGGCCAAGGCCTTGTGGTCCCAGCAGATAGCCTGGACCAGCCTGTGCTGTGTCAGCCCTGGATTATGGATGACAGGGAGCCTGCGGGGCTGACAGGTAATAATTCACTCCCCAGGGGTCCCACATCCTTCGCTGGACACAACGCAACCAACCAGGAAAGAGCAGGGGAAGCAGCCTTGGACTTCACATCCTCTTAACCCACCCTCTTCCCTTTTTCAACCATGCCCTTCAAGAAGCCAAGCTCTCATTGCCTCCACAGTTGCCACGGGTTACCAGCCATTATCAAAATGAAATATGAGGTGCCACAGACCGGTGACTCTCTCAGGTACAGGTCCAAACAAAGTCCCATATGTTGCGGATGAGGAGTGGCGATTAACTGTTGCTTCCTGAAGCACGGCACTGCACCCACCCTTCTTTAGACATCAGCAGTTGCACAAGTGCTTAAAGTCTAAAGCGCTTCAGACAATTTTGAACATGATGTGAAACAAAATTTATCCCAAAATATATTATCTATGCCCTCAAGTTCCACTGAGCTCAAAATAGGGCACAGCAATTTACAAACTTCAAATTCGCCTGAGGGTTTAAAGTGTCTTCATCAGTCCTGCTGAAGTTCTTCTTTTTTTTTCCTTCTGACCAATCCAAAGTGCAGACTAACTGTGTGTGTGTACATACGCCTATGTTCTGAGTACTTTATCTTGATGATGAAAATGGAAATAGGCTTGCTGAATGTCCCCCAAGGGCCACAGTCCTCAGCCCCTGGTTAGGAGCCTATTTCAACCATCATTACCCTGAGGACCATTAGGAAGATGCCATCTGCACACACAGGGCCCCTCCATCGGGGCTTCTTGTCACTTCAAACTAAAAGCAAGCAGCGGAATGGAAATTGGAAATAAAATTACACACTGTGCTAAATGCACCATTAACCATGCTAACTGAGCGACCGACCTATCGGGGCCTGAAAATGAGAGCTGGACGAAGAGCAAGCAATTTTCAGCAGTGACAGGGAAATGAATGCACTGCTGGTACTTTGCTCTCGCTCACATTCACAACTATAACTCACCCATCAGCAGAATGTGACTTTCCTAATGGTAAGAGAATGAAAAAAACAAAAAAAACAAAGAGTTGGTTCATTGCGACTGTGGGCGACAACCACAAATGAGGGCTGAATGTAGATTTGTATGAACTGTGCACAGTACAGATGGGACCACAGACCACCACTGCTGCTGCTTAAGCATTGGATACGTTACACAGAAGCATCCCACTAGTCCTGCACAACAGCAGCAGCACCTTTCCTCTGGTTAGCGCACCAGTTACATGTCAAATAAAATTACCTGAAGGCACACTGCAATGTCCTCGCAGCAGCAAAGAGTGCCAAGTCATTGTACAACTAGGGTAGGAAACCGCAAGCCATTTGTGGCTTCATCATCCTATGATATCACTGCAGCAGCTGTGAGGAGTGGGGACAAGGCAAAAAAAAAAAAAAAAAACCCCAAAGAAGATCACAAGATCTAATCACACTTTCTGCTTAAACATCTGACTGCTCCAGGAAAACATCATGCCACAGCCAGAACAAAAAGGCACATGCTAGACGAGTAAGTGCTGGCTCTGCTGTTCAATCCAGGCAAAGCAACCCTTAAGCTGAACATGAATTTTTAAAATGCCTGGGAAACTTTTGCAAGGCTACAGATACAGCAAAGAGAAACGGCAGAAGCGGGCAGCCTTTGAGTTAAGCAAGAGGGCATGCAGTCTACAATATCACCTTGCAAGAGTCCAGGATCGAAAAGGCAGTGGTGTCGTCTGTCAGTGTTTATGCACAACAGAGATTTATTTATTGTTGAAATGTTCTTAGCCTCAACTGAAACTGAACACCCACTTAAGGAAATTAGAGGACTAATGCACAACGGGCTGAGACAAATCGTGGTCTCCCTTTGTGCGGAGGACGGTTTAAAAGCAGCCACGAGCATCCATTTCAACATAAACATTCACCAGCGATTCCTAGGAAAGCAGGAGAAGAGAAGAAAAACACAGGTTTCCAATTTCTTTCTGCATCGTAGGCAGGTTCTCCCGTTGAAACCTGTTAGAACAATGAGCTCATCGTTTTCCCTCCGAGTTTGGCATTAAGACAAGTAAGCGTGATTTAAGAGGTAAAATCTGTGCAGAGTGAGAGGGAGATGTGCCGTTTCACAATAATCCAACTGCCACGTAATTGCTGCTTTTCTTTTCCAGAAACTCACACTGATTTCCCCCTCTATCTGATGGTGAACAGTCTCCATTACGCACTAATCCCCCGCTTTTTTCCCTTCTTTCTTTCTTTTGTTTTTCCACAATCAGGTCCTTGATAAACAAGTTTGGGCTGCTTCCGCCAGAAAATAAACCAAAAATTCAATTAGTGTCTCAGGCGAGATGCCAGTCAGAGACGTGTTATCGGTTGCTTATTTGTGATAAGTTGCTGGGGACTCTTGCAGCAACAAGAGAGAAAACGTGTATGTCAGGGTTTCATATGACTATGCATATAGTTTTCGCTGCCGATGTTAACACAGCTTCCAAACCCGTCCGTGATACACACATGAAAATAATGAAAACAAAAAGGAACAGAGCTACTGCAAAAAAAAATAACTATTATATAAAACTGGTCTAACCCTGGCTGATGTCAGATTGTAATTTCTGTTATTCAGTTACCAGTGCAGAAAAAACGGGGACTTCGAAACACAGCCGAGAAAAGCAGCGGCTTCTCCGGACCATAAATGAAACTCCGGGAGAGTACAGGGACAGTTCAGGTTTATTAAAAGCATCTGATATGTTGTTTTCAAGTGATTATCGTCGATCTTCACGTGCCTAAATAAGCTCTCTTCTGTGGCAAACTTAAAGCATCTGTCTCGTATTTAGCAAAGTAAGCACAGCTGCAACAGCATCGCCAAAGTCCTCAACTAGTAAACGAACCACTTACCTTCGTGCTTCCACCTTGAAAATACACACGTCGCAGTGTTTCTGAGATACTGTCGCAGAGAACAAGCTGTAAAGTCTCGAGAATGACGAAGGAAAAAAAGCGGGGTTGTTAGTTTTAGCTAGTTGTTTCTGAAATGGTTAGTATTCCCAGAGCGCCAGCGTAGCGAAAAGACGCCCCTCACTGTTGTGACAGGACTGAAGCTGGTTAGACTAAAATCACAACACCTCGGCTGCAGCTCAGACCACGCCCCGTAGTGCTGTTTGACAGGGATTCAAACCAATCAACGAGTGAAGTTAGGATGAGGTTGCCTTCGATTGGCCAATGGAGCAGTTTTTTTGCGCTACGCCCCGCCCCTGTAATGCTCACTTTTCTCCCAGATGTTGAATGCATCAGCACCAGGGTCCCCATACAGTTTAGCCAGCCAATCAGAGCGCGAGATACGGGGTTTAAACGCAGATAATTTAACTTTATGGGAGGAGTTGAATCTATTTAAACCAATGTGAAAGTACTTTAGCCGCACTATTATCTTGCACATTAGCCCGCACTATAGGGTATTATAAAATGTTTGTTAGAGAATTATTTTTCTGAATTCAGTTGTTTTTTTTTTTTACACTTTATAATAAAGCATCTTATAACAGAAACAAAATTTAGTATAGTCATGCTAGTGGATTCGACTAATCTCTGCTGTTTGTACAGAATATACATGTATGAGTGAATATTGTTAGTGTAAGAGCCGTTCATTACAGTAATTATCAGTAATTGATATTATACATGAAGTGTTAGAAATATAAAATTTTAGAAAACAATGAAAATACTCTTCTTTACGTGCTACAAAAGCTCTTTATACAGTTTCTTATTTTGCCCTGCTAACACTCTTAAACCTTAAGATATTCAGCTTAAATGGCTATAAAGCAGAGGATAAAATCAGTTGTAGATGCTGGAACTAACTAAAAGACTTTCAGATCATTTTGGTTTGTGTTCCACAAATACTATAATTTCATACATAACACATTCACATTTCCATAGGGGATGCTACACTATGAAACTTGTGCATGTTCTGTCAGTATCCTACTGAAGAAAATAGCTGAGTATAATCTGAAGAAGGGAACAAAATGTATCCACAAAAGTTAATCAGCTGTGATGCTGATGTGCCATGCATTGCCAGAAACACTAATAAGACACCTGTGTAGAGACGGCAGCGCTGAGGAATTTGGTTTGACTGCGTTTTTGTTTGATGATAATCTAATAGATGGCCATGGACTCTGTGTCTCATTCATCTCTAGCCTTCATCTACTGCATTACCATTTCAGTCAGTCTTTCTTGTCAAAATGCTCATGAGTTATACACAGGACAATAGTTCAAGTGGCCTCTGTGCTATGATACTAACTGCTCTGGTAGTCGGATAAATGAGGGGCCCTTCTCTCAGGTCCTACTTGTTTATTAGATCTCTCTTTGGCCTCGAGCCGCAGAAAAAAAAATGGATGCGCCTTGGGTTAGCTGTGACTCAACACCAGCAGATTTACTCCAGACATTTCTTTTGGCAGTGCGATGCTGCCTGTTGTGTTGAAGGGCTTTTGAGGAGAGGGAGAGGACACAAGCTCAGAGGGCCATGATTTACATGGATTTGGTAAATCTTTGGCAACTTTCACTTCACCACAACATTTGCAGTGGTTTTGGCAGTAGAGAGGCTTGAAAGATTGGCAAATTGTTTTCCTTATTTTATTGTTTTCCTTAAATAAGCGGGTCAGTGGTTAGAGCCTTAATGTAAATAACTTTGTAGCCTGGGGATGTGGTGGTTTCTCAATAAAGACCATTTCATGTATAGAGGACATCAAGGCCACTCTGACAAAATAATTGCTGGGCTGACAATAACCATAGTTCAGCATTTCAGGTTACGCATCTGTTTAATTTGATAATAATTATTTGATAATAATACATCTCTCACTCTGTCAATCCAACCGTTATTTCACAATGACATTTTAAATACGGGGCAGATCATTTTCTTTCTGTGACTCTCTGCATACAACGAGGATTGAACTTGACTTTTTGCCTTCTTATCTAACGAAAACACACAGCAAATACAACAAAGGTGTTGAGAGATGTAAACACAGTAACTGCTGGGAAAATGGGAGCAGTGGTTTCAGCTGTCATCATCGTCATCATTCAAACTGATGCTCATTTGTTTACACAGAAACAAGGATGTTGTTAGACTAAACCGATATGAGCACACTTATGGCACAGCAGGCCTATGTCTTAATTATTTTTCTTGCTAAAATTTGTTCAATCCTACTCAAACAAATTTGGAAAATTATTTGTGTGTTTACATCAGACAAGTGGAATATATACAGTAATATACAACTGTTTTAGCTATTTAACATGTTCAAAGTTTAATCTCACTATTTTGTTAGTTTTTGAGCTCATTCTGCACCATTTAGTGAGAATCATGAAGAATTATTTGTAAGAAGCACTGCAACAGATTGCATGGAGCCCCCACAGCCCCTATCAAGGCCTCATCAAGTGATTTTGGGATTACAAAAAAAGACAGATGCGACTCAGAATAGATACCCAGATCAACTGAGGAAGGATCGCCAAGATTTTTGTAACAACCAACTTGAAAACTGTGCACAAGAATACCAACAAATTCATTCAGGAATTTTCTCCTTTTTGCGGGAGCTTTAGCCCTTTGTCCATCCTTGGTTTTCCAACATATAACAATAAAACACTTCAGTCATTCTCCTGACATGATGGTACCATCACACCATGATATGATCCTGTGATATTTGATATATCACAAGACAAAAAAATCTAGAACACATTGCAGCAACTGTAAATGAAGAAGAAAAATAACAGAACAAAGACAGACATAATGAACTGTGTATAAATTTACCGCTTTTGTCAGCGTACACCGATCAGCCAAACATTATGGCTCCCTGTCTACTATTGTGTTAGTGCCTCTTTTATTGCCAAAACAGCCCTGACCTGTCGAGGCATGAGCTCTAAGTTGCGAGGTGGAGCCTCTATGGATTACAGTTGTTTGTCCAGTGTATCCCACAGATGCTTGATTGGACTGAGATCTGGAGAATTCCGAGGACAAAGTCATTGTTGTGATCCTCAAACCATTCCCGAACCACTTTTGTTTTGTGGCAGGGCACATTATCCTGCTGAAAGAGGCCACAGCCAGGGAATACTGTTTCAATGAAAGGGCATGCGTGGTCTGCAACAATGCTTATGTAGGTGGTACATGTCAAAGTAAAATCTACGTGGATGCCAGGATCCAAGGTTTTTCATCAGATTGTGGGTCACAGCATCGCGCAGCCTCTGCTGGTTTGCCAATAGCGTATCCTGGTGCCTAATGTTCCCAAGGTAAGCAACGCACACAAACATCCATGTGATGCAAAAGGTAACGTGAATCATCAGATCTGGCTATGCAGCACCATATGCAATAAACTGTGATGCTTTGTGTATTCTGACACCTTTCTAACACAACCAGCATTAACTTTTTTGCACCTTTTGGATCAGATCACACGGGCCAGCCTTCGTTCCCCATGTGCATCATTGAGCCTTGGCTGTCGGTGAGTCTGTGGTTGATAGACACTTTTGATAGATATTGACCACTGGAAAAAACCCACTAGAGCTGCAGTTTTGGAGATGCTCTGATCCAGAAATCTAGCCATCACAATTTGACCCCATCAAACTCACTCAGATCCATATGCCTGCCAATTATTTCTGCTTTTAACACATCAACTTTGAGCACAAATGTTCTCTTTTCTCTCTAATGTATCCAACCCACTAACAGGTGCCATGATGAAGAGATAAACAGTGTTATTCACTTCACTTGTCACTGGTCTTAGTGCTATGCCCGATCGATGTCATTTCAGTACTGTCTCCATTCATTTATTTTACACCACTGTCCACCAATGCACACCTGTCAATGTGTTATTTTTACTTAAAGTTAGTTAACTTCTGTTTACTGTACCCTCTACATTTTCCTTGCCAACATTAGGAATCATGAAGAGGTGATTCTGCTGAGTCAGATTAAGACGGGAATCCAACATTTAATAGACAGGTTTTTATTTGCCACTAATATATCCACTGCATATTACAAGACAGCAATATTGGAGGCTGCGTTAAACATTGGCCCGTTGCAGTATATTACAACGCTGTATAACATTTGTTCAACTAAATGCATTTCTTTCATGTTAAAATTGTAAAAACTTTGAGGTGATCAGAATTTCTAAATGAGAAATACAATTTGTACTTGTTTTTTTTATAAGTAAAGTGTATATTTATCGATATAAAGTGGTAATATGTTGTTGATGAAATCGCAGGATTAATCACTTGGTCCATTTCAGTGAAAGGCTTGCATCAATACTGCAATAACCCAACTCACAGAGCCAGCAATCTAAATACCAAACAAGTTAATGCATACAAAATACTCCTGTGACCACAAGACTGTCTCCAAAATTGCCCCTGCAACTTATACTGGCAATCATGCAGCATATCAACAAATGCCTGCATTGACAGAGAATCATGTAAACACAATGGGCAAATTCAAACAACCTGTTTTGGAGTCTGCTGGAACAACTCGAGGACTCGTGTCACCTTAGAGCCAATTATAAAAAACACACACAAGCAATATATTCCCTGTTTGGTCCCATGGGTCTCTTTGAGCAAGCTAAAGCAATGAAAATGGAAGAACAGAAGAGAAGAAGTGTGGGCTATGAATCCAGCATAATGATGACAGTCCTCTACAAGGCTTTGGTGTCTCGTCCTCTCACAGGACTGCAAAGACTGCCTGTACACCACAGATCCCCTGTGTTTACGCAGAAGCTGGACTTATCCCTGCCTGTCAATAATCATTAATATAATGTAAATATATTCATGCTATACTGCTGCTATAAACTTGGATTGATAGTATGTGGCAAAGGACTAATGTAATGCACAATTTATCTTTTTAAGCTCTAGGGGAATATGAGTGGAATTTGTTCATGTATTCTATGGTAATGCTACTGTCTGACTTTAAACTGCCAAGAAAATAATACCATAAAATTTTATGTGGCAACTTTAGAAGGTGGTGTTGAGATTATTGTCAAAGATAATGTTTATGTTTGAAAAATTATGCATTGCATACTACAAGTATTTTTTTTTTTTGCTCACTCTTCTTTACAATGTTATTTAAGCTCATTGAGATTTGTGGCTGTTTGATTATGCCCATCTCTTTTAAGGTTATTCCAGGAGAGTTGAGGTTTGAGCTTTAACCGCAGCATTGCTACACCTTCTTTCCTTTTTTAACTATTCTGGTGTAAATTTGCTAGTGTGGGATCATTTTGGGATAATTATCCTGTAGCATGACACAGTTATGACCAAGCTTAGCTGTCAGATCGATGACCTCACATTTAACTCTAGAATTCTTTGACATAGTGAGGAGTTGAATGATTGCAAGGCAGCAAAACCAGCCTAAATCATGACCCCTCCACCAACATGCTTGATACTTGTTATGCTCGACATATGCTATGCTTGGTTTTCAACAAACATGGTATTGTGCATCCTGGCTAGACATCTCCAAATGACATTTTTCCAGAAGTCTTGTATTTTGTTTAGACTCAGCTTTGCAAACAGAAGCAGTCCTGTATGGTCTTTTTAGAGAGATGAGACTTTCTCCTGGCAATTGTTTGAAATAAGTCTTTTATTTCTTCTTGAAGTCTGTCTTCTAGTATTATGAACTTTAACAGTTAACAGCCTACCTGAGGCTGAGATGTAGACTTTTAGACTGCCTTGGTTTCACTCCTGCAAAGACTGTCAACTGTGCTGAATGTTTTCCACTTGTGAATAATCTTTTCTCACTGTAGAACAATGTGTTTCAAATTGTTTGGAAATGACCTCATAACCCATCCCACTGAAGAGCAGCAAAAATTGCTTCCCTAAGATCATTGCTGAGGTTTTTCGTCCTTAGCATTGTGTTATCACAAACCTGGATTCTCAATACAAACTAAAACTTAATAGATGTAGTGGCACTTGCTGATGGTCAATTAATCAAGCATTTAGTTTTCACAAACTGCTCCTGCATATCGGCTTATATTTGGTAAATAAATAATGACACACTATAATAAGTCATGTGCAGTTCATCTGTTCTATTTACTAGGGGTGCAACGATATTCGTATCGATATTGAACCGTTCGATACAGTGCTTTCGGTTCGGTACGCATATGTATCGAACAATACAACATTTGTAATTTATTTTATCAACTTTCCTTCTGACGACGCTGTCTGTGTTGAGCGCTCAGTGAATCTGCGTTCGACTACTCCGCCTAGGCTGCACTGTCGAGCGCAGATCCACTGAGTGCTCAACACAGACAGCATAGTCAGAAGGAAGAGCGCAGGGCAAGCTAGCAAGACAGAAGTTAAGCTCTCCTTGCAAGATGGACCTCCCCCACCCTCATTCAGATCTGGCGTTTGGAATTATTTTGGTTTTCATGTGACGTATGACCCTGAAGGTAAGCGAGTCATGGACTAAAGTAAAACAGTATGTTGGATGTGCCACGCAATGCTTAATTACATGGGTGGGAACTAGTGTGTTAGCGCAGTTAGCTCGTTAACGTGTTGGCCGTCTAGCCCCATGCACGGGGCGATCGGCGGTAGCTCGTTAACGGAGATTTGCCGTGTTGTGGCGTTAAGGTCATTTCAACGAGATTAACCTGAAAGCACTAGTGGGAACACAACGAATATGACTGCACATTTACACCGACATCATCCTAGTGCAAAGACAAAAACAACAAGCATGCTACTAACTTTAGCCGAGTCATTTAGACAGCTGTTAGCACATGATTCTCCTTATGCTGCTGAGAATATAGCCCAGAAGAAGCGGATAGTATAGCTTTTATTTTGGAAAGAGACATTTCTCTGTAATAAACTCTCTTTTCCAAAGATGAGTGATTCCTCAATCAGATACAGGGCTCGCAAAATCGCTAGCCCGACGTCCTGGGGCTAGCGATTTTTTTCAGACGGGCTACCCTGCCCGTCGGGCTATTGTAGGAAGGAAAAATATATGTCAATGCTTTTGCATTCTTTCAGAAATGTAGCCGGGTAATTATGTCATTGGCATCGGTGAGCCACTGTCAATATGTGACATATTGAAATCGCGTTTGAATTTGCGCTTGTTTTTTTGCTTTCACTTTGCAATCGTGCGAACTGTGTATAGAGAGCGACAGCACTGATCTGTGAGTGATGATAATTTGTGCACCAATTCCTCTGACAACGTCTTATTAATCGTTAGCTTACTATGCAAACATGACAAGTGAAATCTCCCGCAGCTTAAACATGTGAGAGGTTGATCGCGCAGAGCATCACTGAGCATTGTGTGAGTCCGTGTGTAAAAGCAGCAGTATATATATTTTAGTTCTGCTGAGCCAAATAAGACAGGTCGGGGCGAAGAAGTGAAAGCCAAAGAAAAGCTTACCACAAAACGGAGAAGTTATAACAAATCAGACTATAAGGCAAAAAGAAAGTGCAGCTTTATGGTTTCATGGACAAAAGAATTTCTGTGGCTGCGATATGACGAGCTAAATAACCAGGGCTGCACATAAGTGGTCCGCAGGTGCGCATTCGCTGTCAAAATAAAAAACGCGCACAAGGGTTAGGGTTAAATTTAAAAACTGTACTTTTGAGTTAAAATATATATTTATAATTTTAATAAATGACAAATTAAAAAGGCATGAACATTTTTTTTGTATCGAAAAAATATCGAACCGTGACACCAAAGTATCGAACCAAACCGAACCGTGAATTTTGTGTATCGTTGCACCCCTACTATTTACCTTATTTTAAGATGTGGTATAGACCAGATTATGAATTATTATGTTTCAATATGTAACCCTTAGAGACTATATGTGGGTCAGTGATTATCTACTCACAGTGTGAAAACAAACATTTTTCAAACTCACAAAACTTGGGCACAGCAGTTTCTAAATATGGCAACTAGATAGTGGAACACATACAAACACAACGGTTTAAACAAATGTAAAAAATAAATGCAAGTGCTGTAGAAGTGCACAAGGAGAGAAAACTGAAGGTCAGATCAGACACAGACTGACAACGTTTTTGTTGTTTATGTCAGGCTGAATTTTGTGAAAATGTGTATGTAGTGATAACATTAGGTCGATTTCTATATCTGATAAATTTCTGATGCAAACACACTAAAATAAAAGCTGACACAGAGCACCTAATTGATGAAACATTTATTGCTGTGTCTTACTAAATGAAATTTGCAGGACCACAAAACCAAAACATGTTCCACTGCAGAGTGAAAATAAAACATGTGTCTTCTTCATGTATCTGATCTAAATAACTCTTACAATACTTATCCCCTCACAGCTGAGTGTGAACAAGTGGTGATTTCATAATGTTAGCAGGCATAAGGAGAGTCTGGAAACATGTCTAGCCATTTGGCTGTATTAGTGATAGGCTGTGTTTATCTGCTGTCTGTGTGATCTTAATCCAATACTGGGGTTCGTTATCCCCAGCAGGTTTTTCAACTAAAAGATTAGGAGGAATCTGGCTGCTTGTTTATCATCTGAATGAATGTCAGAGGTCAGCTTCAGGACAAATGGAAGCAGAACAAATGGCGCTCTAATTTTTTCTCACTACTCCCATCAATGCCAAGACACTGAGCCTCAGACAGAAATCTACTGTTGTTGCAAAATGCCCACTTGATGCACCACCACACAACGAATGAATCGAGTTTCTGTGTTCAGAAAACTATCTGGATCAGGATTTTTTGGTTTTATTTTCTTGAGAATATGAAGTTGATCTCTCCAGTTTTTCTCATTTCAATTTGATATTAATTTCTGGGGTTTAGTGCAGTGAAAGGCCCAATTTTGCACCATCTCACAATGGAAAAAATCCAATCTAGATCCAGATTGACTCTAAAAGTCAATCACCTCTGAATTTGGAAATACATCAGTGAATGGGGTGCATATTTTTAATGTCTGTTATGCTATTCAGTTCCATCTTTAACGGAGATTAAAATCACACCTGCTTAGTCTTCATGAAGTCTTTTATTTTGAAAACTGACTGGAATCTTCCTGCCTGGATTTCTGTCATCCTCAGTGCTTCATACAGCTTGACACGTTTTGATAAAAAAATAGCACTTTGGCTATTTAGAGCTGCTTCTGAAATTTGCAGCTACAATAGAAGAGTGGATGCAATCATTTCCTGCCATGTGTGAAAACAGCTGCACCCCAGCAAACTGGACCAAGATTCTCCTATGGGAAAAGTTTTCAGTGTAAATCTGTTCAGAACCTTTTGAGTAATCGTGCTAATAAAGAGATAAACCAAAGCAATTACATTACCTCAGGCGTAACAATATTTTATGTGAACTTCCTGGAGGTTATGACTTAGTTACAAAAAGCTGCTCTGTTGTCATTATTATTTTATTATCTCTGATAATAAATGGCTTTCATGTTTCTTCTTCTTTTTTTTAATTACAGGACATGCTTGCATCCTTTATTTATGGTTTTGTTAAAGCATTGTGAAAAGATTCCTCTCAGAATTGAAAGTTTTTATAGGCATCTCAATTGTTTTAAAGCTGCAGTAATGACTTGTTTATGTCAACCATGGAGCCAATGAAAAAAGAATGGAGAAGAATAAAGAGAGAGTAGTGAAAAACCAATAGAAAATGATCACGAACTCAAAACATTTCCTCTCGATTCTATTTTTGTATTTTAGGGTTTTTCTATAGACCGTTTAAGTTTTATCACCGTACAGTTTGGTTTAGTTTAGCCATCCTCATCAACCTCAGCGGCAGACACAAAACATCAAAGAACAGACAAAAAAGCTGCAAGCACAACGGAGCATTGTGATCACAAGAAAAGAGAAGAAAAGAAAAAAAGTCTTAAATTTAAGACCACACGAGCCCCCAGCTTATATAAGCTCGTGAATTCTATTACACATTTTAAGTAGCTTATGATGTTGTGTTGCCATATATATGTGTTTTGGGTATTCATGCCCTCATGTTTCAATAATGGATCAGACACTGAATGCTTTTATTCAAATTATGGTCCATTGTTCTGTGTTAAAAATTGCCCAAAATACACTAATACAGAATCGATAGTGGTGAACGGTGAAAACATAGTGTTTCACAGTAGCTTCACCGTCTGACACAAGGGCACTCTGGCAGAGTGGACATTTGCTGACACTTTAATTTGAACTTAGGCCACTTGGCTGAAGGACACTCACAGTCTGAACCCAAGGACCTTAAGATGCAGCAATCCACCCACTACAGTGTGGCTAAAACAGCATGTGAGACATCCATGAGAATAAAAGCATTCCTAGAAACCTAACTGCCAGAAATTGGCCTGATTCATAGTGTTTTTCTTGAAAATGAGCATTTTTATACTGAACTGCCATAACAATTTTGTTTCATATTGTGTTACATAATACTTATGAAATGTGAAAAATACCACAGCTGATACATGCTGTTACAGTCTAAGGGACACTGAAGGAAAGCTTATGGACCATTTAGTGTAATAACCAAAGAGCAGCAAGGCAGAAAAAAGCCCAGTGTGTACCAGTTATATAGAAAAAAAAAACACTTTATAAAAGATTAGAAATAGTCTTGGTTAGTTATATATTGCTTTTAGCACATATCGCACAGTATGTAGTGGTTTGGTTCTAAGTGTATAATAATACTCAAATCACATGAATGTCTTTATATAAGCCCTTATATACAAAAAAGTTGAATAGGTCCAAAAAAACTAACCTCACCTGAGTCTTTATGGAGTGTATATTGGAAAAAAAACCCCCACAGAGAGCACAACAAAATAACTCACCTAAGCCTGTGAGAAAACATGTTCTCCATTTAGACCAATCCTTTGAAGGCAATGCTGATTAATTATGATGTATGGGTAGGTATGGGCTGCATCATCTATCAGTTGTTTTGTTGACAAGCTACCTGTCATTTTATTGTCCCAGATGACCATATCAGTGTTCATTATTCCAGCTTTTGCTTTTGTTTTTACATCAAAGCCACAAATGGCTGAGAACAGAACATTTTATTACACAGTGGCTCATCCCACAAAAACTAACAGAAAACAAAGACTACAACAGAATTATTCATATGTAGATTTTTTCTATCGTGATAATGAATTTATTCTCAAATCTGTTTTGTCTACATTAATTTGCTCTACGCCCAGTCTTTGTCCTGTTTTCTGCCCTTTCTGAGCCACACCTGTGTTCAGTCGATCTTTCTTCTCGGTGTAAATATCTCATGCCTTCACCTCCCAGTTGTGAGATTGTCTTTTCTTATTTTAGCTTTCTGCCCATTATCGCTTCTTCCTGTTGTTTTGCTTGTATTTCCTCATGTATGACCTCTGGCTTGTTTTTTTGACGTTGCCTTTTGCTTTGGCCTCACTTGGATTGTTTCCCACTGTGTCTGATGCCCTGTGTATGACCACTACCTGTTAACATCTTTTTTATGACTTGAACCCTTTTCTGTTCATGCCCTGTGTTTGTGTCCACCCCTCAATGACTGTCACATTTTATATATTCAAGCTGGGTGTCACGCCTTGTTTATAAGTGATGGTTAGAAACATTTCCACAAAGAGTGCGCCTGTGCATTCTTGCTCAAAGCTCCTCCAGCAGTTCTCTTTCCCTGTTCCTCTTTGATGTAGATGCAGATGCAGATGCATCCTGACGTCCTGCAAGATGGCGCTTTGTGATCAATTTCTGGGTCATATGCAGGAGGAGAGAGGTGACAAGAAGGCACAAAGTGGATAAATGAGAAAAGCCCAAATTACAAAGGAGGAAAGGGCAATAAGCAGCTGGTGAAAACAAGACACCCACAATGGCAGGAAAAAAAACAAACTATTACAAGATATGGAATATTCTTCAAAGTCGCTCAGAAAACAGACAGAAGAAAAAAACATGACATATTACATCTTTATACAGTTAACAGCTGCTTCTGTCAGCTGTCATTTGCACATCCAGTTTCAAAGCCGTAAATGCTTTTTGAGGGACTTCTAAAACGACAAATTTTGGAGTTTATACACGTTCTGATCCTATTCTTTTAAGCATACAAAAGCATTTAAATTGTTCCACTTATAGCTACATTTTCTTGCAAGTCTTGTATTCTTTAGGAACTTGTGAATGTCCTTGTTTAGGTTCTGGATACTTTCTCTTCTTCTTCTGGATACTTTCTCTTCTTCTTCTTCTTCTTCTTCTTCTTCTTCTTCTTCTTCTTCTTCTTCTTCTTCTTCTTCTTCTTCTTCTTCTTTGTTTTTTTAAGATTTAACTCTACTATGCTTCATATTCAGATTAAAATGAGCCAAATGGTGGTTTTCACGGTCTTTGATGGTCAGGGCACCAGGTTAAATGGTACTCCGCACGTGCCTCAAAGTACAATGGGTTTTTAATATTAGACTTGCATGTTCCAAAGTAAAAAAGGATGCAAAATAATTTTCTCATCCCCTTAACAAGTAAGGAACATATTAAAAAGGCAGATTTATAATGAAGACTCCATTCGGTTATTACATTCCAATTCCAGTGAAAGGAATAACATGTACTCTGAACATCCTCCAAAGTGTGCCAGCTTTTTGCATCCATTACAGTGTTGCACTACCCCTCTGTCTGGTCTATCGTATATACTTTGCCCTAAGGCTTTCTTTTTTCTCCCCCCAATAATCCATTTTCTTTTTTTTTTATCCATTTATATCCACTTTCATTTACAGTGTAGACCTTTAGCTGACGAATAGCAGCGAACCTAAAAGCAGAATGAACTTCACCCCCGGCAGCAGCTCACCGTCATATTAAGAAAACCATACTAGGAAGGTCAAGGGTTACAACCGCAGCACCCTCAGAACGTTACTGTGACAGAATGATGAAAGGTCGGAGCAAAAAATAGAAATAGAGGCTAAGGGGAAAAGATGAAAGATTTCTGATGAGAACATGTGAGAACAAGAGGAGAGGAAAGATATGGAGAATGGATATGATTCAGTGTTTGGAGTAGGAGAGATATGAGGCGCTCCTTGAAGAGGTGAGTTTTCAGTCTACAAAGAAAGCGAGGCGTGAATCCTTTGTTATGACTGGAATAGGAAGGTCATTCCACCATTAGAGAGATGACCCTATGTGGATCGATAACAAAGCAGGTGCTGGGAAGAAGAATGTAGTGAGAGGCAAACTTTGAACATACAGTAGATGTGTTGACTTGCATCATAAACCCAAAGGTTAAGGAATAAAGTTGAACTTAAATCCAAGTCGTTTTTCACCCAAATTCACTTATTTGTAATTTCATTTTAAAAATTCCTCTGTAACACATTTTTTGGCACATCAGAGAGGTCAGTTAAAAGGCTGTATAAAATCCTCTCAGCTCAGTGATATTGTTCATGATCTCATTGCATTCATTTAATGTGCATAGCTTTAACAGTACGATGTGTACACCTGGAATAGAAGTCAGAGCTGGCACAGACAAAGGCTCCAAAACAACATTCAATGCAGCAACAAAACAGTGTGAGAAGGACATTTTTCTGCTGGGTTCATTCAGTGCCTCGCTGTTACTTTAACTTTCAAGGCTGTGATTGTGTCTGCAGTGGAACTTTTCGATAACGAACAAACTGTGTCCGCTGGGAAACCAACACACATACTGCAAATTAGGAAAACTATTATATAGTACATTGTTGTATAGATTAAAACAAATGTTACTAACTGAAGGGAGAGGAAAAACAGTTACATTTACTTACCTCTGTATGACCTGAGCCATGAAAAAATTGTTAGAAAATTGATTTAAAAAAAAACAAAAAACCAAACTTCAGTGTTTATTGAACAATTTGCATATTTGAGTTTGTATTCTTATCATTGTTGCCACATCTGAACCTTTGGGGAATTTATTACCAACAGTTTGATTATTTAAACAAATAAAAACATGTAAGAAGGTAACGATGAAAAACAAAATCGCACTAATCAAGTAGAGGATAGTCAGATACTCTCAGCATTACAGGGTTAAACACTTAAGTACAAAGGACAAGAACGATGAGTTATTTTTTGTGACCAACTTTATAGTTTGTTTTCTACTTTAGTAGAAATAAAGGAAAGGAAATCATTAAGGGTCCAACTGGTCAACCTAAATTAACCTTGTATTTTGCTCTTCCTCCCTTTTTCTCTTTCTGGTAACACAAAACTTCACAAAATGGTCCAAAATTGCTGTTATTACCTCAAACCATGAGGTACCGCATTAATAGATGGCAGTGTAATGATCAATCTGATCATGATGATCATTCTTTATAATTATACGAAAAATGCCTGAAGTGTCTTTCATCATTTTTATGTCTTGATTTATCTACTTATTTGCTCCTTTGGCGCACAGGTCCAAAAACCTAAGTGGTTCAACTTTTCACCACTACTTTCTAAAAAAAAGCATCTTTTTGGAAACTGTTAATAATAATAATAATAATAATAATAATAATAATAATAATAATAATAATAATAATAATGGATTGGATTTATATAGCGCTTTTCAAGGCACCCAAAGCGCTTTACAATGCCACTATTCATTCACTCTCACATTCAAACACTGAGTCATGTATATCATTACTATACTAATGATCTAAGTCATTACATAAATTTATCTCTTTATATTAGTTTCATTTTCCCAATCCAGTTTCTATTATGTTATAAAAAGCACGATCTGATATCATCGTGTTGGTGTTGTTCCCAGATCATCATACTAAATGATGTTCCAGGATCAACATTGCAAGTGACCAATCAGAATGTTGTGATGTCATACTTTTGCGACTTCGGGAAAACCCGCTGTTAAACAAAAAACTGTACTTAAGCTGAGAGAAATCGCCTCTGTCCGCCAATCAACGCACCCTGACCCTAACCGTAACCCTTTAATAAACGGTAAGCAGAACTGATATTGTCCTTGCAACATTGGAATTTCATAAATGCACGAATGGCTTGGCACGCAAAAGAATAACGTCACAACAATGTGATTGGTCACTTGCAATGTTGAACCTGGAACAACATTTTCATGATGATCTGGGAACAACACCAACACGACGATATCAGATCCTGTCATAAGTTATAAACACTTTCCGATCCATTTTCTTCACCACTTACGCAGTTCCGGGTCCAATTTTCAGTGGCAAATTTTACAAATAAAAAAAGGTCTGCATACATGTACGAGTGGTCATTGTGCAACTTAACTGCTCTTTGAGCCAGCTCATAACTAGACAAAAAGAGTGTTTTATTACAGTTCTTACATTAATAGACCATATGGCACGAGAACCCTAGTAACAAAATAGATATGCTGGCTTGCAGCTTCTCCAAGCTGTCACCCATGAAGCATGTTTAGCACAATCCTATCATCATCATTATCATTTCAAAATACAATATACAGTCTCATTCCAAATGTCTTCCTCACTCATCTGCGTTCGATGAAGCAGCAAAAGACACAGTCTCGCCTGAAGGCATGCTGATTATTATGAGCAATAATAATCTTACAAACAGCCACCTCATGCAGGGCCCTTAACTTTGTTGACAGTTCTTGGAAAAGCTTCCATTTCATAGACACCAAATGGGAAAACTCTCCAAATGGATTTTGGAGAAAAAAAATGGCTGTAGTTTAAAAGGATCACAGTTTTTTTTATTCTTGCAAAAAAGCAGTGCACAAAACAGAAAAATGGCAACATGAAAATGTGTGAAATGGGGTATAAGATGGGAAACGAGGGGGGTAATATGTAGGAGAGTGTTTCTCAACAGCACTTCAGAGCGCCATCGTCTTGGCAGTCGAAAAGGCCCAATTTACAGAAGAGAGGATTACAACATCAGATTATCTCAGCAGAGTTATCAAGGCTGCCCTCCCAAATAGTGTCATTACCCATCTGAAAGAAAACAGGCTTGCAAGTGGAGATGGAAGAAGAGGAAGAGCCGCAATCTTCACATCCTCTCCATTATTGTGCACTAGTGGATCTGCCTGATAGTTTACAGGATTTCAGGGATTATTACTCAGAGAATTGTCCAGGAGTTCGCACTAGCTCACAGTTATCTTGGACAATAACTCATTACCTGCACCCACTGCAGAAATTTCTCAGGTGGCTGATACACACAGAGTAATTGTACTGGATCCCTGAAGTGGAACTGAAATTCAAACTCAGTTCTGACTAGTCACAATTGACTTGACTTTTTTTTCCAAACATGGTGAATGATTTTTAGCATTAAGACTCTCGTCACACCAGGACTTTAGATGGCAAAAATCAATTAGATTCCAATGTAGCTGGTATGATCAGAGGATTTGCTTGAGGAATCGTTGTAAACGCTCCTTTAAGAGCTGAACTTTACTGAACTTTAACAAGGAAATTTGAGAGACTGGACAGCCAAAAATGCAACGACAAAGTGTATAACCTTTGAGAGGACTTTGTTTTTGCCCTGTGTACCAACCACTGTTTCAGCATTAGAGGATAATATAATTGGCCTGGACGTCACAGTGTTAATGATCTGTTTTGTTTTTATTTTTTTGTCTTTTGCTCTTTAAGCATCACCTACCCTGGTGACTTTTTGTTTGGCGCAAGTAGAACAGGATTTGACTCAGCAGTTTTCCTCATGTACTCTAATTAAACAAAGGCCCTTATTATGCTGCCTGTCAGTCATGAAGAATGTCCTGTGACCTCGTCATGTGTTCGTCATCACGGTTTTGTCTTGGATGCTTACATCACTCGCCCAAGGCGAGGCAAGCAAGGCGGGCTGCACGAGGAGTTGCTCTGGGCTCGCTGCAGCAGCCGCTTTGTCACAAGGATCAGGCGTCACATCCATCAAACCTGAGCAAACAATTGCAGAAACAGCACATGGTGAGACAGCTGCAGACCCTTCTGAGATTCATCAGAGAGAAATAATGCAGGGCACCACAAGGTTACGCAGAAAAAAGGTCTACTTGATACTGGAAACGCTTTTGCTTTGTGTATACAAAGTTCTTAAATTTATGGTCTGAGGTGAGGCTAGGGGCCTCTAAAAAGGGCATTGTGTTAGACTCACCCACCCACCAGCTCCAGAGTCAGATAGGTGTTATGGACACAGAGAGGCTGGCATGGATGTCAATAGGCAGGCACCGGGCCCTTAAGGGCATGTGAATAACAAATAAGAATGAATTTAGTGGGAGGTAGGTAGGTGGGAGATTTGGCTGGTTCACTCAATGATGCCTGCCTCATCAGCTGCGCCGCGCCTGGTGGGCTGCGGGTCGACACTGGGTATGCGGGAAAGTTTACCAGGCAGGCACGGCAGCTCACATTGGGCTGACCTTCTACTGCCTGCTGGCTCCCTAGCTCCCTCTCTCTACATCACTTGTGGGCAGTTAAATAGCAAGTCACATTACAAAATGAGCCAGAAAAGCCCTCTTGCCCTGGGCGAATGAAGGGCAGTATTTTAAACAGATCAGATCACACCGTTTGCAGCCTTCTACAGTGTGGGGTGAGTAAATCTCTGAGCTTTTAAAGAGCGGTGATTAAATGTTTTACAGCATCCGTCTGCCGTGCCTCTGGAGTGGGAAGTGGTCCGGGAGTAATTTTTTTTTTTGTTCAGCATTTGTTTAATGACTAAAAATATTGATGTTTTTTGCACTGCGAAGTCTAGAGTCAAATATTGGCCTTGTTATTAAAAAGTCTAATCTTCCTGACCCTCAATATGAGTTTTCCCAATGAAGCTCCTGTTTGTCGAGGGGGAGCAGCGCAGACGAGCAGAACACAGTCGTAGTTTGTCAAGATAACGCCGAGATAATAATGTCAAGAAAATGTCAAGGTAATAAGAGGGCTAATAAAACATAAATGGTGGCTTATTGTGTGTTACTTTCCCTGCATAAATGATTGGTTTTGAAACTTTTGAAACTGTAAGAGGGAAACTGGGTTAATGTCAGATGATCTTTTAGGAAAATTGGATATATTCAGAAACGGAGATGTTGCAGATAATAAAAACCCGATCGATATTTACATATTACACATACGTAGAATGTGAGGATGATAAATCAACAAAGTTGCTCACTCATATCAGTCCATGAGTCATAAAATTATGAAGGTTATGACTTTTTTGTTTAATGTCATAGAGCTGTGATGTTAAAGAGCCAATGCTAATTCCAGACTTTGCTTCTGTTGTTTTCTACCTGGTGACATGCTCACACAGGTAAGAAATTTATTGAAACGATTAAAGGTTTAAATGAAAATTTTCTAATATGGTTACCTGCTGCAGGGGAAAAATAACTTGAAACATACTAAACATCACACAGTTAAGAAACAATCAACTGCAAAGCCACTAAAGCAGCAATAAGCCACTGGATTCAAACACAGGACCGTCTTACTGTGAAGCAACAGTACTAACCGATGAATAGCTGTGCTGCTCTGTTAAGGATGGGAATTGAAATCGGGTCCCAAATTTTCCAGAGCATCAGTATCATATGCGCCTGAGCTTATCAATTCCTTTATCAATGCCCGCACCTGCTGCCACTACACACTGATTACCAATCAACAATGTCATACATGCAAGTTTCGCGTTGCCAAAAAAGGAGTCACTGCAGAGCGGACAAAGTGCTCTAAAGTACTGCTTCCCAGAGAAAGATGATGTGCTAGTTGTAATGTCTGTATACATGATAATTTCAACTAGGCTGGAAACACCAATCACAGCAACACGATGAAACATTTTTCTACACAACATGGAAGAGCTGCCATGTATTTAACACTCTGTGTATGCATGTGCAATCACAGGTGCTGCAGCTACTGCTCCCCAACTGAACATCTGTACAGATGCTTAACACAATTTTATGTGATTCACAAAGCCTGAATGAAAAATAAGGCCATACAAACATTCTCTCCACTTAAGATGCTACGTTTAGCATTAAGCAGCAGTCTGTTTGGGATTTTAGATAATAAAGCAGTTGTACTGACCCTGAAAAGTCTGTGTAGGTATATTTATTTCCACATATAAAATGGGTCAACGATCAATATGGAAATCAATAAAGATTTGGATCGATGAGCAGGTTAGATAATGGCATTGACTTGCATAAAACCTTATCAAATCAAATCCCTAAGTATAACATATTTGTGACTTTAGGGGCTGGCGATGGTTGTTTATATAAAATAATCAAGGACTTTGTGTTTTGTCTTAAAGTCTCTTCTACATTATTTAAATTCCTGGGGCCTGGATGCTATTTTTGATTATGCCACTGATAGGTCCGTCAAACATTTCCAGTCTTCTACAACATGTTTACAGCACTCAGTTAGAAAGAAAGAGCCTTTTCTGTGATTTACCATGAAAAACACTGGTTAGTAACCCAGTGACAGAGCAGCTCCTTTTAGGACCCAGGAGTTTGCAAAAAGCACAGGGGTGATGAAGAGGTGCCGGGCTGAGAGAGGGAGGAAACGCAGTGCTGATTAGCAGCAGATAAGGTGTTGATGACCCATAACTCATCAGGAAATTTTTCATGTGCCCCACATACCTGTTTACAAGCCCCCTCAACACATACGCACATGCACGGACACACGCACAGCACATGCATGCCTGCAGACACAGAGGTGCACTGCAGCTCAGAAACATTAATTAGACTGTCAGGGAAAAAGGAGCAGAGGGAGACCTAATGTAACACTATGCCCCCTCCCTTGGTGAAGTGACACCAATTAATGCAGAATTGCATGTGACTTCCTCCCTCTCAACCCCCCTTAACCCCCTTCATCCCCATCCCCACCACCTCGAGGTGACAGGCGTACTGCCACATTGTGGTAGCCTGACTCTATCTTCAGGCTGTTGTGGAAGCAAAAACATACAAACAAAACATCGCCACGAAAAGAGAAGTGGCAGCAGTATGATGATGCGTGTGAGACATATTGCGTGTCCCTGATTATTCTGCTTTTTTCCTCCTTTTTCATCTTTATTTGGGTGGAAAATCTTTGGCTCAGTTAGATCAGCAGCCCTGGCTCTGATGAGAAAGGATGTGTTAGAAATGAGAATCCTTTATGAAGGGGTAATCTGTGACAGAGTGTTTTATTTCTTTTTTTTCTTTTTCATTTTGTCTCCATCTTTGTTGCTAAGCTCTTACTACTGTGTGCTCCTGCGCAGTTTTCCCTGAGATCACCTGCCAGACAATGTGGGCAGCACGACGCAGCATCTTACTTTGATTTTCTGTTGATGTAGTTTGTGATTCAGCAGATGGCACTCTTCTCTTCATGCACTTGACAATGTTGTTGAATAGTTAGCACTAAGAAAAAGAGGTTATGTTTTGCAATCCACACCGATGGCCCGTGTAACCCCAATATTGCATTTTTGAGCTTTATATTCACTTTAAAGAATATAATCCATAGGGAGTGCAGTACTTAACCAAAGCAGCAAGCAACAGCTTTTGCCACCAAGCTCAACACTACAACTGGAGATAAAATATCTGAATTTCAGGAGCAGGACCACGTCTCCAAAGATGCTCCTTCCAGTTCTTATCTATATACGTTCCCCCAGTTTTACAAGCTGTTTGTTGTCGTTTAGTTGCTCCACCCTCCCTCCCCTTTTCAGGTCTTTAACTTCTTCACTTCTATTTAGCACACGGGGATCTGCCAGGCCCGGGAGCTGCTGCCAGTCCCCTTCAAGGCCTTCCCCAAATGCAGCTCAATTCACGTTCAAGCCATTCACCTTTATCTACTAAAACGCTATCAAACCCACAGTGAGGACGTGGGCCCAGTGAGTGAACTACTTCTAACACAAAAATAATGCTAATTTGGGAAAATATGACTAAAGATTAAACATGGATTTTAACTGTCACCTCATAGTTATATAGTAGAATTACAGACGTGAAGAATCAGTACATGGGTGCTGGTGATGTGCAGCTGGCTCTGCATGTCCTGTATAAATTTGTAATGTTTCCAGTTGAGTACATGCATGCTGTTTCTCCTTGAGTTTCATTAACAAGTCCAATTACAAAGAACGAGTAACACACTGATTCATTGTGTAACAGCATGCCTTTTTTGTGGTCATATTTTTGCATCTAAATTTAGAGTTGGTTCCATATTCAATGTGGTTATGATTCCTTTGGTCATCAGCAGATTGCTGCAGATTGCTTGCTGGCTTGTCTGCAAACACTTGCTAACTTTTAGCCAAGTGGCTGTAAAACTTAAAAAAGTGTGATGCAAGCTGTAAACAACTTTGACTTTAAAGATGAGACACAACTTCAAAGCCAAAGTTCTCCCTCAGCATTGAAGTCAACACATTTCAACAGGTCAACCTTGACTTTCAGAATGAGCTTCTGGTTCGTCTCAGTCTTTTTCACTACAGCTTGGAGAATAGCTGGCAAGGGTTTGTAAACAAGTCCTTGTCTTCCATGTAAACTATGAACAGCTGTGAAAGCAACTGACCAAAGCAATCACAAGGATTTGCTAACTGGTTGGGGGATATATATAATATAATTTTTTTTTTCCCTCATGACCAGTGGTCTCTAGACAGGCTCCTTACTGGTCTCTGGGTCCTTGTGACTGAGAACAATTTTCACCTGGCCTTTCTGATTGTCAAACATCCCATATGGCAGACAAGTTAACACACTGGAGTTAGCTACACGTCTACATGACTGCAAAACCTCATAATCGGAGAATATATATTTTAAATGCTTTTAAAAGAGCACTGATCTGAGTTAGTTGTCCTTTCCTGTGTGATCTCTCTTTTGTTTGCTTTCAGTGGTGTGTGGACACCCAAACCATGACCTCAAACTGTTGGTACATAAACAGAGGAAATGAATTCATGACTACTCATAAAACTGAGTTCACAGTATTTCCTCATGTCTTTACTGAAGCACTGAACCAGAGAGAAAATCTGTCAACCAGCCAAGATTTATGACTGCACAGGATCAGACTGAAACCATGGCAAAAATGTGTCAAAACCTTTTAAGATATCCAACTTGTCACACAGATCCTGCAGTATCATCCCCTTTCTCCCTTTGATCAGTATTTGTATGTTTAATGTTTCTAAACCCAGTTTCTGCCTGACAGAAATACATATACAACTGCTGCGTCCTGTTATCACTTTGATGTAGTTGTTGTCCTCCAAAAAGGGGAAAGAAAGAGAAGTTTTCAGTAGAAATCTTTCAGGATAACTGCTAGAGCATTCCTTTAAAACCGAATGTATATAAATCATTCATACATGTCCTCTATTGAACACAACATTTGATATAAACTGAAAGACAGCTAACTTTGTGAAACTTTATGGAGCTGCTTTACATTTTAAAAAAAGTTTATTAACCTTTAAATCTAATGCTAGCAAAGATCAAAGTGATAAACCCTCCATAGTTTGGCATCCCATTTTATTTGCTGTGTTAAATCTCTTCCGGTCTTTTTGCTAGTGAAACAGCTATTTTATTTCTGACCTTTACTGAAACAAGGAACAATAACTCTCCCTATAGTAGGGTTATTTCTTGGAAAAGCACCGTTCACAGAAAATTTACAACAAAAACACATACAATATTTTGACATTAAGATGAAATAATATTTGAGAAGCAGTGCTGTACCGCTAGCAAAATATCAGCCCATTAGGGTCAAGGGTCAAACACAAGTCTCAGATAAACAAAAGGTGGGCAACTGGCTAAAAGGAAGTGATTTGGGGAACAGTTTCCCTGCAAAAACCCTTTTTCTGGATGGTGGAAAGGTCCATAAAACAGCATAGACTGTGAGTCACTGTAGGTTTCACTGAACCCCACATTAATGACATTCTTTTAGGTAAACTGCCAGGTTCTGCTAAAATAGGTCATTTTCAGCACATCTGTGAAACTGCTTTGGAACCATGCATATTTATTTTACTTATTAAGCCTACAAAGTATTTCATTTCAGAGCAATATATCAAGAAAACACTGCAGCCACAGACAGCTCTCTTCTCATAATCAGCTGCTTTGAGACCAGAGATTTAACTACCAACTTGGCTGTGGTCTGTGATGCTTTAAAGAAAGGGAAACTGAATCCATCTGTTTCTGGACTCAGCACTCTGTCTCTGTAAACTGATTGGGCATTTTAGGGAAAGATGTTCTGGTTTGCTTTTCCAATGAAAGCCAGAGGAGTAAAGCAGATGCAAATGCAAATGCAATTGGATGTTCATATGGATGCCCAGAAAATGTATATTTCTAAATGTACTGTTAACAAAGAATAGTGGTACTTTTACTGTACTTTTCTGCTCTAAAGCACTCAAACCACTTTCCACGACAAGCGTCGTTCAGCTATTCCTACAGCTCTTGATTCGATGCCTTTTAAGTGCTTTGTGACAGTCAAGCACACACTCACACTCTGATGGATGAACTCAAAGCAATTTGGGGTTTGGTATCTTGCCCCGGGGCACTCTGACATGTAGACTAGAGGAGGTGGGGATTGAACCACCAACCTTTGGATTGTTTAAAAACCCCACTACCTGCTCTCAAACTAGAGCAACACGAATCACTTTTACACAGATGACAGGATGGACGGCATCGAGTTTTTCCATTATTTCATATCTATACAGTGACATCCACATGCCTGTGATTCAAGAAAAAAACAAAAAATACAAAAAGAAAACAAAAGGTTTTTACTCCCTTGGCTTGTGATGACCTTGAAATACAACAACATCATTAGAAAAGTAGCCATAAAATAAATCTGCAGATACTTCATCCTGATTTTCATGTGTAACATTCTGGCTTTGAATTCCTTCTGCAAGGCAAATAATAATAATAATAATAATATATATAAAAAAACACCCCACAGCTAAAAAATACCCATGAAATAATACAACAAGGTAAATTACACCAGTTTAGTTTCACTTTTATTCTCTGTTGGCCATTTTAAAGGGATCATTTTAGCAAAAACACTAAAAGAGTTCAAATACAGAATAAAAATGAAATGTAATTTCTGTGCCGAATAGGTAGGTGTTGTTTGGATGTTGAGGGTTTTAATAATACCTAAATAATAATGAATATGATCAAAGGACTCATTAATTTTTAATAAAAAGCGCTTGTGCATCCACAGATCTAATCGAGACTGAACAATCCATAACATATAATTAGGTTCAGTGGCATCGTTTGCTTTTGTTGGGACTCAGGATTGAGTAAACAATTTAGCAGAGAAAAAAACAAAACAACAAAAAACATAAATGTCAATCAAAACAATGATTAAAAAGACTTTTTGATGTGGAAGTGAGGAGTATTCTAGTTTTGGTTGTAATTTATTCATATCAGCGCCATGTTTTGACGGCTGTGTGAGTAAAGTCTGACTGCCAGCGGTGACAGCAGCTCCCTCACAGTTGCAGCTGTACTTGTGATGCTTTCAGTAGCACTTATTAGACCAGACAGCAGATATCTGTGATTTCACAAAGCACATAAATGGTCAAGAGAGAGAACTACCTCCCTCTCATCTACTCTTTTCTATGGTATCTTGACTGTTGCCCTCTGTGGTGACTCCTCTGCTCAGAACTCATTTCAAGGCAGGGCATGTAGTCACACACCTGCCTGTATCTTTTCTCTCATATAATACCTCATACCTCAACAGCCATAATACAGCCTTTGCCCTCTGTATCAGATACACACACACACACACACACACACACACACACACACACACACACATCTATATATATCTGCATAGAAATACTGCAACCATTTTATTGCCGTGTAATTTTCCACAAATCCCAAGCCTGAGCTGCAGAGCAGGCCTCAATGTACCTTTGATAATTGCTGTCCTTGTGTGTTCTCTTGCTCATATGGGGGTCAGCTGCTTAGATGTAGCAGACAATGAAAGTGTGAAATGGGTGAAAAAGATCTGGAAGGATGTTGAAAATGTAAAGTTAAAGGAAGAAGAAAAAGAAAAGACGAAAATGAAGAGATACAAAAGTCATATTTTGCCACATTATAGCTGAACATTTAACCATGAGGTTAAATAAATGTAGTACTATAAATAGTTAAAGACTGTAATAAAAGTAGCACTTAACTGTATGTTAATATTTGAACTAATAATATACTAATCATTTGGTAGGCCAATAGGGAGATACTACTTTTATTTTTTGCAGAGGTTTGTACTGCTTCATTAATCTTTAAATCTTTGCTAGTGACAGCTTTTGCCATTTAAATTCTTTGTAATCAGCCAGCTTAATTGTAGTAGTATTAATTAGGGCTGCAGACTTGGACTTCTTGTTCTTAAGTCGGGCTGCTGTCTGACTTGATTTCGTTTTTGCAAACCTCACGAGTTGACAATTTGACACGTGAATGTCAAAACTGTCAAAACATCTGGACTGGATATGTAAAGCGCTTTGGGGTCCTTAGGGACTAGTAAAGCGCTATATAAATACAGGCCATTTACCATTTATTTACCATCAAGCTTTGACTTGAAATTAAGGGGAAAAAAATGTAAGGCAGAAACACAAAGAACTTTCACAATTACAAAGTCTGAATGCTTAATTACTGGGCTCGTATAGTGCAATTAAGAAGTTGCTCTCAAACCATCTGGTAACGTCTTGGGGTGAAAAATTCCAACTAGCACTGAACTTCCACAAATTATTGTTGTCAAGGTTAATGGAGGAAGACTAATCAAATCCAAGGACTCCAAAGCAAAACTTGTTACGTTGAATTACTTGACAATAAGTCCAAAGCAAACACGGCAAAACTCTACTGCAGGAAACAATTGGAAAAACTCCAAAATAATTAGAAGGTAGTCAGGAACACACAACGCTGGAAACACAGGCAGACAACGAACAAGGCAGCACTATCATAGAAAGAAGATCCTAAAAAACAAAAGCACGGTGAATCAAAAAATTCACACTGAAAGGCAACAAGAACTAAAAAGGATACTCTAAAGTCCTAAAGACTACACTGTTAAAAAAACATCTTAAAAAAACGGTAATATTCCGGCAGCTGGGGCACCAAAATACTACCGTAAAATAACAGAAAATAACTTCCTCATAAAAATACAGTTATTTCCAGTAATGACAATACAGTTTGTTGTGCTAATTTTACATGCGATCTTGCCTTTTCAAGTGATCTTAAACATTAAATTAGGAACATTTTAACGTGATCAAACAATGAAATTACCTATAAACAGGTCACTGAATGTGGCAATATGAATCATAATACGTAAATGTACAGAAATATACAGTTAACAGTTGGTTTAAAAAATAATGGATCGGATACCCTGGGACAGACTGACAGAGGTGAGGCTGCCATATCGCACCATCGGTCCCTCTGGCCATCACCAGTAGGTGAAGAGTCTTGACCACGGACACAACGACCGAGAGTGTCCAAGCCGGGGCTCGAACCGGCAACCTTCTGATCACAAGGTGAACTGCCAACTCTTGAGCCACGATCGCCCTAAAGAGCAGTGATAATAATACTTATGTGATGTAACACAAGCTTATAGGAATCATGTTATATAATTTTCCATAGCATTACATTTGAATTGAACAGTTCAATCTTTCAAATAACGGACAGATATTTGTGAAATCATGATACATTTGTGAATGTATTTTAACAATCTAAATATGCATATGTACAGACAGATACATTTAATAATCATGAGAATTATGTTTTATTACATTACAGTGATTTAACGTTAATTTACATTTGAAATGTGAAGTCACAGTCTATTTACGTAACTTCAATGATATTTTAGAAGAACAGAACAGAACTGTAAAATGCACAGTAAAATACTTTTATATTAGGATTCTTTCCTACAGTGCAGCCATACCCGCGACCTTGTGGTTGTTAGTTCACATTCATTGGCCGACGCTTAGCGTCATGTTATTATGTGTCCCAACATCCAATGGCATGTCACATTGTTTTCATGGCCACACCCTCAGTATGAAAAAGCTTTGATTTTTTTAACAAGGGCCCAGTCCTTAGTCCAAGCAAGTGCATCATATTTGATACTTGAAATTTTGTGTGTTTTTGAGACTCTACCAAATTATAACCCTGAAAAAACAAAATAAATTGCACAATACATAAGGAATAAGGAATAAACTGCAAAAAACCCCTCATGTACAAATAATCAGAATCAGAATCAGAATACTTTATTGATCCCTGGGGGAAATTATTTTTTGTTACAGTGCTCCATTTTAAACCAACATTAAGACAAGACAGACAATACACTAACTAAGAATAGTACAATATATACATATATATACATACATACATACATAAGTCACTCATAAATAAATAGTTGGAAAAGAAACATGTGTAGCTGTAGCAGCAAACAATGTGTTAAGTGGATGCGTTGTACAGGGAGATGGCCACAGGCAGGAATGATTTCCTGTGTCGTTCAGTGGTGCTTTTCGGTAATCTCAGTCTCTCACTGAACGTGCTCCTGTGACTGACCAACATGTCATGGAGTGGGTGGGAGGTGTTATCCAACATTGTCTTTATCTTGGACAGCATCCGCCTCTCCGACACCACCTTGAGGGAGTCCAGCTCCATCCCCACAACATTGCTGGCCTTACGGATCAGTTTATTAAGTCTGTTGGCATCTGCGACCCTCAGCCTGCTCCCCCAGCATGCAACAGCATAGAGGATCGCACTGGCCACAACAGACTCATAGAAAATCCTCAGCATTTTCTGGCAGATATGATACACATTAAAACTTATATACGCAAATTAATATTACAGTTTTGTTATTGGCAATTATTATTTAATGGCCCAGGCTTTAGAGGGTTACAGGTATTTTCGTATCTGTTGGTTGACTTGTCTACAGTTATTTTTGTCTGATTTCGTGCAAAGAAATATGAAACAAACAATAATCAAAAGACTTTATGGTTGAGTGGCCAATGTAGCATCTTCATTTTCTCAAGTTTTGGTAGAAAGTAAATCAGAGATAAGATCCAAAATATTGGCTCTTTTACAGTTATTTCATCAGGGAAACATATCAAATTTTGTGTTCCATGATTTCTTATTACTTTCTTAAAGTTTAGCCATAGCATCTTTACAACGTGATTGTATCTGCATCTGTCTCTGTCTGTGTCTTACTGCCCCCTATTGATCAAATGTATCTCAGTGATGTTTTTTTTAGACAATTAGCCATCCACAGCCATTGTTTCTTATATTGAAAACGTCAATATGTTCAAAGCAGGATATATTACATTACCTGAAACCTGCTGTAGCTCATCTTTTCATCACAGCCAATCCAGTATCTTTTCAAATCTCATTACCCCATAAAAGACATCATGAACTTTACATACAGACAGGTTTCATTTCAGCTACTTTACCGCCCTGTCGCCTCATCCCGAATCCACGTCCGTGATATCTTGCCGTGGCCCCGCGCGGCTCATAACATGCCACTTCCTGCCGAGTCATAATTCAATAAGGCTGACACGGCAGACACGCCACAGCCGGCTGGTCACTCAATCTCATCCCTACCCATTCTCCTCATTGGTAGATAAGAGACAGTGATTGCACTCTGTCACTTTTATTCCCTCGCTCCGTGGAAGAGAGATGGGATGGTGGAGAGCAAGGGGGGTGGGGGGTGATCTGTAGCCGCCTGCTGCTTGATCAAATCAGCCCTCCCACAATATCCCCCCTCTGCTAACTCCCCCCCCCCCCAATGCCTGTGCCTGGTGGCATTTGAAATGTGAATATCTTGTGCAGCAGTGGAGAAATGGTGGCATTTCTTAGACAGCAACGTCTTTGTCTTCACAGTCTTTCCTCACGGCTTTTGCTCAGATGAAAAGATAATTCAACCATCAGAAATCCTTTTTACATGTTCTTTTAAGGTAATTGTCACTTTTGACTATGAGAGAAGCCAACTTTGCAGGAAGTTGAGCTTTTGACAACCCCAGTCACGGAGAAATAAGATCTGGCTCAGTCTCAGTATCCCAAGCCCTCAAACTAAAGCTATCTTGGGCCTTTACATCTTCACCTTTGCTCAAAAGAGGCGTACAGCATGCAGACAAGCCCTTGATCAGTAAATGAGCTGGTGTGTTGTGAGACTGTGTGTGCACAGCTGGGAATTTGTGGATGTGATAAACAGGTACTAAAGGGAGGGGGGACAGGGGATTTAAAATGGTTTGGGCTGTGTGACAGGCTGACATATTTTGTGTTTTATGAGTTGTTTGTGTCTGTCTATGCGCTATTGTGCCTTTACCTTTGTGAAGACCATATTGGCTGCATTATTAGAGTGAGGATATTTTTGAGACAGGAGACCATTTTCCCCCAGTGCTTGTTTCAGACATGGCTGAGACTTTACAAAAGACTGGATCTTGTTTTTATTGTTTTTAGCAGCATAATTGTTGCTGATATGGTAATGCATGTTTAACAGGTTAATAGCTAAGGTCTGGAAAAAATGACGAGGTAACGACACAATGTCAAGTGCAGTCTTGTATTGTTTTCAGTCTCTAACATAAGCCCTTTGGCTGCTGCCATGTTGGTTTATTTGGAGCTAGAAGTGACCATATATGGATGCCAGGGTAGAATGCTAAGTTACAAGCAAGCTTGGTGTCCAATATGGATGCATTGCTGATTAATGTTACTCATAAGGCTTCTTGGACAGATTGTTAATACTATTATTCACATAAGCAATGTATTGGTATTGCACTGTTACTTTTATTTAGTGTATTAAGTACAAAAAATACACTTTCTGGTAAATAGGCTGCAGTGCTCTGTAAGTTTATAATTAGTATTAGTGAAGTTTAGTTAGCGGAATCTAGTTAAGTAGATATAATTGAACAGAGACCACTTGCTCCAGCTTTAGAATAAATAACTTAGTTCCTATAATAACGGTCGGCAGAGCCATGGTTATTTTATAATATATAATATAATATATATAATATAATTCCTCTGTGTGAAGCAGCAGGGGTTTAGAGGCCAAAATCAACAGGAATATGATCTCATCCACACAGCACCCAGTGTGAATGAGATCTATTTCTTTAACAATATAGTGGAATTTACCCCTTAAGGCTAGGGTTTGTGTCCAAGAAGTACATTGTGCCCTGATGCATGCTAAGTCTATAAATTTGTATATGGATCCCTGTAGGTAGCATAGGACATACAATAATACAGGACAGGTCACTGCTACAAAAACAGAGAGGGGAAAAGGCAAGATAAAAGCAAAAAACATCACGCTGAGTTATGTTTGTGTGCATATTTACTCTGTGTTTGAGTGTGAATGGAGAGGACACATCACTGTTGCCCTGAAATCCTCCAAAGACAAGCTGAGAACAAGATAATGACGTGCTGGCCTTGGCCAAAATAACACGGCTGTCTGTCTCACACTGTGGGGTTTGACTTGGCAGCAGAGGAAAATCAAACCTTGTTCAGCAGATACAAGCACTTTACCTGGCGAAGGGCCTCACTATGATTTCTGTGTAATTCAAATATGAAGTAGTATGTTATGTGGATGGGTTGCAATCTCTGAAGCCTTATTTCTACTAAAATTATTAAAAAAAAACCATTGACACTGTCCAATTATAGGGCTCCTCTTAAAAACCGAACAAAAAAAAATGTTGTGATTACCAAGTTAATATTGTGAAACCACTGACCTCCAGATCAGCACTCCACTTACATCCAAAATAGTGACACATAGTAGATTGATTAGGGGCTCCTGTCTGACCTTTACTATTTCTGTGCAGAGAGATAAGAACATGTCTATTGCTCACGCTCTATCTCCCTCCTTCTATGTTCATTCTGGTACTCATATCATATATGGAGCTGTCAGCCACTTGTTCTAAGCAACTTTTACTGTAGACAGCCTCAAAAAATATGAAAAAGCTGCTTTTAAGCAACACTGCTGTACTCTACCTAAAAAGACAAGCCTCTTCTCAGAGTAAACATGTCTTAAAAGCTTCCTTAATTTAACATGGCAAAGATTCAACAAGATGCTAAATACATTCCTCTGGATTTTGGTTCATAGTGACATCCTAGCGTCAGTTGCTGCAGATTTGTTGGCTGCAGCTGTACATCAGTGATGTGAATCTTTTTTTCACCACATCCCAACTGGATCAGAAAACAGTTTGCGTTGATTTGAGCTTTGCGACATGGCGCCGTATCCTGCTTGAAGCGGCTGTCAGAAGATGGGTACACTGCAGTCATAAAGGGACCGAAAGGGTCAGCAACAATACCCGTGCTGGCTTTGGTGTTTAAATGATGCCCAGTACTTACTCAGGAGTCCACAAAATAACTCCCACCCCATTACACCACCACCTGCCTGAAGTGCTGATATAAACCAGGATGGAGCCATGCCTTCATGTTGTTTATGCAAAATTTTGAATGCTGCTCCAAAAATCGATATTCATCAGACCAGGCAACATCTTTCCAGTCTTTTATTGTCAGATTTTGGTGAGCTCATGTGAACTGTAACCTCTGCTTAATGTTTTTAGCGGATAGGAGTGTAGTCTTTTGCTGCTGTAGCCAGTCTGCTTGTGTATTCAGACATGCTCTTGTAACGAGAGGTTATTTGAGTTTCTGTTGCCTTCCTATCAGCTCAAAGTAGTCTGATCATTCTCCTCTGACCTCTGAGATCAACAAGATGTTTTTGCCTAGAGAACTGGATGTTTTGTCTTTTTCTCTGTAAACCCAAGAGATGGTTGTGCAAGAAAATTCCTGTAGATCAGCAGTTTCTGAAATACTCAGACCAGCACATTTGGCAAAAACAATGGCATGATTAGAGTCACTTAAATCACCTTTATTCCCCATTCTGACCCGTGCTTTGAACTTCAGCAGGTCATCTTGACCATATCTGCATGCCTAATTGCATTAGGTTGTTGCCATGTGATTGGCGCATTAGATATTTGCTTTACCAAGCACTTAACACAAAGGGGTTCGCCTGTTAAAGAGGCCAGTGAGTGTAAATATCTTCCCTACTATAAACTTACAATGCTGCTCTGTTCTGTTCACACAACAATGATCTGTCTGTCGTGGGAAAAGGATTTCCTATGCTGCTCTTCCATTTTTTTTTCCCTTGTTAGTGAGTTTCTGGGGACGTCTTCCTTATTAGAGTTAACAGTCTATAGTTAGATTGCTTGACGTATGATTTGAGCTACATAAATAGAAATTTGATTTAATTTGTCTTTATATAGCTGCAATTCACATTCTTGTCTGTCACAGCTTCCAGAGGCGCCTCTCGTAGGATTTATTCCTTCCTTTATGATACTGGCAAAGGAATTATTTAATCATAAAGCATTTCAGCTTTAGAAATATCTTCTGTACTTTAAAAAGTCCACCGCTGGACAACAACAGTAAATTGCCAAAACGCAGTACATGTTTAACCTCAGTATCGCTGAACTAAAAGGATTTTTGATATAAGCACTGCCGCATTTAAAAATAGCAGTGTTTGTGTCTGAATGCTGCCACAAAGTCGGTACATTTCTTAACTGAATGAAGCTAAATGGTTCATGGTGCGACTTTATTTTAAGTTTTATTTCCAACAGTTGTGAAAGGCTCAGAAAAGGATGTTGTCCCGCTGGTAGAGGGTTTAAACTGGAATAGAGCTCAACACTGCGTTTTGTTCCGGTGAGCATTTACTAGCAACATATTTTGCTGTTTAATTTGAGGAATTTATTGCTGCAATTCAATTTTAGTCGTAACATTTATACTACATCTGAATCAGGACAAGATTTTCTTTTCGGTCAAGTATGGTATTGCGCGCGAGGAATTTATTTTGGTATGCTGCAGCTATCAGGACACATTCAGGCTTCAAAGGAAGAAAAAGGCCCCACTTCAAACACACAAGAGATTAAGATTAGTTAATGTGAAGAGAACAGTTTGATTTGATAGGAATGGCAGATAGGATGGAAATAAATGGTAAATGGTAAATGGTAAATGGCCTGCATTTGTATAGCGCTTTTCTAGTCCATAGGACCCCAAAGCGCTTCACACTACATTCAGTCAAATGGCCAAATTGTTTATGAAAAGGTTAAAGTGCATAGTCTTAAACCATTATAAATGTTTTTGTTGTTGATTTTTTTATGTACTTTAAAAAACAACAACAACTTTTATTGAAAAATGTCATTTATTTTAATATAGTCTCCCATCCTGCACAGTGAGTATGAAGTTATCAGTATTTTTGTGCTTTTGGCAAACCTGTTATCCAAACTTGAATTAGAAAAAACACTTAGAAGAAAATGAAAACAACTTAACATCATGACTCCAATATATGCAGTAAAGAACAATAAAACAGAGTGACAATAGCTTGCAAACAGTCTATAAGACTGAAGTCACAGGAACTATGTTTGCATTGAACAAAATTAATTTGGGGAACTGAAGGAACATTGGAACCTGCCTGTTATTCACAACAAGAAAACTGTAGCCTTTAAAGTCAAAATAAGTCTTGCAGGTTTCATTTTTCATGGGATATGAATCTGAAAAACATCTAGTAAGTCGGTCCAGTCAGGCTTTTTAAATTAGGCATGATACAGCTGGATGGCCTATTTGGTACTTCTGATGTGTTCTACTTCTAATGTGAGGCCCGTTTTGGTGAATAATTTGGGAGAAATCTGACAGAAATCTTTCTAGAGCAGCCCAAATGTTCTTCCAGCCCATGGAGAGGCTAAAAGGTTGGCATGAGGAGCTCTGCCCCCATAAATTTATTGCCGACCCCCCGGTGAGACCTCCTGACATTGGGTTATCAGATGGGAAAAGGAGATATAGCTTCCTTTTTCTGTAAAAAAAGAAAGAAAAAAATTGGAAACTTGGACACTCCCCTGTGTGTCTCACAGCGGTTTGGTCCAGTGCCTATCATTCCTCAACTTTCTTAATTTTCAAACTGTAAAGAAAGTATGTTTGAAACACTCTTATTTACTTCTCAGTAAAATTAAATGTGCTTAATATTATTAATTACTGTAAACAAACTGTATTTTATTAGCTCCATTACGTTGTTAAATCTTGTGCTTTAATGCTGCTGACAGGAGAGCTATGTCTTATACTATGTGTTTATTGAGGCAGCAGGTCTGTGCACGCTGAAATCATTATAACTCATTGAAAAAAAACAATCCTGGAAATGCCCCCTTTTCCAGTGTGAAAACTGAAAAGCAAACCCCAATTACTGCTGCTCAGCTGGACATGTCTGGAGAGCTGCTGCACTAAATATGTTATGTCAAGCTAATGATAATAAAGTCATATCATGGAAACGATAAATGTAAAACAATGGTATTACTAAAAGTAAGGAAGGAGCAGCTGAAACAATAATACCAGGGAAGAAAGGGGCAGCAAGCTGAAGAAGCCAATGATTAATGGGAAATACATGTTTTTGACAGAAATTGTATTATTTTCTTACTGCAAATGTTATTTACTATTCAGTTTATTGTATTTTAATAATTAAAATGTTAATAATGATCATAAATTTCTATATCTACACATGTTCTGATAAATGTAAGTTTGCGATTCTGCTCAAGGCATCGCCAGAGACTTGAGGAAAATCACGTACTGAAAAATATTCAACAGAAATGACAGCAGATATGAGTTTAATGGTGGTGAAGTTCAGTGATTTTCCAACATTTTGATTCTACTTCAAAATGTTGGAGGACACAAAACAACCTTCACCACTTCTGGACTGTGTGTAGCAGGGCTGTTAAATGATCCATATAATGTTCTGTGGTGCCCTCTATCAGCAATGTTAGCACTCTTCCCTCTACTTTTTGTACAGGGGGTGATACAGTCTACAGCAACTTGACATATGCAGAAACTTTACCTCGTCGATAAATGCAATGAAAAGAAGAGATTAACTCATGTCTCCCACACTGATCACAGGGTGGCATGTTCCTTAATTACAACTGCAGTTTATTTGCACTTATTGCCATACACAGGATCCTGTTGGAGAAAATATTCTTCAGAACATCAAAAGTAGGCATTAAAAACACTATAATAGTGGAAAGGTCACATGCATAAATTCACAACAAATTTAATTTGCTATAATAAAGAGCTTGATGTTCAAAAGCAGCTTAAAACAAGTCCAGCTGGTAAACATAAAAAACCTTATTTTTTAAAATGAAATATATGGTAATATATAGTTAAGGCTCAGGCGGTAGAGAGTCACGGCTGGAAGCCAGAACGTAGAGTGAACCCAAAAACAGATTCAAGCTGAGAATCAGAACTTTGATGTGAACAAGGGTTTTATTTACCATGACGTGAAGGTACAAGAGGATAAGAACATGAACTGTGAAATACAAGGGTCGCAAACTAAGAACAAACTGTGACTCGGAGATATGAATGAAGTTGAGACTATGAATAGAAGCTATGAGCAAACTGTCACATGCTATGATCTAAGAACTAAGAAGGTGACATGAAGCACTAAGGGGCTTTAAACTAGATTGTCCCAGAACATGAATGGTGGTTGACAGGACTCAGCGAGAAAAACAGTGGTACGCGAGTGGGTGGTGGGGAGGCACTGAAACAGAGGGAAAACAGAGTCAGGGTGGTCCTTGGGGAAATGACTGAATTAATCCAAACTGTTAGCCTGAACAGTCTTACTTGGTTGCAGGCGGAGTCATGCGAGAGGGGGAAAGCAGGATAACGAGGCCTCGGTGAGTCCAGTGGATTAGTGATCCATGGTCCAAAAACACTGAAGGCAGGGAGGCAGACAGGTGAGGATGCAGAAAACTGAGAGTTTTACCAGCTGTTTGGAGTATAACGGAGTCCAACGTCCTGGAGAGCGAGACTATTGCAAGGTTGTAATGTGAGTCATGAAACAAGTGGGTTAGCAGACAATCTGGCGAAGGCAGGTTGTGGACGCTGGTCTTATATGCAGCTGGTTTAATCAGTCTCAGGTGGCACTCTGGCGAGGAGCAGCACAGGCTCCCCCCGAAGGAGGAGAGTAGGCACTGTGGAAATTTACTGTGACTCAGCCAGACCATGACATAGGGCATACCGGTGATTTGATCTTGGCTCCTCCAATGAGTGCATAGGTATGTTCAATTGTTAGAAAATGATCACTCTATCACTGAATGTATGTATGGGTTAATGTGGTTGCCAGCACAAAGTCATGACTGGTCAATAACACAAGGAACCTACTCAAAAAAAAGCAGCTCATTTAGGATCCATCCTCTTTGGTTTAATGGTTTTGTCAACTTTGTCTTGGTTGTTAATGGTTGATATGAAACAGACCAGTTATGTTCTTTGTTAATGCTCGGTTAATTTAATCAACACAATTCAATATTCAGTAAGCACAGTGTTTTAGAATTTTTCTTATTAAGCAGAAGCAGTGAATAGAACTCACAGTCAACGAATAATTGTCTCTTTAAAAGATTTCTGGAATTTGCACAATCTTTAGATTTTTTTGATGGGATGCTTTTTAGTAGTCTGTCTGTCTGTCTGTCTGTCTGTCTGTCTGTCTGTCTGTCTATCTATCTATCTATCTATCTATCTATCTATCTATCTATCTATCTATCTAGTGAACACATCTCCAGTAATAAGCTTCTATCTGATACCTTTAAATCATTTTCCACAGCTTTATAAATTGCTTTTGTTAATGCAGCATGCTCTGAATATGAATATGCTGTCACCTGCAATGAATCAGGTGCAAAAAATTCAGTACAGTGTCTTCAGAATATCATGAAGCAGATGCGTGGCTGAAAAGGATTCAGGATTAGTTCAAACTCCTGTCCTTACATCTCAAGTTCATTTTGACTGTAAACTCAGTAACCCCGTCAGCTTTGAATTCAAGCACTGAAACAAGTTAAACTTCTTTATATTAAGATTCTAATAAGTAATCACAATAAGTGGAAAGACTGCTGAGAAAGAAAAAAGTGAAAATTTCCATTAGAGGGAAAAACACCCTTTGGTGCTGCAAATAGTTTCTTATGACTCAGCTTGTTTGATTAATTTCCGACATTAAGTGCTGAAAACGGTAAATCACTTTTGCCGAACAGTTGCTGAGGAGTTACATAACGAGTGATCAACATTAGCTGACTTCCGCCCGCATATTAAGTTGTGCTGGCTTTCAGCAAAATCTCAGTCAGGAGTGTTGAGAGTTTAACCTCATGTCAAAAAGTGACAGGTTTTAGCTTCCAGATGTGGAAATGATAACAGAAAATCTTATACAAACCTTTACACCCCAACAAGCCCTCCTCAAACATCGCTGGCCTGAAAGTGAATGTGAGCAGAATAGATGAGACCGAGACTCCTCCAGGAGAGAAAAGGACTCATATTTAATTCAGCAGTGCAGAAAGTCATCCATGTGTGCATGCTTTACAAGAGTTTCATCTTTGTTTTTTTGTGTTAAACAAGAGGATGTTATGAATCCATATTATATCGGACTAGCTCTGCAGCAGGGGCACATCAAGATCACTGCAAACTGCTGCATAACCTACTTTTGAAAAGGGTAAGTCATGCAAATGTCAAAGAGGAGGAGGTAATGCCAAATTCTGAAATCCTTGGTTGTCATAGTAGCGCTATAATTTTCTGAAAACGTTTTTTTTAATGTCACGTCTTTTTTTTTGAATTTTCATGAAGATGAAAAAGTCAAACAGGATATATCAAAGCCCCGATGATGGTAAGTGTGAATTCTTACAAAGTTCTACCTTTCTTCCTTTACCTTATATTTCTGGCGAGCAGTGTGATTCACCACAATATTCCTGTGTTACACTGATTGCAAGTATTTCAGCTGCAATCAGCAGCGGCCAGCATGAGAAACTCCAAATGCCATACTTGTGTTTTCACACAAGCAGATGAATGATATGGCAGCAGTCTCACATATTAAAAAACTCTTTGTTTAAAATCCTGTTCACATCTTCACTACCTCACCTTGGGTAGTTGCTTTTTTTGTTTTACTTGACATATTATCATGCTGTGCAGTGATTAATGTGTTGACATATATCAATTTTGATGATAACAATAACATTTAAAAATGAAATATTCGTATCAAGAAAAAGGCAGAATCAGAAATGTGTTTTTATTGCACTACAGTGTTTACTGTGGCAACACCAATGGGTTATCTGTGAATTAATATCTTGACTTGACACATAAAGTAATTGTGTATTTGCATGCTTTTACACATTTATGATTACAGGCTCTCTCTCTCTGTGCCCATTTTTATATTTTCAGTGAGATCATTTGATAAACACATCATTCAGAGATAAATTTGATTGATTGTGTTATTGTTTGTTTGCTTTTTGAAAGGATTACACTGCTACGACCACCTCTGCTAGGCGTCAGGGGAGGAGTAAAATACACAAGCACCCCCCCACACAACACCGAGTAAAGTAAAAGGTTTTAATTTCAAACTTTAAACAGAAAACCGACGGGGCTGTTCAACAGACCACTGGGTAAACAATCACAAAACTCTAATGAAACTAAGTTCAGCTGTAGATCGGGTTTAACAAACAAAGAGCAACACCGCAAAAGGGTTTAATAAACAAAGTTCAACTGCGCCGCAGACGAGGCAGCCACTGCATGTTCACTTCTGAGCAGCAGCCCCCATAGTGTGAAGGCTCTTCAGCCTTTTTATACTCCCAGGTGCAGAGAATCAGCCAGTCAATTGGTCTTGGAGTGTCATGGGAGCTCCAGGCAGCCAATCATCTGCATGGCCTGGCACACTTGGATCTGCATAAAAGAAGGTTGGCACAGGACTCCCAGCAGCCAGTCATCCACGAGTCCTAGCACACTTAGATTTGCATAAACACAAAAGGGTAGACTCACTCTCTCCAAGGCCCAGGGCCGTAACACTTGACTTGACACATAAAGTAATTGTGTATTTCCATTCTTTTACACATTTATGATTACATGCTCTCTCTCTCCGTGCCCATTTTTATATTTTGAGTGAGATCATTTGATAAACACATCATTCAGAGATAAATTAGATAGATTGTGTTATTGTTTGTTTGCTTTTTGAAAGGATTACACTGCATTTAATCAAGGAGACCTCTCGACGCTTTGAAGGTTTGAAAGTTTTTCTTCTGCAGACACTCTGCTAGTGAAAGTACTTCTTACTTTCACCATGAAAAAGAAACATAGACTATACGAGCAGGTGATTCAACCTAATTATGGAGATAAGTCATAAAATCTGTCTGACTCAAACCTTTTTGAACTTCTTCATTTTTTTGTTGTTTTTGCAATAAAGTTTTAATAGGCAAGATAGAGTGAGATTGAAAATGTTGTCCACTTATACAACACAGAGCAAAAGCAAATGAAGCACTCTATAAAATCAATGCCTGACCACATATCTATACAAACCCATCACAGCTGTTTCCTGCAGCTTGAAGTTTTTCAGACTGGTCAGGATGAGTAACACTATGTTGAAATACACAAATACAACACAATTCAAATGTCTAACATACCAGAAGGGGAAGAACCAATCTCTCAAAAATGCTTAGCATCCATTGTTTGGAAATTCTTTAGATGTAGCCTAAGTGATGTTGCCCAAGAACAAACCATATACAAAGAGGGCTGTGCATTTGTGTCAGCACTGCAAAGCAACACAACTTATTCGGCTGCCTGAAAACACAGAAATTGCAGTATAATGGATACATGAAGGCAAAAAAACAAAACAAAAACTAAGCAATGACTGCTAAGGTGAATTGTCCAACACAGACTAAGACATCCATAGAAGTGAGCCCATGAGCACGTCTGCATATCCATCTAGCTTAGAGAGGTGCAATAGCAAGAGATATGCGTCCAGTAAACACAGTGAGTAATGGAGGTTTTATAAAAATGATCAACTTACTGGACAAAACATATGCCATTCCCTCAAATGGCAGTACCTGGGCTCTATGCAAAACATTTTGTGGGAATTTTAAAGGTATCTCACAGATGTGGACTCCTATCAGTTTTATTTGCAGCCATCCTGCAGGTTCAAGGAATGTAATGAAAAATGTTATATTTTGCTTGAATTAAATGACCTTGAAATATGTTTTAATTATCAGGAATGTAGAACAATATAAAAGCATTGTCGGGTTGATTTAATTTTGAAGTTTTCCTCTATGTTATATTTACATTTTTCTAGCACAGGTTTTGATCTCAGCATAGTTCAAAGTAATTGATTATTATTTTGGCCATAATTGTTTTATTTCTGTAATATGTCCAAGAGTAATAATAGTTACAATAGCTAAATGAACAGTTGGAAAGAATTTCTAAAAAAACACAAAACAAAATAAAATAAAGTATTAATAATAATAATGATAACAAAAATCCTTCATACATATATATCTGGTGAGGGGAAAACTAGATCTGCCAGGCTACCACATTTGTAAAGCATTTGGAAATATATTATATATTATTGTAAATCTGATGCAGTGTCAGCCATACTCAGAATGAATCACAGATTTGTTTCACAAAAGTATATCTTTCTTATGGCTGTGGAATGGTGTATGATATGCATGTTTCATAAATATATATTACTACTGGGCAATATGCTTTCTTGAATACAAAAGAAAGTGACACTGATTGTCTCCATCTATGACATGTATAAGTATAAAAGTCAGGACACCTTGGATTAATTCACCTACTAAAGGTACTTGCCATGTATATTGGTGTAAGATAATTCAATATTAATTTTAATATTCAACAGAAGGTTGTAAAACTACTCGTGTCAACAGTTTAAGGCACCCGCAGGCCACTCATACATAGACAGAAAGAGAATGTTCACTCAGGTCATTAAAAACACACACCCACCCACGCGCACGCGCATGCGCACACGCACACACACACACTCAAGCAAAGGAATAACCAAGAGGCACTGGAACGTGATTGGCTGTTAAAAATTGGCAAAGTGTCCTACCGCTGCAGGTTATCAAAGATGCTGAGGATCCACTTTTCCACTTGGACCTTCTTGACTGCCTGAAATAAATGGCTGCCATTGTTCTCTACATGTCAAGTGTGTAGCCTGCATTATGAGCACATTGTATCCGCCTTTGTATATCAGTGGTACAACTGCAAAGACTACGATTTATACAGGCTAAGCCTCTTACAACATTGCCATCATGATGCTTCTGTGGGAGCCAAGATTTCATGGTGCTGTTCATTTAATCAGCAGGAAAACACTCATGAGCCAGTGACAAGGTATGCTATGTATGAATGCATGCTTGAGCTTGATTTAGCTTAACATTATTTTAGATTTCTTCATTGCCATGACAAGTGCATAACCCTCATCTGCTGATGAAAGACCATGGAGGAAAGATCTAGAACAGGCAGGTGAGTGAGTGATCCTTTAGTTTTAAGTGTTTTCAATCTCTGTCTTTTGTAATTGGCTTATGATTTTATATTGTTTACTTAGGTTTAAACACTTAAACATAGCTGGGTTTAATAAAAGAGTAGTGTATTTACTTGTTATTTTAGTGGTCCATGTATGATGAGTTATGAGTGGGACCCTTCTTGGTATTACCATGACCTAGTGTGCCATTTCAGTTCAATTCAATTCAATTCAATTCAATTCAGGTTTATTAATATAGCTTCAAATCACAACAACAGTTGTCTCAAGGCAATTTATATTGTAATTTAAAGACCCTCCAGTAATACAGAGAAAACCCCAACAATGTTACACAATGTTATGCCAATGAAAAATGTCTGAGTCGCTCTCAGACAGCAGTAACTAACAAAATGACTGAAGACCCATGAAGAAGAATGAGCTCTCTCAACAGCGGCATCACCACTTTCATAACATGTCAAGTTTTGAAATTAATAATTTAAAGTTGACTTCATCTTTTAATGAACTCTGGGCAACTTTGTCATGATGTTTTTACATGTTAGAGATTTAGAGAATTTGCTGAAGGAGCATAAGCTGTTGTAATGCCACAACTTGGTTCAAAGTTTCATATTTTCATATTGTTTTACTGGCAGTCTACCACAGAATCCTGGTGTTGCTCCATTTGGACAAAAAAAAGAGTAAAATTATGTATCTGTCATGTTATTGAATTATGATGTTTTTGCTCTAGAATAAGTGGTTGCCTTTGGTAACAAAAAACATTAACCGCTACGACTCAAGGTCACATCTAGACCATTTGCTTGATGAATACTTTCGTAGTGACATTATTGTATAAATTTATAAAAAAGACTGATCCATTTGTAACAATTGCCACTGATTTACTGGAACTCTAAAGTACTGAAATACATTAAAGGTCTTGTGTGTTTATGTTGTATGGATGTGGAAGCCTTTCCTACCCACACAGAGGCTGCATTCTCACAAATAATGTCCTCACACTGCAATGCTGTTTATGCCGCTAACCTGCTGGTTCAGCCAGACTGAGGGCTCTCTCTTTGTGGGAAGAAAACAATATGTGGCCTTCCTTGTTCAGAAGCATCAAGCTTTTATATATTTATATAACATGCTTTGATGATCCATCTGGCATGATGAGGATATACAATTGGAGAGACTCGTGACAGAGAAAGAAAGGAGGAACGCTCAGGAGACAAATACAGACACATGCTAAGTGTGTCAGGGTGGGTAATGGGTGTGGGGGGCATACATTGAATTTCATGAGCTGGAAGAGATGCACAGAGATGATGTCAGAGGTCTGAGAGTACAGACAGAGAGCTAAAGAGAACAATCACACAGTAGTGGAGACACCAATAACTGGCACAAAGAATTGTTTCCTTACTATAAAACAACAGCTATTTTTCTTGTTTAATAATCTTTGTAATTTTCAGAACAGTTGGTATTGCTTTGCAAACTGAAATCAAGACTCCATTAAAGCTATATAACTTAATGTCTCAAATGACTATAATAGCTTAGACCCTTTGGTAATCAATGCTACGTCTCCAATGTGGAAAGGATACAGTCATAGTCATGGGAGGACTCTACCTCACTGTCTGTGTATTTAAGATGTAATCTTCTGGGCTCAATTTCCTTATTTAACTTTATAACTTGCTGTAGAGAGATTAAAAAGCTAAAATAATTTGAGAAATTGTTATAAATCTTAAAGTTTTAGTATATAATCAAATTGTAAAAGTACAAAGATACAGCAATAGAAAGAGGATTAAAAGTAACCATTGACAGTCTTATGAAAAATGACATGGAAAATAACGTTTGAATAGGCAAATTGTGTCAGCCAGGTCAAAACTTTCTTAAAATGTTACTTCCAAGTAGTATATTATTAATGGTAAATGTGATTTAGACTTAATTTTTACATCTATCATTGCACATATGTATGATGCATATATATTTTTCTCATTGTGTTTCTTTCTGTAAGCCTCACTAGCAAAACAACTCCTGCAAATAAAATTACTTGAAGGAAATAATTAAAACAACAAACATAACTTGTCTAAATTAGAAGCTTGTCTATCTGCAGTTAGGGGCTGGTTATCTGATAATTTCCTGCTTCTTAATGCTGATAAGACAGATTTGATGGTCATTGGACCACAAAACTTTCAGTACTCATCTCAAAATTTCACCTTGAAATTTTTGTCATAAGTTGCAGGGACAAGGTAAAGAACGTGCGGTTTGACACGGTGCTTTCCTTCGCGTCTCATGTAAAAGACACAACGAGGACGGCCTTTTATCACCTAAGGAAGATAGATAAAATCAGATGAGTTTCATCACTTTACACTGCAGGGGTTCTTGTTGCTTTAAATGGTTTGGTACCTTCATATCTCTCTGACCTTTTGCACCTTTATGTTCCATCCAGTGCTCTCCAATCTCAGGATTCTGACCTTCTGAAAGTTCCTAAAACCAGAAAAGAGACTACTGGGGAGCGTGCTTTTTCGTTTCATGCCCCCGTCTTTGTGGAACAACCTCCCTCATGATATTAGGCAGGCATACTCTGTGGAGGTTTTCAAAGCTAAGTTAAAATCCCATTTTTTCACCCTATCCTGTGTGTCTTAATTCTATGCTTAAAGATCTTAGTGGTTCTTATTGTTGTTCCCTTTTGTTTTATCCGTTTTTAAACTGAATTGTTTTTTCCTGTATTGTTTATTTATTTATCCTTTTTTAAATCTTCATAAAGCTATTCAGCACTTTGTTTGAAAGCTTTATAAATAAATAAAGCTTTCAAACAATAAATTTATTATTATTATTATTATTGTTATAAAACTTTTCTTCATCACTGACATTGTGTTAAACCGACCTAACCTTCAGTGTTGAAGAGCATCACTGAGAGCCCGCAGTGTCAGACTGTCAGTCTCAAATGTAGCATTTGCCGTAGATGACCCAACTGTGGCACGTCACCCACGCCCACTGGCACAACTTTTCTGGCTACACCAACACGATCTGCACTCATCACACATCCAACTCAAAAGATTTGGCTTTGCACAACTTCATCCTCTTCCCCAAAGGAAATTAAAGTTACAGTGGCGTGTGGTCACTTTTACAGAAAGGCAGCCTGTTTCTCTTCCTCATCGCTTTCACTTTTCTGCTCTCCTTGCTGACTGTAAAACTGAAAAATGACATTACTAAACTTATCATCTAAGTGTTTACCATTAGTTGCAAATGCTGGGTGCTGGGAGTGGTTTTTTTTGGGGTTTTTTTTCCAAAAATACAAATAAAACACTATGAACTGCATGGAAGAAAATGGATTGATGCAAACTAATTAGTAAAATAGTTTCAGCCTTTTATGTGCCACCCATCCCAAATTCCAGCTTTTTAAGTGCAGGGAACAGCTATAGGCCTGTTTGTGTTATTCTCTTTTTCCACTTATTCAGATTTAGGCTATAACTTAATTACCAAGCTCCTCTCATGTGAGGAAACTGCACAACATTATAAAGAACATCTTGAGTGCTGTTTAATGAACTATACATATAGAAAAGGCCATCTTTTTTTTCTCTGTGCTGCTGTATGCTAATTACCTCCATGTCCCACATAATATGCACTTAAAGTCAGCTTCAGTGTTTGTGATGTGGATTACTTTTTGGAGAAATTCTAGGTGCATGCGCGTTACTGATAGTAATAATGAGACATGCCATTATCGATGAGCAAAGAAACTGTTAGCTTAGAAATTTTGAATTTTTAGCACAATTCTTAATTTTTAGCAATTCTTCGCACAAAGCAGGTCCACCAGCAGCGTGGTTGACCGTGTGATTGAATTCAATTGTTGTGAAGGACATTGTGTTCTACTGCCGAGTGATTCTTGCACACAACCTGCTGCTCTACCCGTAAAAACATCTCAGACTGCTAGAACAATGTAATTAACAGCACTGACAGGCCTGTGCTTCCACACCTTCGCTACACCACTTCTTCCTGTTATATTGCTGCCATAAAGTTTTGCTGCAATGTCCTAGTTGGAAAACACATAGCCCCACATATAAAGTCTTTCATCTGCTGCCACTGGTAACTGATGGGATTTTTTGTTTCAACGGAGAAAGTTAAAGCCAGAAATCTCAGCAGCCTGGGCCAGTGATTGTCATGTTAATTAAAAATCCATCAAGCCAGTCCAGATATGTGATCATTCTGCATCACGAAGGCAGTAAAAATCATACGCAATGCTCATTTTAAAAAGCAAAGCAAAAGGGAGAAAGATACAAGCAAACCAGAAGGCAAACAATCAGTAATACAACAATGGCACAGAAGTAAATGCCAAAAATAAGACGTGTGGGTGGGAAAATGCAAAGCAACATGTGAGTGCAAGGCCAGTGTGCAAAGGTAGCCTAAGGTTTTTGTAATGATTTAAACGAACCGAGAGACTCCGGGGAAAGAACAAAGCCAAAGGCCAGAATAGAATATTTTGACATTTCAACACAGATCGCCAGCATGAATGCAAAGTGGTTATATTCAGTGGAATATTTTAATAAATCTTGTGGGCTTAAAGCCAGAGATTACTGTAGTGGTGGTGTAATTCAGCAAACCACGACCTTGAACTAAGCCAGTCTGATCCGGTGTCAGAGACATGAGGACAATTAGCATACAGTGGCATTGAGAAAAAAGATGGCCTTTACTTTATGTATAGTTCATTAAACAGCACTTAAGATGGGCTTATTAATGTTGTGCAGTTTGCACACATGAGAGGAGCTTGATAATTGAGTTATAGCCTAAATGTGAAATGTCAAATAAGAGGACGATGCACACAGAACTATAGCTGTTCCCTGCACGTAAAAAGCTGGAATTTGAGAGGGTTGAAACGCAAAAGGTATTTCCAAATTTTTAAATATAACTGAAGCTATTTTAGTAACTAGTTTTTATCTATACATTTCCTTTTACTTATCCAATCCAGGGTCATGGGAAAAATAACACATAAGGTTATACAAATATGTCTTAAGTTTAGCAACTTTAAAATTGAATTTGAAAAAAGCAACCAGTGAAGCAGGAAACAAGACTCGCTCTGCAGAGGAACTGAAACAAGCTCCTATAAGCGTACTCAGTGTAAACAATACATCTGTTTTAGGCTCATGATATAATTAGTTTTGCTCCTGTAAGTGCTTGGGTTGTGAGAAGCACTGTTTATGTACTTATAATGTACCTGAGATAGAAAATAAAAAGCAGGCAGGATATCAGGGTGAAAGCATGTAACAGCAAACATGGACACAATCCCTTGTAGTTAAACAACAAAATTTGGGAGTGCATTCCCAAGTGAAGAAAATGTGGAAACAAAGTGATTCAGAGTCTTAGGGCATCACACCAAGGGGGAAACCGAACCAGAATTCCATTTAAAGGGACAAATATGACACATATCTATTCAGCCAATCACATGGCAACGCTGGACAGATTATATCTCTCGGCTGGCCTGGGAACGCCTTGGTGTTCCCCCCTGATAAGCTAGAGAGGTGGCTGGGAAGAGGCAAGTCTGGGCTTCTCTGCTTAGGCTGCTGCCCCCGCGACCCGGCCCCGGATAAAGCGGAAGAAGATGGATGGATGGACATGGCAACATTTAGGTCTGTACTTAAGGTCAGGGATGACCCACTGAAGTTCAAAATGAGCACCTGAAAGGAAAAGGAAAGCGATTTATGTCTGAGTAATATCATAGTACCTATCAAAGTTTTGCCTCGATATCATTATATAACATTTATCAGAAGAAAATAAGTTTTATGCTTGTGGTGAGAAAGTGTTCACAGGCATGTGAGGTAAGTTGATGCCTTATTGTGAAGGGCAAATTACAATCCATCCATTAGGTCATGTTGGATAATATTTGTGGTACTAAAGAAACAAAATGTTGATGTACACATAGCACAATGAAGTAAGATTAAACCCTGAAGGTAGAAGTAGCATATTGTTCCAGGTGCCTGGCTGTGCAGCAAACACTCGAGCTTAGGTGTAGGTGGTGGTGCTTCTTTTCCTTTCCTGAACTTTTGTCTGACAGTGTATGGCTGCACATAACATGCTAATCTTCTAGGCGGAAAGTCTAAAAATACTCAATCATTAGGAATACATCTTTATGTATGTAACACACTGCAGGAGTGTGGAGTGCTGCTAAGAAACTCCCATAGTATCTAGTTAATAGTGTTACCCCTCACTGCACTAAAGCAATGACTATCCTCCCCTGAAGCCTCTGAGCAGTTTGGTGCCGTGCGCACCACAGGCAAGAATTTTAAACAGGTGTTTCTTGATTGAAACAGTTTTTTTTTTTCATCAGATTTATACAGTTGTACTTCAGGGCTGGATTTTTACAGATAAATTATTTTAATCAGCCAACTTACATGCAGTAGGAATATTAAGATGTAGGTACAAGTATGACGAATGTGTCCTGGCTGTTGCCCTGTCCCTTCTGCAGGGCACTGAGATTGGGGAGTGATGATAATAAATTTTTCCTTCACTCAAAGGAAACTTCTCTCAGAGCCTGCAGGTGGATGATGGGTGGAGTTTGAGCTGAAGCAGCGATAATAAAGTTAGCCTTATATGACTGTTTAACCCAGCAAATGGGTTGCTGGGTACGTAAAATGCTAATTTGAAATCACCACCACACAACCAGAATTGCATTTTGCCTTCAACAGTATTAACAAATGAAATGAAATTAGGCAGTTAGTGTCCATCAAAGTTTAAGGCAACAACAAAGAGCTAGAGTGTAGAGCTAGTTTGTTGTTTAATACAAAAAAGGGTGTTCTCTACTTGGTGCTTATTCCAAAAGAGAGAAAAAAAGCAGTTAAAAACTAGATTATAAAAACTATAATTCTATGTATGCTTTTATTTTCCTAGGATTAGGAAATCATCATTGGCTTCTTTAAGATCACTTGAACTAGACTATACTTTACATGATTTAATGGTGACATTTTCACTTTCTTCTTCCTTTTGGCTGTCTGTGCTTAAAAAAATGAATAAATAAAATAAAATTCCAAGTTTGCATCTAAAATGCTGAAACCTCAACTGACTCCTCAAAACACAAAGCAATTTATGCTCAATTTATTCAGTTTGTTGCCTCTGATTTATCCTGGCTCCCAGCAACAGCTGTTGCCAACCTTTAAATGTAATGTTTGAAACTATCCGACTCAAACTTTGTAACATTTTAATTTTGAGATTACCTGAGGTGACTGCATCAGACTCATAAATGAGGTTTAAAAGCCCCTGTTCCTTTAATTTTTTAGCTTATAGAGCATCTCCACATTAAAAGAGTTTGAGGTTCGTCATAGAAATGTAGATTGTTAAAGTCAGTGAAAAAAGCAGAAGACGTCACAAAACAAGTGTGTGGAATCCACATTTAGGCATTTATTCAAAATGCCTAAAAATCTGGAATAAGTGCCCAAAAGTCCACTCATTTGAAATATTTGCACACTACACAAACTGAGTAATGCTCCGTAAATATAAACAAGGGCACTGCTGCTCTCCCTTTTGTCTTCTTAACGTGAAGCATGGATTGCTTTTAGAATTACAATTATGAAATTGTTTTTCCACATTCAGAGTTTTAACTCAACAAATAAGAGTCACGTTAAGGTTGATCTATGCGCAGTACTTATTTTGGTCAGGTTGTGTCTATCTGCAGCCACTTGGGCTCTGGGTTTCTCACAAAAGTGAGAATAAAACAGAAATATCAGTCACTCAACAATGTTTAGTTCCTGCATTTCAGGAAAAATAACTGTGACTTGGGTGCACATCCTTTCATTTATGTATGAACAAAACAAAAATCATAGATTTTTGAAGAAACCTCCGTAGTTCCCATGTGTCATGCTAAGGTTAAGCAATAAAGTCAACCAAGGTGGTGAGTCCTGTCTCCTCTGAGAGTGGTACAATTTACAGCTAGGCTCATAAGGGTTTTTCTTTTTTCATTATTTTTGTCTGTATACCACCACAGTGGATTGGATCAAACAATCAAGGTTTGATTGAACTGCAGACTTTCAGTTTTTATTCATAGATTGTAACAAAAGTATCCCCCCAGAGCTCAAATTGGGACAATTGTCAAACAGGCTGTTTCATGACCAGGTGAAGCCTGGCCCCTTGTTATTTCAAGCCAAATTAAGCAAATAAAAGAATTTGAGCTCAGTGCAAGTATTGAACTTATATTTTGCAACTTTTGACTGGAACGCTCAATATGAGGTTCATAAATATGGTGATGTGAATAAAGACTGGCATTATTAGACTGAACAAATAACATAAACTTATCAAAAGTGCAAAAGCTTTAGGACAGTCCAAATGAACAATCTACTGTATTCTCTGAAAGAAGAATTGGCCAGCTCAGCAAGTTGCAAAAGACTGCAGAATACAATTACAGTGGTCGATTGCAGAAATATTGCAGAGTTATTATTTGTGGTCAACCTACAGTGGGCTTACTCACAAAAACACAGTGGTGCACGTGTAGGCTGGCCCATATGGGTCCCATAGCAGTTATCCCTTTTGGGCTCCAAGAGGGTTTTCTATTAAAAACCCATGGTGGGCCCATGATGGGTGCATAGGTCTACAGTTGGCCCACATGGACATCTATGGGGCATGATTGGTGGGTGCATCATTGGGCTGATGATGCTGAAAAGATGAAAATATGAAGAACGAAAGGTCATGATCTGAAACCTGAAGATGCAACTGTTGATAGAAGTGGCAGGAATCTTGAAGCGCAGAGGGCTATACTCTCTGCTCAGATTCAGTCAAATGTTACAAAATGGACAGTGCTTCACAGTGTCAGTGGATAATGATCCCAAGCATACTGTAAAAAAATGCAACCCAAGAGTTTTTCAAGCAAGGAAATGGGATATACTTATAGCCAACTCACCTAATCTAAGCCCTACAGAGTATGCTTGATAGTGATCAAAGACAAAAGACAAAAACAAGCAGCAACTGAAGGTGGGTGTAGTAAAGGCACTGAACACAGCATTTGTGCCATGTCCATGGGCTCCAGACTTCAGGCAGTTATTGACTGGAAAGGTTTTTAATTTTATTAACTATTAAAAATAATCTTTATATTTAACATTATGTTATATTTGAGCACTATAGTATATTAAGGCAACATTACACAAAAATGACTCATTGTCCAAATATTTATGGACTCGACTGTTTAGCTCCAACACGTCATTAAATATTAACATCTTCCGAGGGAACAAACAAATGAGCTTAGAGTTTGGCTAATAAAGAATAATCCCAGCCTTATTTTCAAAAACAGAGAAAAAAAGGTAAATTATTAAATGGTGTACAGTCTACCTAGCTAACAGTTCGTCTTGATGACAGCAAACAGACTGTGAAGTCATTTTTCTCAGTTTCACTACTTTGACACAGTCACTGCCCTTTGGCTCTCTGCAGCAGTACAGTTAGACTGATCAGTTCGGCTAAAACTTTCTGTGCCTCGTTGCACTCAAGGAGCTTATACCCCCGCTGTGAGGCAGCCACAGAATCTGCTCTCTAATAACAGCAGCGGTGACGCAGCACAGAAGCTTGATTCCTGACCGGCAAATCAGCGTGACAGCTACTTTAAGCCGCACATCGCTGCTTCAGGCCCCCTCTGTCATTGCCGATGCCGCTGTCCCATGTCACTGAGAGGGACTGTGTGGTGAATTAAGATTCTTTAAAGTACTGTATTACACAGCATGACTGAACCACCCAGTTAGAGTGAGAGCTGGGGAGATGGTGGCTAAACTGTTGGCATGGACTCATGAATGTGCAATAGTAGCTAGAAAACATTGTCTGATTAAATCAAATGCTAATATTGTAGGTTTTGAAATGAAATGAAGCAAACTGGAAATAATGCGATTATAGATTGCATTAAAAAAAACAAACAGCAGATCACGTTATGACCAAATACTGGATATTATCCATATCATCCATCCATTTTTTCTGGTTATCCAATTCAAGAAGGTGGGAAGCCTGGAGCCTATCCCTGCTGTCCTGGAGCAAGAAGTGGCGTATGCCCTGGATAGGCTGCCAGTCTGTCACAGGGCTGACACAGAGAGACAGACATAAATTCACAATCGCAGTGATACCTATGACTAATTCACAATTACCAGTTTACCTGACATGCATGTTATCTGACTGTGCAAGGTAGGACTCAAGCCACCTTGTGAAGACCACACCACCTTGTCGCCCAGTATTAACCGGAGATGGGCATTACTGCAATCTGATTATTTTTTTCACGTAATGAGCAATGTAAGGGATTACTATTGCAAAAAAGTAATTAGATTACTGTTACTTTCCAGTAGGAACACTGCGTTACTACGTTACTAAACCGTCATGATTTTGTTTGTGAGAGTGTCTCATGACAATGACGTTGCGATGTCCGTGGCAGCAACAGATGTGTTGTGATCGGATAACATGGATTATAGAATTGATAATAGAATTGGGCTGAAAGGTCTACTGCTTTATTACGTATTCAGATTGTGTATTATGTTTTTAAAAAGTAACTAAGTTACCAAGTAATGAATTACTTTTGAAAATAAGTAATCAGTAAAGTAACAGAATTACTTTTTTGGAGAAGTAATCAGTAATTAGTTACTAATTACTTTTTTCAAGTAACTTGACCAACACTGGTATTAAGTCAGTATTTGTGCTATATCTGTATCAGCGTTCAGGTTAAATAAGATTTCTCTTTATCCCAAAATTAATTTCTATAAACAACCTTAGTGCATTGTATGTTCGTACTATACATGTTTGTACACATAAAAATAAAAAGTTCATTAAAAAATACATTAAAAAACCCTGTTTGCTAACAGTTATCATAGACACATTATTTTTCTCTTTTTTTTCAACCTTTAATTCTACTTTTTTTATCGCCTTAAATGTAATGATGTATTTAACTGTAGATCTGTCAAAATGCGAGATAAACAGATGGCAGCAACAACTGCTGTTATTTTGCTACAGCTTGATGAAGTCAGATTACCTTTCACAATCTGCCTTTTCAATGAGAGACAGATTACAACATGTTAGATAAGGATGCATCTCTCTGCCTTTCGAGAGGTCAGTGGTCTGTTAGCAACTGGATGACTGCTGTTGATATAAAGAAAATCATGATTCTGCAACTAAATGATCAGCTTCTCACTTCAAGCTTTTCAGAAAGACTTGCGGGACATTTTGGGGAAAGTGTGACAATTACCCTCAGAAGTGTTTTTTCCACTTTAAAAATCAAAGGTTTCAGCTACTCTGGCTTTTGCATAAAATGATACATCACACCAGCTATTGTACTGTGGAATGGATTTTTAATCATCTGTGAACATTTTCTCCATTTATCTTGTAATATTGAAATAAAATATTCCTTGCATATTACAAAAACGCTATAAATATTCAGCACTTTTGGGTCCCTGTTTCTCTGTAATCGTAAGTCATTTATCTGAGGTTATGGGGGTTCAAGTGGAGCATGTTAGTGCAATGAAATGTTATCCTTACCTTGATCTCACACACACAAGATCAGTCCGCATGATCGGAACAAAGTAGGCTAACAATTAATACTAATCCCATCGCTTCTGCTTGCAGCTCTGATGCTGATTGTTATCAATGGGAGGCAGCACGTTGGAAATGACACATCTTTAATCATGAGTGGGAGGCAGGCTCCAACCTTATGAGGATTTTTGGTACAGGAGAAAGGTAATTAAACTACAAGCTGACAGTGTAAAACAGGGGCGGAGCGTGGGGGTGGCTTACTGGGCTTAAGCCCGGGTTGTTTTGTCAGAAGCCCGGGGTCTTTTGGAGTGTAATTTTTTCATAGTTAGATGCCTGGCTGACAACTGTATAAAACAAAAAGTACACACAATATTCGAAGCACATAGTGCACACTGTGGGAATTTACGACTGTGCGTGAATCCCCCCTGATATTGGTATGATCCGAGCTCAGGCACTAAGCGACTGAGCGAGAGGGCGGGGCAGCTGCTGCCAGCAGTGAGTGCGCTGTTGGAGAAACGGAGCCAGCCATACTAAGGAGAGCTTAAGTTTGACCAGGTACCAAAGCAAATCATTCCTACTGTACAAATAATGTAAATATGACGGTGCATCATGAAAGATTGATATCAAACTGATCACTTGACCAATATTACGTTACTCGCTCTTCAAGTGAATCAACAAATGGCGAAATGAAAAGCCGAACAAATGCTATTTTTTTAAGAGAGTCTTAGCTTACGTGTGTTTATTTCATATTTTCAGTTCTTACCCTCCCCGACTAAATCGGTTTCAGTTATGTACTGAAATATAAGAATGGACATTAGAGGGTTCTTTCAAAGAAAAAAGTCAGGTAAATGTTATTTTATATATTATGCTTTGTATGTTGTTCAGTATATTTCTATGCAAAACAAGAGGGATTTCAGTACACAGCAGGATATTCACATTTGTAACCAGATATTTACATACACTTTAGGGAGAAAACATAAAATATTTTTACTGTACAACATCAATTTAGAGTAAACTTTTGTTTTAGATAAATATTGAAATATATTTTGAATTAGTTAAATGTCAGAATAAAGAGAGAGAGAGATCTATTTTTATCACTTTCATTAAATTTAGGAGTACATATACACTAAGTTTATTGTTAATTAATAAGAAAACTCCAGACGATTCCATTCTGAGCTGAAGAAGCTTCTGATAGGTTAGTAGAGTCCATGTGAGTAAAGTGGTGGCACAGCTGTGGATGCATATAAGGCAAAACACAGAGCCTGTTTCTTTGAAATGGGAAAACCAAGCGATATCAACCAAAACACCAGAAAAAGAATTGTGGAGCTCCATAAGTGTGGCTCAATTTTGAATACAATTTGGTGCCATTTACAATTAAGAAATACAGACAGTTTCTCTCTTTACTCTTAAAGTTAACAAATATGTTTTTTATATTTATCAATCAAAAAAAATAAACATTTAGTCTGATTTGATGTTGCAATTAAAAAAGTGTTTGTGTTTTGATCTGAAGAGTTTGTAAATATCTGGTTTCACCTGTATATTTGATGATTGTCAGCACACAGAGGGAGAGAGAGGAACAGAGAGGGAGATGGAGAATGAGGACAGAACAGAGATGGAACAAGAGCAGGTGAGACACACATGTTAGTCAAATGGTCGTTTGCCAAAAGTATCACTGTATCATAGGTCCTCATGTATCTCGTACCTAGTGTTTCTTTTTAGGTTTGTTATTTTTCAAATTCTATATTTATTAAGTTTTGCAGGCTTGTTTGCACAACAAGGCTAAATAATTATATAAACTTTTCTCAATCTAAATAGTGGACTTTGGTAGAATTAAACAAGTGTAGTGCAGGTCTATGATGATTTTTAGTGCTACTATCATCTAGTTCTGATTGTGGTTCTGTCTTGGTTAAATCCCAAGTACTCCTGATTTTGAACTCTTGTAGTCCTGTTTTAATTCTGGATCAGTTCTGGGTCTGGTTGAATTGGGGTTTAGTCCTCATGTCTTGATACAGCCCTGACCTTGTTCTGCCTTGCTGCTTAATTAAAAAACTAGTTTAAGGTGTCCTGCACATGTGATATATATTTTTCCCTATAAGAAGACATTCTTTTTTGAACAAAACTCAAAACAGAGCCTATTAATCTTTCACTCATTTCTAACCCCCCCCCCCCCCCCCCCCCAAAAAAAAAAAAAAAAAAAATCCCACATGCATACTACCCTTTTGGGCTAAGCCCCGGGTGTTTCAAATGTCTGGCTCCGCCTCTGGTGTAAAAACACTTCAGTTTGACCTCACGCTGCCTTGCCGACTGAAAGCAACGACCCTCAAATCCCACAGGAGATTCTCCAGTTAAAAAAAGGTGCCAGAGCCAGACTAAATAAATAAAACAGCAGCTCTCGGGTTACGCAGTGTCTTTAGCCACCGGCCTGTATCACATAACATACACATAGTGTAAATGTACCGATACATACACACATAAAAGACACACATAGTGCTTTTCTGTGTATATATCTCAACAGGTAGGCCTGTGTGAAGGCAGAGCCACACATGTGCTTTCACTTTGCCATATTAATGAGGCTCCTCACTCATTAAGCTGATGGAAACTTGCAGTCTTAAACTAAAACTTCGACTTATTATAACATAAAGACAAAGAGTTGTATTTCCAGGTAAAACTGACAATAAGATCACCTGAAATGCCCCCCCTCCAAACCTTTTTATTACAGAGGAAAATTGAGTCTCCTTATCTGTTCGGTGTGCAAACGAGTAGCTTGTTTGTGTTTTTGGTGTTGTTTCTCTTGCTGTCAGTAATTTCTCCGGCTTCATTCATAGAATGGAGTTTCATAGAAATGAATACACAGTGCACAGCATGGTCATTCTTTAAAGGTAGCATCAGGCTTTAATGTAATCTTAAAATGAAATCTTAATGCCTCAACAGTTCATAGGAGCAAGCACCAGCCAAAATGTAATCACTTTCCCAAAGTATTTCCAAAGTCAAGGTGAGAAAACTCAAATTGCTCTTTACATGAGTACACACACACGCGCACACACACTCGCAACCACACACCCTTTAACATGCGGCTCCCTTTTGTTTATATTAATAAAACTGTCTGTAATTTGTAGGTATGGGTTGCATTTCAGCACATCCTCTGTAAGCCCCACAGAGAAAGTTAATCTCCCTAACTCAACCCAAACTCTCTCAGCTTCAGCCAACCTCGAAGTTTCTCTCACTCTCTCTCATTCTCACCCAAACACACACACACACACACACACAAAATTTCACACACATTCAGACAGTCCCATTAGGGGTTACTGAACAGCCCAAGGCTCCCCATGTCAGTGGTTCGATATAATGAAGAACATGCGGTTCAGTCAGAGGTTGGTATCTTTTTGCGTGTGTGAACCTACCGGAGGTTGTTGCTTAGTAGTTGATCGCAAGAAAGTCTGAGAGTTATTTGGAGACCATAGGGATGAATATTTAAACAAGTTAACAGCATGAGAGCGACACTGGTGAGAAGTTTCCCACGATGGCCTTGAATGTACTGAATTGTTGCAGGTCTGTAAGAGATGTTGACCTTATAAAGGCCTGAGATATAATTACTTAAATATAATCTGATGGTGGCAAATATTTAAAGTTGGAGAAGATTTATGAACATCTTTGTTTAGAAATGATCCAGTATATTAAAGTGTCACTTGTTCAAGTGTTTTAGAAATTCCCTGCAAAGCTTTGTTGTTTTCTAGATCAGTTTCCTCAACATTACACAATACAATCAGGACTATTGTTATTTCCTTCAAGGTCATAAAAGTAAAAGACTGTGCAGCAATTTCGATTTGGCTGTTTTGCTCTGTTCAAGGACCTCCCCACCCTTTGACATGCTTACATGGAAAGCATAAGGTGGGGAAAGCATTAGCAGAACACAAGCAACAGAGAAAAACTTACAATAGATTAAGCTTGACTGAGTCAGGACAACATCGTGCAAATGTGAACTGTAGGCAGGCTAAAAAGAGTTAGGGACTGTTTAAATATAAGATTTGTCCATTGGATGGGTAGTATAGTTACAGCTAAACCATCAGCTGATATGTGCTGGCATTGAGATTAGCTGATCTCCCAGTATTGCAGCTCTGTTTGACTTTGTGCCTTGCCTGAATAAAAGAAATAATAATCATAAAAAAACATTGACATAATGACATATTTAAAATGATTTCTATTGTCAGTTTACAGCAACTTGTTACCAGTTTTTGGACAATTTCCTCAAGGATGTATGTTGGCTGCCACAGCTTAGAAAATATAGTCCCCATTCTTAATGTTACACCTTAATGACTGGTTAGTTCCTGTATCTAACCACGGACAACAGTCAACACCTATTTGAATCAGCTAAAACTTACATTTGAAATAAAATATGGGACCGAATGAATGCAAAGAATAATGGTCACACTGCTGGAGTAACCATTTTATAGTGCACAACAGATTGTATACCTAAACTGTGCTTAAGAAAAGTCAGGATCTTGAAGCAATTATCATACCACAGCACTATAGCCTTCGTCATCATAATTTCTTGCTACAGAACAATCACGCATTAAAGACAGAAGAGAAAACAGAGCTCTGGATTCATTAGATGCTGACAGTAAACAAACATGTAGATTCCATCCCTAAGAGAAGGCCCCAAAACGTTGCCAGATACGAAATGTGACTGTCACGCACATGTGGGCTGTAATTTGAACTCGTGGGCTTATGTATTGTTCAGCACCAGCTGAATCACGTCTGTGCAGCTCTGAGCACTGAGAGAACATGACAACAAGATGCACATCAAAATAATATTTGAAGGGCTTTTATTAGGTCTCCTGGGACTGGTGTGACACCAGTGACGGTAAAGTCACACACGCTGTGGGGAGTTCAGTCGGTAGAAAAGCAGCTCTTTGACCTTTCTCTCTTTGTGTAATCAATTAATATCAATTTAAGAATGGTGCTGGATTAGTAAATTAACCTATCTTAATAAATATATAAATAAACAAAAGAAAACACTGTTGCATGACAAGGATCAGAATGTTTTTGCCTTTTTTTCCTGAACATCCAAACTGAATTGTAAGCTATATATATATATATATACACACACACATACATACAGAAAACACTGTTGTAAAATATTTGTGAGGCATTATCATTCTGTGTTGTTACACCAAGGTGAATTGGAGCACACAGTATTGTCTCTTCATGTTCTGACAACTTAATAAAACTCCTCATAGACCTATAGTCTTTCACTGGCCTTTTTTATTGCCCCTATCACACCTAAGGCTTTTTTCCCAATGCATACACGATAAGCCAGTTTTGTTTGTCAAAGATAAAGCTCAGAGTTCACTCAGTTTTTTGGATTTGTTTTGGGCTTTTTTGTATTTTTGCTTCTGAGGAGAAACAGTGACAGAACAGATTAAAGGTTAGGGGGTATATAAGAGTGAGAAGTTGGTATAAGTCTGTACATGTGTGTGCTCTTGTTTTGCAACCCGCTTGTTTGTATATATGTTTGTAACTAGGTAACCTATTACTAGGTCTGCAACTCGTCAAAAAAAGGTGTAAAACCGAATATCTACAATATTTTATGTCTCTAACAAATAATTGCAGCAAGGTTGTCAGCAGACTAGGACACTCCAATTTAAGATTTGGAGGCACTGCTTCGACCAAAAATGGTCTAGTCTTGGGTGGATTTTGCAGGTAGAGATGTTCTTGAAGAGTCATGCTCTCTGCTTCATTTATGACATAACAACAGGATACAATCAAAAATCTCTGAAAAAATTACAAAAATAAAATTTAAGTGTTTATAATATTCAGGTCTTCCCCTCTCCTAGTGAACCTCTGGAATGCGGAGCTTCAGATTGCTTAATGAAGATAGTGTTCTGAAAACATCAAAAATTAGCTTTAAATTAAATTTCACAATGAATTGTGATGGGGCTTTCTCTTTACCAAGATACAGAGATTGCATTTCTCCTCCCAAAGACAAACTGTTGGTGTGAATTCTATTCAAATCTGAGGAAGAACAGTTGGCAAAAATGTTGTCACGTGTGCCGGGAGCCACCTGGCTGACTGCACATTAAAAAGGCAGAAGTTAATTGGCCATGTAAACAGAAACATCACTGGTCAGACCCACTTACCAGATGTGACTTTGTCTTCCCGTTACAAGTGAAAATTAAGTTTAAGAATTGCTGTCTTTATGCAGCGGACAGCGCTGGAAGTGTTTCTGAGGTGAACAAGGAAGCAACCTTGAAGGGAAGATCAGCTAAATTTAAATAAGGTATGTGTTGATTGTTACGGGTGACGTGAAGGTCCTTTTCCCCTCCCCTTTTGTTACACTGACATTAGGACAATAAACTATAAAGTATTATGTTGAAAAGCAGTATGTTAATCCTGGCTTTCAATACATCCATGGCAAGAGAAAACAGGGAAGTCAGCTTTGGCAGACAAGAGGACCTCGATACAAAGATCATAATTTCTGTGTAAATGAACCCCAAAGAACTAGTTTCAATAGGGATTAACAAAGTGCTTTGGAAAACAACATCGGTTTTATGAAACTGAAAAACATTTTTGTTCAAATAAATAGTAAATAAGGGTTTTAAAATAAGGGGTTAAATAGGTTATTAACCTCTGCCACTTCACATTGCAGCATAAAATAACCATACGGTACACCCGCAGGAGGTTGATAGGGTTATTATACTGTAATTTGTGATGACTAAATGTGCTTAATCCAATCAGTGTCGAGAGTTTTGACTTTAAAAGCTTTTCACGGAAAAAAAAACAACATTTAGTTAAAGAAGGAAGGAAGAATGTTTCAGGGCTATTGTCCGTCCAGAGATGCTCTTCTGCATGCCTCAGTTGTAATCAGTGGTTATTTGAGTCATTATTGCTTCCCTACAATCTGACTTCAACAAGATATTATTTTGTAAAACTTTGCCTCAGGGTATATATATTTTTTTCAAACCATTCTCTGTAAATCGTGGAATTGTTTAGCTGGAAAATCCCAGAGGACAGGAACAGTTTCTTAAATACTGAGACCCAGTCTGATACCAACAACCAACCAACAGCCTTCTCCACTCAAAGATGTGACCTAGTATTTTATTAAGTAGTCTAAATATTTTTGCAATTGCTTTTAGGGGTCAAGATGCTAAATTGTGATTGCAAAATATGGGCATTGTTTTTGCACATGTACATACAACACATTTCTGACTATTACATTTGTAGTAACCTCTTGTGTCTATATTGCATGCACTGCGGTAAGTTCTTTTTTGTTTTCTGTCCTGTCAGTTAGTTAATTGCGTTCACCTGACACCTCAGGTGTTAATTGGTTTCCTGATTAAGTGGCTAAAATTACAAAAGCAGCAGGGCTCTGAATGCTAAAGACCATTCAGAGGACCTACTGAAGGAAAATGTACAAAATAGACCAGTATAACAGTCTAATTTAACATTAGGAGGACAGTACACCACACAGGTACCTAGTATGTCAAAAGTAAAAGGATTAATAAACTGAAAGTACAGAAATTCACAGAGAATCTTCAAGGCACTGTCACATTTGACTAGTTTAGACAGGTAATAAAGACAAGAACTAATCCATTGTCAACTAGAGAGCATGGCTGCATGTGTGTTTGTGCATGTATATACAATGCATGTTTGTATTTCCTTGCAAAATGAATGAATGAAAGAGAGAAGATTTATGTCAGACTGATACAGACTCTAGGCTGGTCTGTGTTTGTCAAGTGTCCTGACAGCAGACAGACTGATGAGCTTTCAGATTCTGAGGCTAAATAAAAACTGACTCAAAGAAATGACAGGCTTGTAATGGAAAATCATGACAAGCTCTAACTAATCAGGAAAAGTGAATGTGGAACCGCTTTTGAAGCAAAAGCCTCTGTCTAGAAAGTTTCAGTACTTAGAACTTGTAGCTTTTCTAATCTTGTTTTCACAGAGTTGCCAGAATTTGATATACTTGGTGAATTGTGGAAGATTCTCTAGTTAAAACCTTAAACTGGAGTCCTGTCATTCCTTTTAGTGGAGCCGGTCCATTAATGTACTCCACGTATGTCTACTATCTACAACACAAATTCAATACAAAACATGATAAACATACAAACCACTTTGACTAACACTTAATGCCACACATCATTAATGCTGAACTGCTACTGTTCCTAATTATCTCTGTCCCAAAAACAGTGGCACAGTATTTGCACCACATTTCAGGCCATGGACACCAACTGTGTGTTTTTCTTTAAAAGTAAATCTTCTGTATAAAATGTAAATAAAACATACAACACATATTCATGACATACTTTTGGACGAAATGGAACGACCCACAAAAGCAACTGTGACTGTGTTATTATATAATATTCTTCAACATATTAAATACGAATTAATGTCATCCCTTTCAACCACTCCCTAATGCCCCAAATTCATTAAAACAAAAACTGTATTTTTAAACCAGCAGCAGCTTTGTGATTGTTAGAACCTGCATGCAAATATTTCATGAGCAAGCTTCTTAACATTGTATCTCTAACACAATTACAGCTTACAATGCGCAGCTAAAGTCTCACAAATGTGGTTGTGTTATGCTTAAATAACTGTTGTTAAGTCATGGTTGTGAGGCAGAGACGATGAGCCAATTAAAGGCCGGGGTATCTAATGAGTAGGTGCTCTCACTGGGGAAGAAAACCACATTAAAATGGAATTATAGAGCAAATTTTTGATGCGTCAGGGTTTTGATGTGTCATGTGACAATATCATAGGGCACTATATAGTGTTTGAAGTTTACCTTTTAAATCCCGTTACAGTAAATAAGTTTGAACACAACCCAAGTCATCTTTGGGTGTCGCATGGGCGCTATTGCCTTCTCAGGTGTGAATAAAGACTTATCCTGGGCAACTTCAGTGGCACACCATTGTTCGCCACTGCTGTCTGTGCAACGACAAAGCGTGTAATAGATATGCCAGTCCACTGTGTCCATTTCACACATTGCCTGCATGGAGCAAGGCAACTTCTGCATGCATGCACATTTCATATTTTGAACAGGCTAAGCATGAAATGGACATGGTGGACCAGCGTATCTATTATATGTTTTGCCATGATACTGGGTTGGTCTGTGTTAAAAGTCCCCTGGTTATGCACAAGGCCTATTTATTCATCACAATGGCAAATTAAAAGCAAGAAACTAAACAAAGTAACTACAAGTGAGGAAAATAAGTGCAGTATGTGCAGTACAACTCTCTTAACCCATGTGTCTGTTACACATCTTAAATATTAATCTGAAACACCACACTTATAAAGGTTTCTGTGAACTATAACCCTCTCATTATATTTACACTGACCTCAATAAACTCACACAAACAAGGATGTGTTGGATTGCACAGCTAGATTTCCCTCAAATGCCACTGACATACATCATCATTAAAGACACCTTTTATCCTAGGTCTCTTTATCCTTTGCCATTCATTTCCATTTGCTAATGCAAAGATAGAGCACTGTAATCATTTGCCTGTCACTCAGTTTTACAATCATCCTAAATGCATGTCTCTGTGATCACTGGAAGAAGCTTTTAGCGAGCCACTTTTCATGTCCTTAAGTGTATATTTTTTTTAACACAATCAAGATTTTTAATGTCTCATGAGGTGAAAAAGCCATTCAATTCAGATACAAATGTTTCCTTTTTTTTTAGTTTTAAAATTTTGGTTTAGATGAGCATAAAACTCTGTGTTCCGACTCTGTCCTTGTAAAACATTGCCAGAAAAGCCTTCTTGATTCTTTCAATTAAAGGCTTCTCGCCTGTGATGCATCAGCCACACATGAGTAAAATCAGTCCATTCGTTCACTTCATTAGTTTGGTTTGCAATTATTTCAGTAATATTATTCAGTAATGTCTTTACTTAAACCAAACAGTGATATTAAGAAGAGCGTACATAGTAGCATTGTGTGGTTTTTAAAAATGTTTTCTGTTATATTAATTATGTTTCTCTTTCTTGGAGTTACTGGGTTTGGGGAGGGGTCTGTTTCTTGTCTGGGCAAAATGTGTGGCCAAGGGCTGGGGACTTGAAAACGCAACAGCTGTTGAGCAGGAACAACCAAGTGCTTGTCAGAAATGGGGGTATTTTAGGTTTAGTTAGTATTGGCGTTTGTTTTGTTTCCCCCTATTGTGTGTAAATGGTTTGGCCAAACCACTATAAAGGTTACCCTCCTGTGTCTTTGTGCTCAGGTCAGTTTGTGAGTTAACTTGTGTCTATTTTGTTTGGTTAAGTTTTTGGAAGTTACTTTATGAGTAGAGTTATATGTAGTTGACCTTTTGTGGGTCTGCTAATCATGTTTTGAGCTTTGTCTTTTTTACCTTTTTCGAGGGGTTAAAATAAAAAAACAAAAACATTTTGAAGACATTTTTTCCTCTGTCCTCTATGCTTTTGCTGCTTGATCCCTCAAACTCTGGCAGATTAGGGCTTCAGATTGTACCAGACTTACAGCAGCCTCCATGATCTTTTGACTGAATTAAAAACAAGAAGAGCTGATGGGAGTTTTGAGGCTGACCCTAAAAATTTTTAGCATCTCAGAATGCCTTTGGTTTGAAAGTCAAAATGTAGAAAAAGTGATTTTAACGGTAGTTTCAGTCTGTCTAAAATAAATCCATCCATCAATTCGTCCTCTAGCTACCTCCCCTAGCATCCCCTAGCTAACTGTAGCTCATAATCAGTTAACTTATGGACTCATTTTCTGCAGAAGGACAATCTCAGAGGAGTAATAACAATCTATAAACATCTTCACCATTTTATCGATTTTAGATTTGTGTCGCATATATTTTAGCTATTCAGATTTGTTGTTTTGAATACTGGTACTAAATGGAAAAACTTAAAACAATAAATATTTATAAACTCCTTGATGTTTCTCACTTAGAGCCATAAATTGTTGAACTTTGTCAACATACACATGAACTTGTGTTTTCTTTTATGTCTTGCAATATATTGTGAACATTGCATTTCAGCTGTTTGCAACGTTTTTCACCAAAGAAGCAGTTGTACTTCTACAGTTTCATCATTTCAAGTGTTGCTTCCATTTGATGGAAAAGAAACGTAACAACTCTATGGTGTCACGAAGAAATGGCAACTTGATCTTCCCAATAAACTTTACTGAGCCAAGGCTTTTTCTGAGAAATGTTTCCTTCCAGTGAGCCTGAGTGATCCAGACTCTCTGAAAATATAGCGTGGCAACTTCAATCAGACAAACTGTTTCACCAGTGTGGGTGTGTCTGTCTGTGTTTGTGTGTGCATACAGAGACAGAGGAAAACAGCTTTAGTATCAATTTTTATATTATTATTATTATTATTTTTTTTTTTTAACTTAACTTAATTTTTAGTTAATTAATTTTTTAACTTAAAACCGAAGACATCTGGTCACGTTATCAGTTTTTGCTTTTAAGAGAACATTTAGCAGGCAGATTTGAATTTTGCAGTGCTATTCCCTCCTTATTACACAGGGAGTATCAGAGATATTGCCAGGTAATAACCACACATCTTTAAGTTACTTTTAATAGGTTATTCATATGTTATTAAATACAAACTGGCAGTTTTGTATTTTGCAGCTCTGTTTCCTGCTTATTACACAGAAATACCAGATTTAATTGAGCGGTAACAACTTAGGAATGACCACATTATTACCCTCTTGTTGCCCCCTTATTACCCAACTATTACCCCTTTATTACTGAGCTGTAATAGAAAATGCTACCGAACATTTTATTTAAAACTGAAAGAAGAGCTTTCTTGAAGCTGTACTAATTACACCCTGGTGTGTGTGTCTGTATAGGACAAAAGGGAGAGGATGAGTGAAGCCACATACCTGCACAGCGAGGAGGTCAGGGTGGATGGATGTGAAAACAAAAGATCATCATTAGTTAAGTTAGTAATTAAAAAAAATAAGTGGACATTGTCAGTGCTGCTGCCATGCCCTTCATTTGAGTAAAATCCTTTTTTATTTGCTAATGACTGAGAAAAATTGGGTGCCACTGTATTAGAAGCATTAAATCAAAAAACATTCACAGCTATGGGCAATTTCCAATTTCCAATTAACCTAACCCCACCAATTAAATGCTTTTGCATGTCTACACAAATACGGGGAGAACATACTAACTCCACACAGAAAGGACCTGGACAGATGGTGGACTTGAACTGAGTATGCCGGCTACACATACGTGAGAGACACGAGAGTTCTTCTTCGCTGATGTTTACTGTGCTTCTCTTAACGTACCACCATACCACTTTGGCCTGCAAGTAGACAAACCGCTGTAATTGGAACTTAGGACTTGTTATTTCTTCTTTAGCTTGACTTTTACATGGCTAGACCGTCACCATGAGCAACTTCTCTGACCTTTTTTCCAAAACAGTAAGTGACCTCTGCCCTTACCTTAAACTTACAAAATTAACCGGTTATTTTCCATGTATCAAATTAACAGTAGACCAATGTTAACATGCTCCACATAAAAATAAAGCATATAAAATAAAATACCTTAATTACATTATCATTAGAAGAGCTCTGCCTGGTGGTCAAATACTAACAGTCTAACAACTGTTACTCTGAGGATATTTTTGCTGTAAGGCAACAGTGCTAACCAGTGCACCAGCATGCTGCCCCCTCTACAATGTGTTTATGGTATTACTGATACTCATATATTATGTAGGGGAACACCAGCGGTTACACTTTAAATATGAATATATATTCCATTGTCTTGTACACACAGGCCAAACGTCTCTTTTATTGCTCTAAAACAATTAGCAGCTGTCAGTAAGTGATGTCAAATGAAATGATATTGATTTAACTTTGGGAAGTCAAATGAACAGGACTCTTATGCATGCACGCTTGTGCTTTCTATGCACCTATTACTAAGTATTCTCGTCCCCTTAGCTGAGATGGATTTCTTTTATTTCTTTTTGTTTATTATTTTGCTCCTTTTTCAACCTAAACATTTTAAATCCTAAATTTCACAATACAACTCACAGCATACTAACAATGAAACAGTTCAAAGACAGACTTTTATCCTCCAGCTTTCTGCTGAATTTGACAAACTGGGAAAAGACAAAGGAGACTCTTCTTTGGAAATCACTTAAGGCACAATGTAGCAATTTGACAAGAAGTGGCACTGAAGATGGTAGCACACCTTTTTTCACAAAATAGGGTGACATTTGTAAGCCCTTTAAGGCAGGAAAAGTACCTTCAGCTTCAGTGACAACCTCTTGAAGTCAGATCTGGTAACAAGAGCGATGCTGCTTAAACACTGAGACCCCCTCCAAAAAAAAGAGAGACAATGAACTGCATCAGTTACGATGCAAACTGCATGCAAACTGTCTAAGCTATGGTGTGTATTAGGCTTTTCTAAAGAATATTATTCTTTTCATTGTTGAGATTTAACCATTGAAAAGTCAATGAAATTCTAAACCTGAATACAAAAGTGAAAAACCAAAGTTGCAGGTTTGCTTAAACAATACAATATCCTGTCTGACAGTAGAAAAAAATTAGGATCTGATGGACTCTGTGCTTCAGGGAATAAAACCTCCCTGCTCCCGTCCCTCATCACATCCACTTGGATGACAGGAGCCATTACAAACCCGGAGAGGGCGACTCAGGGAAAGCAGGAGAGAGTGTGAGAAAGAGATTAAAGGGACACAAGAGTGAAGAAGACATGGAGAAGAGAAGAGGACAAGGAGGAACAGAAACTGACAGGAGGAGAAAGGAAAAGAGGTGGTAAGGATTACAAAGTGATGAACTGATGACAGAGAACAAGGCAAAAGGCCTGTGAAAAAGAGGCTCAATGCTAGTTGTCCCCACACATGTATGATTGTGGTAAGAGACAAAACTGGCATCCTTTGTAACATAAATTTAGCATAAAAATATTTTCTTGAAAGAGAGCCGACAAGTGCCTTCAGACATTATCTTTACAAATCTGTGCCTTCTGACTTTTGCTCATGCTGTTAGCTTGTCTTCGCAGCAGACAAAGATAATCAATAACAACTCAACAAACAGCCATAAAAAACTGCTGCAACTGATGCTGATAAACAGTCTCACGGGCTATTTGGAAGCAGACAGCTGTGTGTTCAGATGTGCATTTTTAGTGACTGATGGGATTGTTCTTTTTGCACTGTTATATAATTGATGCAGAAAAATGTATTTTCCAGTTGTTTGTGGGAAATACAAACACTGTGTTTGTGGGACACTGTACTCAGTATTGAGCCCGAGCAGCTGTAGCCGCTAGTGTCCTTCAATAGGTGTAACTCAATTATTTGAACACCTAATACAATTTTTCTGCTCTTTCATTTGATTAGCAGGACTGAGCGTGTAATCTCTCTTCATCCCATGCAGCGGCTGATCATTCCCTTCTGTTTCTGTGTGTGTGGAATGTTCCTGAAAGGTCACCGTGCCATTGTGAAGGATAGGGCAGAGCTGCAGAGGCTGCTCTAATGTTTGCACAGATTCTTATCTCATGCATCTATCTGATTGCAGTGTGTGTGTGTGAGTGTCTGAGCGAGAGACAGAGAAAGTGTGTTTAATTGGTAGTGTTTGCACCTGTGGATGTGCTGCATCAGTGTTCAGTAATCTCATCTTCCAGGGTCACAACCACTGCATGCATGCCACTTGCATTTTATTTTTTCTGTGCATGTAGATAAAATAGCTCAATATGTGTGGTATCTGAGCCCATCAATGGGTGGACAAACCTTCACATGCATCACCTGCCTTTTTCTTCCCCTAATCACAGCTTATTGATGGCACATCTGGTGGATCAATATTTGTTGTGCATGGCATTTTCCATTCTCTGTCAACATCTTAAGCCACTGGAGATGGTTCCACCAAGGACACATTCACCAGGAAAAGGATTATTTGTCCACACAGCAGGCGACATCGGTAAATTTGCATTAGGATTCGTGCTCTTCCTCTGCCGCTCACACAATATGTCTGCCTTCAGGCTGACTTCTTAAAATCTGCAGCAACAGTAAAATGTAGTTATAAAAACATGAGCAATAATTTTATGACATTATTCAACATTAATGTGGAGCTGTATTAACATTCTGAGGGCGGCGTATGTGCTCTGTCACAGCTGAGGCCACAGTCTGCGACTCAAACAGCCATTTGGGAGGCAGAGAGAGGAATAAAGTAAGAGACTTCATTTGGCAAAAGCAGCGAACACAGATGAACAGGGAGGGAAAAGTGTGAGTGAGGATTGTTGAAATACTGTCCTGGGGGAAAGTCATTTAAGTTTGTTCCTTGCCACAGTTTCATTCCAGTGTGGTTATCCATGGACATACAAGGGAAAATAATTAGTTCATAAACCTTTACATACTGCAGCTTTTTGGCTGTAATTCAGAATTATTCATTTCCAATTACTGAATCAAAATGGTTGCATGGTGTGACTAAAGTACTAATTACTTATATAGTGTGAATGACACAGAGGCCTCCATTTGCAAGCATAAATTACGTTTTATTCAGAAACACAGATCGTGAGTTGGTGTACTAAAACTGCATTCAGTCTTTTCAGCCTATTACATACTGATTTCTTAATTTAAAAGCCCAAATATTGACATCAGGGCTTAAAGTGGAATACTGAGTTGTCTATATCTATGTATTTTGGAGTGTTTAGAGTGTCTCGATTGAATTCAATTCACTTCTAGTCTTTTTAGATAGCACTAAATCGCAACAGTTGCCTCAAGGTGCTTTATATTGTAAGGTAGAGACCAAAACAATACAGAGAAAACCCCAACAATCAGATGATCCCCGAAGAGCAAGCACTTGGGGACAGTGGGAAGGAAAAACTCCCTTCTAACAGGAAGAAGCCCCTGGCAGAACCAGGCTTAGGGAGGGGAGGTGTTTGGTAACTGTGAAATCAGTCACATCAAGGCTTTGATAGACTCTGTCTTGCTTGATGTTCCATTGTGAAGAAACCAAGGGTGTCCTTTAATGAAAGCTCTTGGTGGGTTTTATAATTGCAAAAAAACAAAAACAAAAACCTTGAGGTAAGTTATAAAACAGTTTCAGATTACACTGATTGTAATTCTAAAGATTTACCTCTTTTACAATTTACAGAGCATCAAACATATTTACCTGAACAGCCTCATATCTTCAGATTATGAAATTAGCTCTGTTAGTTTTTAGAGAAGTTGACTTTCTACGTGTTTATTTGTTGTCTAGCTTTTGTACTTTTAAATTGTGATTCAATATTTTTAATTTATAACAGTCACAAAATCGATGCATTTGTCAGGAGTGATAAAAGCTGCCAGCTGTGCATTGGAAGAACCACCTGATGTCCTCAAACAGTAACTGGCTTTTATTTTTCTCAAGTGCAGAAGGGGACAAGCATTTATATGAAGGAGAAGCACATCCGTTTTTGATTTCCTATGATTAATAAATATAACTGATTGCTTTTGTTGCCGTTTTGTTTGAATTTAATTTGATGTGCTCCTGTTACTGCAGTTACTGCGCTGTACTTAGTTGAACAGTTTACATGCCTCTCTAGCATTTTAGTGGAAACAACCCGCTTTTAACAATATTTTGTTGTGAAGCATGTTCAGGCACACTAAACTAGACATGAAGGGTGACACCGGCACACCGATGTGCCATTTTGGCTTCTTTTATTGGAATTATTATCTTAAAACAAATTGCAAAACATCACATAACAATAAATTAAAAACTGGAAATTAGACAAACTGTTTAACAGTAGTTAACTTGATATAATGTATAATGACTTCATCCGCCTTTATTTTATCCTTGGCTCGCATTCATTTGTGCCAATCTATGGCTATTATCAGACCAGTCTGAGAATGAGTAACAGTTTGTGTTTTAAGAAATACAAAAATCCGTAAATTCAAGATAATGGAAGTAGAGCAAAGAAAATACAATTCCTGTTCCTATCGTCTGAGTGAGTTAAAACCGTATAGTTGAATTTAGAATATGTTGCCTCCTTTAAGCTCTGGGAAATGGTTTGTCCCAAATTGCTCACCTATTATTTCTACAACCCAGCTCCGAGCAAAGCTGCATCTCAAACCTAGTGGTTACTCCTCACACACTGTAGACAGGAAACACAAACCCCTGTAGCAGCAGAATGATACTGTTTTTGAATGTTTTTGTATTATCTGGGTCTTACTGATGGTTCAAAGGGTTTTGCTCTCATTTTTAATCTAATGAAAACAATGATCCCTCCCCCCAAATCATACTTTATTTTGCTGTCTCTACTATCAGTAATACTTTTGTTGTGAAAGCCCAAACACTGGGTTATTAACCTGCCAGAAAACAACTAAATATACAATAACCTTCTATTTTATAACTATTTGTTGTTTTATTTAAAGAAAAAAGACAACCAATAACAATTGAAAAGTATGTCCACACTAATCTTCCTCCTGGGTAAGCCTTCATAAGAGTCATGACAACAACAACTAAATCCTTAATGATGAGTAATTGCATCAAAAACTCATATCAGTTACCTCCCAGGTGAGTCAACAATGCAAATCTCCCAAATAACAAATGGCGACATGCCAGTAATTGTTAAGCTATTATAAGCGGATGGGCTAATTACTGTACATCTGCACTGAGCAGGGGAGGTTGCCATTATTGCAGCAGATTTCCCACTGCTGTCAGTCTAGCTAATGGGAACCTGCACTACAGGCTTCCAACTTTAGTGCTCATTTAATCTCCTAATTACATGCTGGTTGACCTGCACTTGGAAAAGTATGCTAGGAAACATAACTTTTTGTCTTTTTGTGTTGTTGTGCTCCTCAGTTTGATCCCTGTCATCAGGAACTAACTCACAAGTGTCACGCAGTGCAATAAGTGAAAAAGCCATCAGTAATCAGAGAGCCTTCAGATGATATCAATTTTCATGCAAACATTCATCTAATGATTTTACTAGTTTATACAAAATAATTGAGCAGGAGGGATGGCCGCTCAACAACAGACACCCTGCCGTGCATCACATAACACTTCAGTTCCAAATATGACGCACAACACATGTTCACAATATTTGAAAAGAGCCATTTGGACAAGAAATAGATGTTTACAACTTTGTGGAGCTGTTTTTGAGTTTTACTGCTTTTCTCTAAAATTTACATTTTTAAGCCAAAACTAGGTCTTAATAATAGTATAGAGGTTTAATTAATCTTCAGATTCAGGGGTCTTGATTCCTATTAAAACAGAGGCATAAGCTCAAGCACCTAGCCATGCAATCTGCCTACAAACACTTGTGAAAGCATGGAGTGTTATAAAGAGCTCACTCAATTTAAGCATGTTCCTGTAATAGGATGCTGTTGCAACAAGTCAGTTTATAAAATATCTCCCTCCTAGATATTCCTCAATCATCTCTAAGTTTTATTGTTAAAAAGTAGAAGTAGGGATGGGAATCGAAAACCGGTTCTTGTTGAGAACCAGTTCCCACTGTTTTGATTAATTGGGATTGTTTGCCATTTTTGCAAACGATTCCCATATCGACTCCAGTCGCCTCGAGTGATGTCACCACGTTGCACAGCATCATTTACCTGGCAGGAAACACGGCGCCTAAGCGGCACAAACGCTCAAAAGTTTGATTATACTTTACGAGAACGGATGCCAACAGGGCAACTTGCAATACTTGCAAAGTAGATATTTCATCAATGGGAGGAAACACTACGAATATGCAAAAGCATTTGCTCACAAAACACACGATAACCTTTAATGAATGTCGTGCTTTTAATTCCGACTCGTGAATTTCAACCCAGCAGCAGCGGTAACGTTCGCACGTCCTCTCCCGTTAATATGGCAAATAAATAATCAACTAACATTGTATATTATGTTAGTGCGATCTACCTTATTAAAAAAACTGCTATTACTGTGCGTGGAATTTAGATGACCATGATGAGAGAGACAGAGTCTGGCTGGCTCAGATGCTGGCACTTCTCGCTGCAGTCTACTGGTAGCATCTGCTTTCAGGCCAGGATAGATGAATGTCACCGAGCAGTGACACGAGCAGCCACACGTTGCAAAAACAACAACAACAAAAAAATACATCGGCAGGAAACCTGTTCACTGGGAACTTCATGGCATGGGTTTCCAACTCTGAGCTGCTCCTGTAGGTTTAATGTCCAGGTATTTTTCTCTATATAGTGAATAAACTAATTGTCATGATCCTGGGTCCTTTTGACCCAGCGTTTTGTGTTTTCTCTTCGCGATTTTGGTTCTGTTCTTCCTCTGGTTAGTGTTTACTCTGTTCTGCCCGTGTGTTCCTGTATCTAGTCCGCGTTTCTTAGTTTGTGTCCTTTCATGTGTAAGTTCCTGTTTTATTGTGAAGGTCTGTGTCTTATGTGAGTGTTTTCAGTTTGCCTCCCTAGTCTCGTCATGTTAATTACTCCCAGCTGTGTCCCCACCTGTATGTAATCCCCCTGTGTTCTCTGAGTGTATTTAAGTTGTGTCTTCTGTCATAGTTGTTGCTGGTTCGTCTGTGTTGTTTCCCCTCGGTCTCCCTGTATGTATTTCCCCGGACCTCCCTGCACCGTCATTCTTGGTTTGTGTTGTTAGTTTACCCAGTTTAGGTTTCAGTTTCATGTTCCTAGCGCCTTTGTTGTTTGCATTTTTGTTGTTAATAAACACTCACCTGCACCAGAACTGCCGCCTTTTGGTCCTATATATATTCCACACGGCTTGCCCCCGCAAACCGTGACAGAACGAACCAGCCACCATGGACCCAGCGGCAGTAAATCCGTCCGAGGAGCTCCAGGACGACATCACATACAATGTGGAGATCCTTCTCAGCCTATGGCTGGAACATCCCCCGGAAGAGCTTCGCCGCGCAGCAGAAGACCGGCTGCAACGGCTCTTTTCCGGCCTGCCATGGCTATTGGACTCGCTTCCTCCGACCATGCAGGCTTTTCTCCGGCTCACACCGCACCTTCTCTCAGCCACTCCTGCCTCGCTGCCCGACTCGCCGGATGTGATCTTGCCCGGCCCGTCGGAGCCGTCTGCGGGGAGGAGACGCCGATCGCGCCGCAAGCGCGCCACCCCATAGCTGGACGTTCGGACTTCTAATTCGCCGGCTGTGGTGAGTGAGGACTGTTTTCCATTTGCGGACTGTATGACTGTTCATTCAGGGGCGGTGTTCTGTGCGGCAGATGACTTTGTGAACAGCATATCACCTCCCCCGCAGCCACTCTCAGCCCAGTTAGCTCCCGCGCAGCCACTCTCAGCCCAGTTAGCTCCCCCGCAGCCAGTGCCGCCTGTAGCGCAGGCCCCAGTAGCTCCAGAGCCGCCTGTAGCGCAGGCCCCAGTAGCTCCAGAGCCGCCTGTAGCGCAGGCCCCAGTAGCTCCAGTGCCGCCTGTAGCGCAGGCCCCAGTAGCTCCAGTAATAGTGGTCTCACATACTCACTCCATGCAGGGAGAAAGTATAATTTTACCTCAAGGTGCTTTTTGTAGTTCAGCCGCCTTTGGCACAGTTTGCCGCTCCAGGGCTTCCCCAGAGGCTAGGTCCCAGTCCTCAGCTGATTCTGGACCCCTGGAGTTTAAGCAACCACCCGAGGGACTGCTCCGGCCTTCGTCTCTTGTCTCCGCTGGAGGGTCCGACGGACCGCTCCGGCCTTTGTTTCCTGTTTCCGCTGGAGGGTCCGAGGGACCGCTCCGGCCTTTGTCTCCTGTTTCAGCTGGGGGGCCCGAGGAGCCCGTCCAGCAGCCTTCCTCGTCAGCTGGTGGTTCCGGAGAACCACACCAGCCTCATGCCTCGTCGGCTGGAGGGTCCGAGGGGCCCGTTCAGCCTCCTGTCTCCGCTGGAGGGTCCGAGGGGCCCGTTCAGCAACCTTCCTCGTCAGCTGGGGGTTCAGGAGAACCGCACCAGCACCATGCCACATCAGCTGGAGGGCCCGAGGAGCCCATCCAGCCACCATCTGCTACGCCAGCTCCAGCCTGTGCTTCGTCTGCTGCAGCCTCAGAGCCTTCGTCTGCTGCAGCCTCAGAGCCTTCGTCTGCTGCAGCCTCAGAGCCTTCGTCTGCTGCAGCCTCAGAGCCAGCTGCAGCCTCAGAGCCAGCTGCAGCCTCAGAGCCAGCTGCAGCCTCAGAGCCAGCTGCAGCCTCAGAGCCAGCTGCAGCCTCGTCGCGGCCAGCTGCAGCCTCGTCGCGGCCAGCTGCAGCCTCGTCTGGTCCGGCCTCATCCGAGTCTTCTGCTACGCCTGGTCCTGCGGCCTCTGCTTCTGCTACGCCTGGTCCAGCTGCATCAGCCTGTGCTTCTGTTACGCCTGGTCCTGTGCCCTCCAAGCCTCGGCCGGTGCGCCTGACACTTGGGCGCCGCCGCTGCCTTCCGCGCGGCCAGCCCCCGGACCGCCATCGCCCGAGTGGCCGCCGTTGCCTTCCGCACGGCCGGCCCCCGGACCGCCATCGCCCGAGTGGCCGCCGTTGCCGTCCGCACGGCCGGCCTCCCGAACTGTATCCACGTCGCCGCCGTTGCCGTCCACACGGTCGGCCCCCCGAACTGTTTTGGACTCCTGTGCTGTCGGCCCCCTGGCCGGCCCCCCCGAACTGTTTTGGACTCCTGTACTGTCGGCCCCCTGAACTCTTCTGTTTTGGACTCTGTTTTTTCCTGTGTTTTGGTGTGCTTCGTTTCTTTTGGTTTTGGGCTCGTTTTTTGTTTTTGTCTTTTGGCCTTCTGGTGCTCCGGTTTTGTTTTGCTTCGAGCCCTCCTTCCTGGGCCCCCGCCGCCCGCCCTGGTCGGGTTGTTTTCTGTTTTTTCTGGCTGTTTCTTGTTGGGCTGTCTGGAGCCAGCCTTTGAGGGGGGGGTACTGTCATGATCCTGGGTCCTTTTGACCCAGCGTTTTGTGTTTTCTCTTCGCGATTTTGGTTCTGTTCTTCCTCTGGTTAGTGTTTACTCTGTTCTGCCCGTGTGTTCCTGTATCTAGTCCGCGTTTCTTAGTTTGTGTCCTTTCATGTGTAAGTTCCTGTTTTATTGTGAAGGTCTGTGTCTTATGTGAGTGTTTTCAGTTTGCCTCCCTAGTCTCGTCATGTTAATTACTCCCAGCTGTGTCCCCACCTGTATGTAATCCCCCTGTGTTCTCTGAGTGTATTTAAGTTGTGTCTTCTGTCATAGTTGTTGCTGGTTCGTCTGTGTTGTTTCCCCTCGGTCTCCCTGTATGTATTTCCCCGGACCTCCCTGCACCGTCATTCTTGGTTTGTGTTGTTAGTTTACCCAGTTTAGGTTTCAGTTTCATGTTCCTAGCGCCTTTGTTGTTTGCATTTTTGTTGTTAATAAACACTCACCTGCACCAGAGCTGCCGCCTTTTGGTCCTATATATATTCCACACGGCTTGCCCCCGCAAACCGTGACACTAATATAATTTTGCCCGAGAGGGCTTTACAATATTTAAATCATGGAACATTCTCTATACTCAAAACTCTTCACTACTGGAAATACAACTTTGAAACAGCTCTATTTAATTTTAGGTTTTATTCCTGGAAGAGCATAGCTGTAATAGACGTATTTAGACAGAAAAAAATAAGCTTTCTAGCATGTCTCTAGTATTGTCACAGGGTCAGTTTAATTGTTTTCCAAAAATTGCTAACTATTGCTAACTAAACCTTGTGCAAGTGAAAACAAAACTTAATGCCCTGGCTACATTTAATGTGTTATCCTGTATGTAGACTGCTCATGGAGCATACAGTATGCATAGCAGAACTTAAGCCTAGAGCTACAGTGCTCATATGTTCATATACATTGCAGCACAGGCTGACACATCTTTTTTAAAGGTCTATAATGAAGTATTGTTCTGTCCTCACATTACTTGACCTCAATGCAGCCTTTGATAGTGTTAAACATAATATTTTACTTTACAGGCTTATAGTTTTGGCTGGTGCTGCTGGCTCCGCAGAACACTGTTTTTCCTACTTTTTACCTGGAAGGGCTCTGTTGGAGTGAGCAAGTTCTTCTTTAACACTAACCTCCTCAATGCTAGGTACATTATTATATTACTTCTACATCCTTTGTTAAGCCAAAAATAATTTGATCTTAAATAAATGATATTTTTCCTATAATTTTTACGCTGATGACATTCAGTTACATATGTAATTTAAGCCTCACCAAATGGATAGGCTGTCCACCCCAGTCCTTTGTTTATCACAGATCAGTAACTGGCTCTCCAACAGTTACCTTGTTTAGACCATTATCATAGCTCTTCCTGAAATACATTCAGGAATCAGTCAAACTCTTGCTTCCTTTTGCTCATTGGTATTGATAACCTAGATGTAATATCTGATTCTTCCATGGGTTTTGATTCACATATCTCATTTTCCTTTTCCTTTATTTAAGAGATATTTCTAAGCTGCATGCTATAATCTCCTGGTATGCCCTCTTTTCTGGATTAAATAAATCATCTCCTTCAAACCTCCAAGAGACACAAAATGTGACCGCCAGATTAATTAATTCTCAGTAAGCTACATTACTACTGTTTTCTACTCCTTATAATAGACCCCAGTTGATTTTCAAGTTAATTCTCATACTTACCTACAGTGACCCTAATTGACAAAGGCCAGACTCCAGTCTTATTAGCTGTTTTTTGTTTGAGATTAAAGACTAGGATGGCCTAAGATGCTAGAACAGACAACTTCAGCTACATTTTGCTGACTTGGTGTCAGCTTGGCGTTCTTCAAAAAGCAGTTTGAATCTTTCCTGTTTCCCATTCCTGCTTCACTATGATCATTCCTAGAATTTTAGTTTGTTGAACGGTGCTTTGTGGCTTCATGTCTTTGAAAAGACATACATAAACTTTACACTGGTCACTTTAAACCACTACAAACTGTAAATTGTAACTTCTCCTAAGACTTCCCCTAAGACTTAAGCATATATTTATTTTCTTACTCTTTTTATATCTATTTATTAGCTTTTTTGCACTGATGGAACTGGAGCCTCGTCATCTCATCTCTCTGTATGCTGCAATCGATATATCGGAGTTGACAATAAAATTTACTCTGAGTTTCACTTGAATTTCTTACTTACTGACACTACAAACATGGATATGAAACAGTCAAACCAAAGGGGACACTTCATAATTTTGATCTTTTTTTTTTTTTTAACTTTATAGAAACTTCACATTTTTTGCAAGTCACATATATAATCAGTTTAATTAAAACTAATATGAATGCTTCATGACTCAACCTGCTGAAAAGAATAAATAAAATAAAACAGTGTGCTGAGTGTTGGGACTGGCTGTGCGGCTGACAGAGCTGGATCCAAGTACAAGACGGAAGCACGAGGAATAAACTAAAACAAAGTACAAAATAATACCAGTCAAAAACAAGGTAAGCCTATCCTTCAAACCAACAAGGAACTCATACTTTGAGGGAGGATGCAACAAGGAGCAGAAGGAAACAGACAATTCAAATACATGAGAGGAGATGAGGGCAGAGTGGACACACCTGGGGAACACAGCTGACAGAATCTAACTAATGAGACAAAACTGGACATAATGCACACAGGATGAGAGACTATCACAATAAAACAGGAAATCACTATGACTGAGACCAGGGCTAAGACCAACCTTAGACAAAGACAGAAGAGAAACAGAAACATGACTGGAAGGACAGAATAGGAATACAAAAAGGAATTAATAAACCTATGAACTAAGCAATCAGAAAATATAACATTACACGAAACAGGAATTATCATTATTATGAGAATTATGATGAGAATAATCAAGCCCAGGGACACAATATAGCACACAATATAACCAGAAGACTAAAAAACACAGAACGTAGAACCAAAATGCAACACAAAAAAATACAAACTCAAAACCCTTAGTCCAAGACCTAGGAATCTGTTAAACTATGTAATGCAGCACAGACAAAGGAGCACAAACATTTAAAGCCTTGCTGATTATTTTGTTTGTCACTGCAGCTCAAAGGGTTCAGGTTGTTGTAGATTTATAACATGGTTCATCAAAGTGAAACCATCTGATAAGAAAGACTGAGATTACTGTGGGAGTAAAATGTCTTATCTTTATGCTCATAGCATGTTGGATGTGAAAATGATCCTGCAGCTAAGAGAGTAGTTACAGTCTATCACCTAAAATCACATTTTTAACAAACTCATTTCTTTTTACCAGATTGGAATTATGTCTTTCTTCAAGGCATTCAAGACTTTTTCAGTAGTAAAAAAAGTGACTATTATCTTTCTTTAACCTCAACCTAGAGCTCTGATCATCTATGTATAATCATAAAAGAGCTTTGTCTGATCATTTTACTCTCACAATGAATATTCCAATTATACATTAATCAACATGTGCTTATTATGCTGATTTGAAAAACAAATTATACTCTGCGCTGCATGTAACTGTATACAGTTGCAATTTCAGGAGAAGTGTATGCTAAGCAAAATATGTAAATATCTAAGTATACCTGCTGCAGGGGCTCTGCATAACATTAATGTCTGCTTGCTCCTTTTTTCTATCATTAACTTTATGCATTTAGACTATTTCTGGCAGGCACCCATGAGTAATGTAAGCTTAAACATTTTTCAAAGTAACATGCCATACGAAATGCAATATTTATCCACCAAGATAGAAGATCTCTTCTTCCTTCTTTTCTGCAGCAAATTAATCTGGATTTCACCTACAACAGGTGCTAACTGTCATGGTCCTGAGTCTGCCGACTCAGTGTTTTGTGTTTCTTTATGCTTTTGTTTATCCTGAGTATGTATTCTGTTATGATTTGCCATTTGTTAGGTTTCTGTTCTGTGCTTACCCTGGTCCCACTTCTGTGATCTGTCTGTTTAGTTAGTTTAGGGTCTTGTCTGGTTCTTTGTGTCTGAGTTTCCTGTTTTATTCTGAAGGTCCCTGTCTTGTGTGAGTGTGTTCAGTTTACGTTTCCCCTGTCCCGTCAGCTCTGACACTAACAGAACCAAGACATCACGTAAAGACAAGGTAATGTATTGGGAATGGCTGAGAAACTTTTTAAAAATAATAACAACTTTCAACAATCCCAGGAAGGAGAAGCTAGTACAAAATAAGAAAATATGATTTGTGAAGGCCATATTTCATGATAAGCATGTTGCCATAGGGTGTTTTGGTCCCACTGCTGCGTTGTTACTGTGCTCTTTACAGGATTAGTAAAAAATAAAGTTTAACCTTCAGCATGTAAATGTTGAAATGCAAATACTGCCCACTCACAGACTACCAAGGAAAAACCATGATCTAAAACTCTTCACAAGGTCAGGAACTGGTTTCTTATCATAGTCTGAGACAAATGGAGAACCTAATTTTGTAATGTAGTCATTTTAAATTTAAAAATCAAAGTTTCATTAACCTTTATTGTATTCAGCCTCATCCATGAAACCACAGAAGTCTCATACATCCCTCTTAACGTTATTAGTAGCATGCAGGACTCCATAACTCTTTGTTACAGTGGGGCAAAAAAGTATTTAGTCAGCCACCGATTGTGCAAGTTCCCCCACCTAAAATGATGACAGAGGTCAGTAATTTGCACCAGAGGTACACTTCAACTGTGAGAGACAGAATGTGAAAAAAAAATCCATGAATCCACATGGTAGGATTTGTAAAGAATTTATTCGTAAATCAGGGTGGAAAATAAGTATTTGGTCAATAACAAAAATACAACTCAATACTTTGTAACATAACCTTTGTTGGCAATAACAGAGGTCAAACGTTTACTATAGGTCTTTACCAGGTTTGCACACACAGTAGCTGGTATTTTGGCCCATTCCTCCATGCAGATCTTCTCGAGAGCAGTGATGTTTTGGGGCTGTCGCCGAGCAACACGGACTTTCAACTCCCGCCACAGATTTTCTATGGGGTTGAGGTCTGGAGACTGGCTAGGCCACTCCAGGACTTTCAAATGCTTCTTACGGAGCCACTCCTTTGTTGCCCGGGCGGTGTGTTTTGGATCATTGTCATGTTGGAAGACCCAGCCTCGTTTCATCTTCAAAGTTCTCACTGATGGAAGGAGGTTTTGGCTCAAAATCTCACGATACATGGCCCCATTCATTCTGTCCTTAACACGGATCAGTCGTCCTGTCCCCTTGGCAGAAAAACAGCCCCATAGCATGATGTTTCCACCCCCATGCTTCACAGTAGGTATGGTGTTCTTGGGATGCAACTCAGTATTCTTCTTCCTCCAAACACGACGAGTTGAGTTTATACCAAAAAGTTCTACTTTGGTTTCATCTGACCACATGACATTCTCCCAATCCTCTGCTGTATCATCCATGTGCTCTCTGGCAAACTTCAGACGGGCCTGGACATGCACTGGCTTCAGCAGCGGAACACGTCTGGCACTGTGGGATTTGATTCCCTGCCGTTGTAGTGTGTTACTGATGGTGACCTTTGTTACTTTGGTCCCAGCTCTCTGCAGGTCATTCACCAGGTCCCCCCGTGTGGTTCTGGGATCTTTGCTCACCGTTCTCATGATCATTTTGACCCCACGGGATGAGATCTTGCGTGGAGCCCCAGATCGAGGGAGATTATCAGTGGTCTTGTATGTCTTCCATTTTCTGATGATTGCTCCCACAGTTGATTTTTTCACACCAAGCTGCTTGCCTATTGTAGATTCACTCTTCCCAGTCTGGTGCAGGTCTACAATACTTTTCCTGGTGTCCTTCGAAAGCTCTTTGGTCTTGGCCATGGCGGAGTTTGAAGTCTGACTGTTTGAGGCTGTGGACAGGTGTCTTTTATACAGATGATGAGTTCAAACAGGTGCCATTCATACAGGTAACGAGTGGGGGACAGAAAAGCTTCTTACAGAGGACGTTACAGGTCTGTGAGAGCCAGAGATTTTCCTTGTTTGAGGTGACCAAATACTTATTTTCCACCCTAATTTACGAATAAATTCTTTACAAATCCTACCATGTGAATTCATGGATTTTTTTTTCACATTCTGTCTCTCACAGTTGAAGTGTACCTCTGGTGCAAATTACTGACCTCTGTCATCATTTTAAGTGGGGGAACTTGCACAATCGGTGGCTGACTAAATACTTTTTTGCCCCACTGTACATGTCACTCCTCATCCATCCAAATCCTCTCAGCCAGAATAAAACGATATGTTTATCTTGTCTTTTGTGTTTTTTGATGGCTTATTAAGAATTATGCACTGCCGAGTTCAAAGTGATGATTGGCACCATGCCCGTGTTCTTACAGGAAAATGTACAGCAATTTAATTGATTTATTGCAAAAAGGCTCTCAAAAAGAGGTGTGTATATGCTCCAAAAAGAGTTTCTTATGATGTTCATACTGCTTGGATTTCTCATGGTTCTGATGGACAAAGTTTGACTTGTCATCGGTCAGGATAGATTTCATTCACTACAGATTTCAAACTTACATTTAGGCGCAATAGTTCCACAACTGAAGCTTTCTATGATGCATTTCATGTACTGCAGTGTGTTTTGAAAGTTTGAGCCCACGCCAACCATTTGGCCTTTTTTGCCCTCGTGGGATGAGGTTTAGAGACCAGAATTCACGCTCTGAGACCTTTCGTCTCCTTTCCACTGGACGTTTGCTGATTGGAGTCTTGTGTTCTTGATTTAGAAAGTTTTGCTTCTGTGCTTTTTTTTTTTTTTTTTTTTTTCCCTGGAAAAAAAATCAAATCTGTCATGGTCCCTGTGCCTCACCAGCTGATTCTGTATTAGGCAACATGTTTTCTCTCTCTCTCTCTCTCTCTCTCTCTCTCTCTCTCCTGCCGGGGCGATGCTCATTATGGGCTCCCGCCCCTGGCCCACGCACCTGCTGCCGATCGGGATAATCACAAGGCCGATTTAAGACAGCAGCACTGTGTCACTCGTCGCTGGATCGTTGAGTTATCAGCGTCAGTCGCTCAGTAGATTGTAAATAAGGATCTGAGTTCGTTCCGTCTGTTCGCCTCTAACTATAATCTCTGTGTACAGATCTATCCCGGACCTTTCCCTGCCTGCCTGTCATCCCGTGGACGAGTGAGTGGATGGTGTTTCCCCAGTGTGGGGAGTGAAGAGAGAGAGCCTTTGGAGGACGTCAGATTCCCGTCTTTTCCCTCACATACCCCGGAACCCTGGACCCCCCTCCCCTCCCTCCAGCACTTTGTAAATAGCATCACCTGGTGTCGTTGTGTAAATAAAATCTGTAAATCCTGTAAGGAGTCCCGGTCTGCGCCTGAGTCCGTTAACTGAAACCTGACAAAATCAAAATCAAATCTAAACTTTTGCTTGGCCTTATCGTGCTTTTGAGTAAAGGCTTTGGAAATAGGACAGCCCTTTTTTTCTGAGAATAAAATTTGATTTCATACATTCTTTTACTTAATTTTGATATTTAAATATTGATATTATCGTGCATTTGCCACTTTTTCAATACTAGGTTGTGGAGGCAGCAGCTTAAGCAGAGAAGCTCAGACCTCTCCCCCCCATCCACCTCTTCCACCTCATGGGAGATGGATGGGAAGAACACTCAGGTGTTCCAAGGCCAGCCAAAAGACATAATCTTTCCAGCATGTCCTGGGTCTACCCTCCTCCTCCTCCTGATAGGACGTGCCCAGAACACCTCAACAAGGCAGCACCCAGAGGGCATCCTAATCAGATGCCCGAACCCTCTCAGTTGACCCCTTTCAAGGAGAAGCATCTCTACTCTGAGCTCCTCTACGTTCCACAACATACCAGTGCAGCATCTGCATCACTGCAGATGTAGCACCAACCCATCTGTCAGTCTCTGAACCTTTCCCCTCCATGGTGGTCAACATTCTCCTCCCTGAGCTAGAGTGGGCACTCCACCCTTTTTAGTTTTACCATGGCCTCAGATTTGGAGGTGCTGATTCTCATTCCTGCCACTTCATAGTCAGCCGTGAACCACTCTAGTGTGAGCCCGAGGCCACCACCTAATGCCAACAGAACCACGTCATCTGCAAAAAACAAAAACAAGATCCTGAGGCAACCAAAGTGGAAACCTTCATATTTCCCATTCATCAATATGCTAGTTAACATAAATATTTATTTGTCAGTACTTTTGAAAACTTCTGTATCCTCAAACCTTCTTAATATTTCTGTTTGCAGTGACTCTTTCCTGCTGCTGAACTGAGAGACCTTCAGAATGGCTGCCAGAGGGTGCATTGCATAACCACGCTCCCTCTGAAATACATCATATTATTTTCATACAGTTTAAACAAATGGATCATTCATTCCTCTAAATGTCATGAGTTATTATCATGTGAATATTCTTATTATGGAAAAGAGTTAAGAAGTTGGACAGAAAGTTACATAACACAAAAGCATTATGGTGCACTTTTCGGAGAGACAACCGCACTGAAATCTATTGTTAAGTTTAGTATGGATCCAAATGCAGAATAAAAATGGCAATAAAACAAATAGAGATTTATAGCTGGCAGTTAGTGTTCAGGGAAAAAAGTGAACAAATTCAAAATGATACAGACTGCAAAAAATAACACAGGAAAACAGGAGGGAGATGTGACACAGAAGAAAATAGTCAAGACAGCCGGAAAGACTTGAAGTACAGCCCAACACAAGACACCAGAGAAAACAAATTATCAACATCAAACAGGAAGCAAGTAAAACAGAAATGCAGAATCCAGAATATTAACAGTTAACCAGACGTCAGACTGAGAAACAGAATTTAAAGAACAAAAGGAACAGACAAGAAAAGACTTAATCTACCATTTAAAAAAATCTAAATGTGAACCAAAATGCAAGATATCGATTTTGAATCTAGAATAATGGAATCAGAGACTCAACAATAATATTATCTGCTCAACTGAAAAAGAAATCAGAATAAATATATAAAGTAAAAAAAAAATTAAAACTGAATTCAAATGCAAAAATAAAACAAAAACATATAACTATGTCTACACAGTTTGTCTACAAAACGAAACAACAGCGTAAAAAGAGTAGAGCAGGACAGTTCATAAGGTTCATTTGCACAATTAAACAACAGTTGAGAAAAAGTAGAACATAAAGTGACACCATGCTGTTGCTGACTTATGGGACTGTGTGAGTCACTCGTTAAAAGTACAATGCACTGAGCCATAAACCCTCTTCTACTGTCAGGCAAATGTCCAGGCGTTCAGCTAAAACTTTAATTTAAGTCTAATGTAGATTACAGCAATTTAATTGGTCTATCCAAGAAACTGTCGGATCCGCAATTTCCTGTGACCGTTTCATTTTAAGAGGTGCCACTGTGACACGTTGAACATCGTAACGTCACAAAAGAAAGGGCTAGGCTTTTTAAACATCCCCCATTTAAGCTTCCTTTAAGTTACAACCAGCCTAGGGATTATACAATTCTGCTGCTTTGTGCAAAAAAGGATGCACGTCTATTCTTTTAGTAAGGCACATGGGCACTTTCGGTAGATAAAGTCACAGCAAAGTCTCAAAAGAGCTGACGCAGATGTGATTTGATGGACTGATCAGTGAGCCCTGCTCACGCTCCTTCAATCACTGTCTGACTCTTCAGCCTCATTGTCTACGCATCACTAAGCATGACTACACATCTGTATGCATGACCAAAGACACACATCTTTGTCTCCCTGAACTTGTGCTGAGTTTCCATGAATTTCCAAGCCCCTAAATCCTGAGACAAAAAGTAAAGTCAGATAACATGCCTGCCTCTTCTGGAGGAAGGATGCCCCTTGTGTCTCTGTCATCTTTCTCCAGTTAAAGGGAATAATTTCCCCATCTTAACCGAGGCAAGACAAGGAAGGCATGTGCTGTACATGGTGCAAAGCTAGTTTTTATTCTGTCAAAGCTTTCAGTTTGCTGAGTCAGTCAGCAGTCTCTGATGGGCTGAACATTAAAACATTTGTTGGTTAATTCAGTGTATTGCATTTCTATAACTTAAGGTTCATCTGTGTGTTATAAAAAAGCTTGTAAAGCTTAGAGGAGAAAGACTTTTTGCAGTGCTAAATGCTAATTAAGATAGGGAGCTAACCGCTAATATGCTCGTAAGTCAGCAACAAGCCAGGAGTAGTAGAAGTGCTGTCAGTGCCACAATTTATTTAATTTTAACTGTGCTGTTTA